>NC_141552.1:69202500-69502500 GCF_021556685.1 Rattus norvegicus | reverse complement strand
TTTTCCAGAGCTGGGGACCGAACCCAGGGCCTTGCGCTTGCTAGGCAAGCGCTCTACCACTGAGCTAAATCCCCAACCCCCAGGGGCCTCTCTTTATCCCCTTTATCATCAGCATTTACTGTCCACCGTCCAGCTGCTGGGCTGGCCAATATGACTCTGCCTGTCACACAGGTGCATTATATTCTGCTGTTCCTAGCAGGGGGGGGGTCTCTTTTTCCCATATTCAGGAAGTTCCCCTTAATTATCTCTTGCCACAGATACCCAGTCTTCTCACACTCCCTACAGACTTCCAAATGAGGCAAATCCACATGCCTGTCACGTCTGTGTAGAGACAGGAACGAGACTGCGTTCCATCACCATGGAAGTCCTGAGCTGTGATAGTGGGTGGGAGAGAACAGGAGAAAAAGAGCAAGCATGTGGAACCTTGCAGACAGCTGAGAAACTATTACAAGTGTCTGAAAGAAAAATGATATGAGTTCTTTAATACTTTGAAAGACTCCCCCAACTTTTTCCCATGGAATCATAGGAACGAAAGCATGGAAGGCCCACAAACTAAGTTCAGGGGTCTCAGGAATATCTCTACAAGCTTAGAGACTTGGGTTTGGAGTGCTTGATGCCAGGAAGTCTTGTCGCTGCTCTCTAAGTAGGAAGGACCCCTGAATCACTGCCTGCCAGTCACCCTTTACAGAATATAGAATTGGGGCATGGAGCAGTGACTTGCAACTTACAAATACACCACCAGCTCAAGAAGACTCATCCTTAGTCACAGATGGCTGGGCCGGGACACAATAGGATAGACTCCTGGAAGCTCTGAAAAAGGCTGAGAAATTCCTGTCTTCTAGGACTGACTGTCAGGAGGGGTATCCCCTCCTTCCATCTCGGATGGGCGTGGCACATCCAAGGCTAGGAAGCGGTAATGAAGATGGTGTCTTAGCTGAAGCCATTGACCAGAAAGGCATGAAGAAAAAGGATAGAATGTTCTTTCTGTTTATGCCTGTGTCAACTATCTGACAGAAGTTCAAATGTGTCATGCGGGTCCACAGGTCAGGCTGGAAAAGGACTCTGCCAAGGCATGGAATGAGCCAAGTGACAGACAAGTCATTACACCTGGGGAGATATGAGTGACAGTAGCATCCAGGCATCTGTTTCCTAGTGGAAACAGTGACAGTGACAATATATCAGAAACTCTTGGTGCCAGGTGAAGGCTGCTGAGCTGGCAGCACCTGGCCTTGGCATAATCCCTGTGTGCCCTCTACACAGACCTTTTGCTCTCTAGTGAGTCTGTGTGGACCTTCCCTAACTATCACCACTTATCCTGGCTGTCGTGACACATATGGAGGTTCTGCAACAGTGACAGCTAACCATGCTCTATCTGGAACAGGCATCTGCAGCCACATGGATCTCTTATTATCAGCAGATACCTCCCAGCCAAGATATAGCAGCTGTTTACAATGACTAATCACCAGCAATCAAGCCTCCACTGTGGTACCTGGAAGATTCTGTAGGGCTGAGTGCATGCAATTACCCTCTTCCTTGCGATAAACACACCTCTCTTTAATGTTAGCGTTCTGTCATTTGAGGGAGGAATAAGTGCAGTTGTATTTTCTAGGATCCAACCACGTTGAACTAATCCAGGCAGAGCTGAGTGTGTGCTTTGTAACCCACCACGAGCCCCCAGCTGGCTGTGGAGTTAAGTTCCCCCAACTCCCAGGATTAACACTTAGACCCCTGACTGCTGACCCATACATTCAGCCTTTTGTTTGTCCCCAGTTGTCAGGAAACACGATGTGTTCAAGAGAAAGGAAAGCTTGCTGTTTTCAGAGCATGACACCCCTGTGGTTGTGTTAGTTGCTGAGTGCCATTGTGATGGAGTGTCTGAGAAAGCCACTTACAGGCAGCAAAGGTCTATGTCAGCTCCTAGCTTTAGAGGTTTCAGCCTGTGGGCACTTGGCTCCACCGCTTTTAGGCTATGGTGAGGCTGAATGCCAGTGCCTTTGATAGGCAACAGCTGACTTCAGGGCAGCTAGGAAAGGGTGGGGGAGAAGAAGAGAAAAGAAAAAGGAAGGGAAGGGAGGGGAGGAGGAGAGGAGGAGAGGAGGGGAGGAGGGGAGGAGGGAAGGAGGGGAAGAGGAGGAGAAAGAAGAAAGAAAGAAAGAAAGAAAGAAAGAAAGAAAGAGGAAGGTAGAGGGAGGTGAACAAAAGAAAGAGAAGAAAAGAGAAGAGAAGAGAAAGGAGGAGTTTGAGGATAAAGATAAATTTCCATCCTCAGTGACTTACTGCCTCCTACCAGTTCCCACTCTTACGGCTCATTCAGCTGACTAGCAGACTAAACTATTGATGAAAGCCCAGCCCTCATGATCCACTCCCCTCTCAATGACATCGTCATCTAGAGACAGTCTTCAGCATGAGTCTCGTGCATGGGACACTTCATAGCCAAACTATAACCAGCAATGCTAGGTCAGTACCTGACATTAAGAAGACATGGATATAGAGTGCTTGCTTAGCAAGCGCAAGGCCCTGGGTTTGGTCCCCAGCTCCGGAAAAAAAAAAAAAGAGGAAGAAGACATGAACTATGTATGCACAGTCTAATTGTAAGAAGTGTGTCCATCCACCCATGTATCCATCTATCCATCCATCCATTATCTATCCATCCATCAACTTCCCCAATTATTCTATCAAGTACTGGGTAAGAATGGTGTGATGGAAGGGGTGATTAAAAATGAGCCAAATACCTCCTGACCCCCAAAGGGTCTATATTGTTTTTGGTGAAAGCACACAGAATTGTGGACAAGTGACTATTTGGGATCAATGAGTCTATTGTTCTAATTTGGTAGCCTTAAATACCCATATCAAATGCCAATCACACCCAAGTAACTACTCAGCTGAGGAGAAGAATTTGTGCTTGTCCTTGCTCAGAATTACATGACGTTCTTAATTCCTCAAATAAGCAATAGTGAGGATCAAAATGAACCCACAGGAGCCCCTCAGCACATATGGACACTGTGTTAGTTATCTCACTGCTGGCTGGCTGGCTGGCTGGCTGGCTGGCTGGGTAGATGAATGGGTGGGTGGATGATGGATGGATGGATGCCTGGACAGATGGACACTTATCTCATTGCTGTTACAAAGTGCCTGAGAAAAACAGCTAAAGGAAGGAAGTGTTTATTTGGCTTACAGTTTTAGGGGATACAGTTTATCATGGCAGGGAAGGCAGGACGACTGGAGCAGGAGGCAGCTGGTTACTTTGTATCCACTGCCGGAAGCAGAGAGTAACAAACGGGCGAGCCACTTGTGCTCAGCTCGCCTTCTTCTCCTTGTTCAGTCTAGGATTCTAGCACACGGAACAGTACCATCTACCTTCAGTGTAGAGCATCCCACACCAATTAACATAATCTAGAAGATCCACCATCACACAGCCATTGACTGGTTTCCACAGTGATCCTAAATCCCACCAAGCTGACATTCAAGAGTAACCATCACAGATGCTCTCCCTTCAGGACCAAGATGCTGTGTTACTACCAACATGACACTCCTTAATAACATAAACTACAGACTTCCCCAAGTGAGTGAGAAGCCCTTGACAGGGGTTTAAAGTTTATGACTTTTATGTCCTTGAAATAAGAGCAGATCTCTGAAGGAGGTGCCGGGCATTGGATACCCGAGTAGAACTTATACCGTAGGCTGAAAGATTATTTGGATTCAAGCTTGGGAACTGTGTTGCTTTGTACAGTGGGGGCTCCCTTGGGAAATATACAGAATATGGGGGCTATTTTATGCTTCTCATTTGTTTTGCAACTTATATACAGTTGAACAGGATGCAAGTAGTCAGCCCTCCCACATAGGTCCATATAACATCACCAAGACAGAAGCTGTTTGTGAACCACCTGTTCTCTCTACCTCCCACGTGTTTTTAAAAATCTGTTCTTCGTTACCACCTGTGACCGACAGTTATAGAAAAAGCCTCAATAGAGTAGCGGTCGTTTATTTTCAAAGTTGTTTGTACCCAGAAGCTACTTAACCTCTCAATGCCTCCTGGTGCTCTTCCTACTCAAGCTGGTAGATCTAAAGGCAGCTCACAAGGGCAGCTACTCCAACTGCAAGAACTCAGGGCTCGGAACAGCTCTAACGTGAATGAGAACGTCTAGGAAGAAGTCCAGAGCTTATTCAGCCATTCACAAGAAATGACTGGAAATCTCAGAAGCAGTTGGGAGCAGAGACAGCGAGGCCACAGAAGTCATGCGGATGCTGTCGAAACCCTGTGCGTGTAGTTCCGTGTTGGGGGTCTGTGTAGTGTCCAGAGTGCACTGAGTGTGGGCAGACACTCCGTGGGCTGTGATCTTGAACAAGGTGCATATCACATCCATCTCTCTTTGCTTCCCGACTACACATGCAATGGATCAGCTGCCCCGTGCTCCTGCCTCTATGGTGGACTGTATCCTTTAGAATTGTGAGCCAACACAAACTTCTCCTTTCTCCAGTTGCTCTTGCCAGACACTTTTGCCACAGCTCTGAGAAAAATGATTGATACGACCTCAGAGCCTAAATAAGTAAATCACAGTCAGACTCTACAGTCTGAGCCTCCCTGCAAAGGACTCTGGGGATTGGCAGTCTTGTTTTGCTTAAGCCAGGAGCTCCAATGAACAGCAAGCATTGGGTACCTCAGAGATGACTGAGTGTGTGTCCCAGCCCCACATCACCTGTCTGTGTTTACCTAAGATCATGGGGGGAGGAAGAAGGAGAGGAGGAGGAGGCAAAGGTTGTGTGGCTCTCCATAGCCACCTCTTTTCTCCTCTAACAGGATAGCTGAGTAATGGAGGAGTCCTTAGGTCCTTTCCCTCCCAAGGGTTGGACTATTCAGGGGTTAGAGGCAGAGTGTGTAAGATGGGCAGAAATGGGAGAAGAGTGAGGGTGAGAAGCCATTAGACCAGCTGTAGCAGAGTGGGAGGAAGGTCAGAGGGTGAACAAAGCTGAGGACAAAGAGGATGAAGACAATTGATTGTGTGTCCATTTTATCAAGGGGCTGTCTCTGTGGGACTTGTGAGAGCAGCTTTGGGCTTACAGGGCCAGTCAGATGTTTAGAAGTCACCTTTGTTAAGAAGGCACTGACTCTTCTCAGTTGGGACCACGAGGTGACTAAGAGCAGGATACCAAACTGGTACCCAGTCATGAACCTGCATGAGCCTTGGGTCCCAGAAACAAGAGGACTATTGGGGGACATTTTTACTGCAAGGTTGGTGAGAAGGAAGGGCAGCCGAGGACATGAGCAGTCTGACAACATTACAGGTTTAACTCAGGGGAAAATGTGCAGAAGGGAGATGGCATAAAGCCTGGCTCCTTATAGGCCAGGCCAGTTACAGGGGAGAAGCTGAACAGTTCTCTTTAGGGAATTGGCTGTTACAGGAGTGACCTTGGAATGCTGAGGTAGGCGACCGACAAACATCTCTAGGGGCTTGGCTCTTACTGGGGGTCACTGGAACTAGCTGAACAGGAAGCTAGAGAAACAAATCACTTTAGTTTCGCCTACCTCAAAAATATTCAGGTAAACAATCTGCTCTTATAAAGTATCCAGTCATCTGCTGTTTAGCTACAATGTAGCCTAGCTCCCCTTTCTCTGTGTTACCCAGTGTTGACTAGCATTACCATAGTTTTGGTAACTGTCACGGCTTCAACCAAAATGGAGAAAATTTACAAAATAGTCTGGCTGTGGTGAACAAAGCCACAGCTAGCTGCCAATTTTCTCTGTCCCCCGGTAAGGGTAATTAAGTTTGAAGTCTGACTCTTCCCTCAAGTTAATAGTGGCAGCAGGCAGAGGAGCAGGAGGTGTGGGGGGGGGAGCACTGCAAGTGCATCTGGGTTCAGTGTCTCCTGCAGTCAGACACCCATCTTCCATGCTGCAATTAGGTGGTTCTTCCTAGAACAGAAATCAAGGCAGAAACCTTCTGTTCTTCAAGAACAGAAACCAGGGACTCACCCACATACACTAACAGAGGATCTGTCCTCGAAAGCCCTGGTGTCACTGGAATGTCACCTGCTTTGTTCTGTTCCCTACCCCATGTGGGAATTTTCTAGAGGATCATGGGAAGAGACACCTTCAAGGGAATTTCTGAACCACTATGATGTGAGAGAAGGAAGGTTATCCCACAAATATACCACCTACTTCACAAATATTTGTATTTGTTTTTTAAGCTCACAATGCAGAATCCACTGGGCTGCTCCCTGCCTGTGGGGCCATGACTCCAATCTCTCTTTGGAGTGTTTGTTTTTCTAAATCAATTTCTGTTCAAACTGTCTGTGTTTCTCACGGAATTTTTCCCTTGGTGAAGGTGAGACCTGCGAGGTGCCTATAGTAACACTGGTTTTGAACCGCCTTGCAGGACCTTACCCAGGCAACCAATCAAGGGGATGGCAGCTGGACTGGGACCTTGTGATTATGAAAGCTCCTCGAACTTGTTCACCGCTGTCCTCCCAGTTTCAATGGCTCCTGTCTGAGGTCTGGAACTCTTTCCTCCTTCCTCCTCTCCCTCTCCCTCTCCTCCTTCTCTCTTCTCCCTTTCTTTTCCCTCTTCTTTCCTTCTCTATCTCCTACCTCAAACATATTCAGGTAAACAAATAGCCTGCTCTTTGTAAAGTATCCAGCCACATGCTGTTTAGCCACAATGTATCCTAGCTCCCCTTTCTCTGTCTTACCCAGTGCTGTCTAGCATACTGTATGTTCCTCATTCATCACATGCTTGCTGGCTGCCCCTCACCCTCCTAATGACATCTGTGTCTGGAGGGTGGTCAGAAAATGTTTGTTGAGTGACTTCAGCACTGCAATACCAGCATAGACATGGGCTTGTATCTGAAGGCCGAAGGTGGCATGTAGTAGCCACAGCAAAATCCTTCTGTGAATGTCGGCATTCTTCGGTGATAAATAAATGCAGCACTGCACAGGAAAAATTCAAAATAAATGATCACTATTAAGGCAATCTGATTTGTCTAGAGACTGGTAGCGTACTGACAACACATAAAACATCCAGACCATCCTGATCCATTGCAGCTGAGTTTCTGTCACCATCCTATGCATAAATCTGACCCCAAGGTCAGTTTTTCCTGGGACACAAGCATTTTCACTGAAATTTAAAGGGCTGTGCCCTCATGCAATGTGTTTGTTAGTGTAGGGCTATAAATTGTGTCCTGTGAAATGGAATGACATTTTATAGATTATGGATAGACCCTTTAACTCCCATAACTTAGGAGCTAGCTAATATCTTTGGAAGTGGTCCACAGCTATGAATTAATGTCTGCTTGGACTAGCAGCAGGAGGGGCAGAGTTCAGGGGAAGCAATGGGTGAATTTTATACAGAGTCCAGCAGCTGTGCAATTGGGTTTTAAAAATTGCAAAGGTACAGTTTTTAAGTCATTTATGATTTAGTGTCTGGCCATACAAGAGCCACCCTTCCATTTGTGCCAGGCTGTGCTACAGCAGCCATTCTGGTTAGACGTCCCTGGTTTAAAGAACTCTACCATTCCCTCTCAAAGCTTCACCTATTCAGTCAAAGCCTGTGCTAATAGAATGACATAATGTGAAATGTTGACTGAGTAGTTCCCCAAACACTATCTACTGCCACCCCGACGATGGGAATCTGGTAAACTGGACAGCTCTGTTCCATGAATGCAACAGAATTGGCAAGGCAGGGAAGAGCCTGGATTTGACAGGGGAAGGACTGTTCAAACCAGGTGTGATGGTGCACACATGTAACTCAGAATGGGGGATGCTGAGGTCGGAGAACTGCAAGTTCCGGGCCACTCTACAAAAGGACAGAGCACCTGCACTCAAAAGCTGTTGCTGTAGTGACAGTGACTCGTCAGGGTCAGGTGTTCTCCACATGCAGGGTTGGGTGTGACAATTGTCCTGAGAGTCCCTGAGTGTCCAACTCTCACTCTGTGGGCACAAGAGTCTGTCAGGTCTCTGAAGCCAGATAATTCCATTGCACCTGCTTCATATCCTCACAAGTAAGATATGGAGTGGGGTGCTCCAGGGTGCTCTAGCTCTTGGAGGATCTCCAGGGCAACCACAGCAATCTAGACTCTGAGAAAAATGCTAATTCGTTCATTTTAGAGAGTCACGACATGAAGTTATAGAAGTGAACCAACGGATCGTGCAGCAACATAGAAAAATATACGTGTGTGTGTGTGTGTGTGTGTGTTCATGGTGGGGAGGGGGGAGATGTGGATTATGATGTTACCAGAAAGCAGTCATGTTCTTCACACGTGGGAGCCAGAGAAAGATGCTCATAAACATCCGTCTTTGGAATAATTCTATGGGCTGGATAATGCTAAAGATGTGACCAACCCCGACGACACAGAAACCATTTAGAAAGCTAATGGACAGGTGATTGAGGACACACCCAGGATTCGGCAATACTTGTTCATGATGTTCATGATGGAGAGTCATTGCACAGCTTTGCCGACCACATTTGCCACGCTAAAAAACAGGAATTGGGGTGGGAAAGCAAGGGGCAGATGCTTGACAAACAGATATCCCACCTGTGAACGCTGTGGCTGCGAGTCCACGGCAAAGTTCTCGTCTTATATGATTGAGGGCCACTGTCCATGTTCCAGAGACATCTGACACAGCTGTCCCCCTCTGCTTTGGGCATGGCTATGACTATTGTGATGCAAAGGAGCTGTGCTCACCCACAGGAGACCCTGGTGAGCATCCAGGCTTCCAATATTCCCTCACAGAGCTGGGGAGGTGTGTGAGACTCAAGTATATCAGGAGATCCTCTCCCTTCTGAAGATTTTGCTGTTGTTTATTTAAAAAGATTTGTTTAAAGGATTTATTTAACATCTGTGTAAGTGTGTGTGGCTGTACATGCTCACAAGTATAGAAAGCATTGAGGAGAGCTGTGGGCGTCCCGCTGGATCACTCAGCATCCTATTCCTTTGAGGCAGAGTCTCTCATGAGCCTGGAGTTAGGCTGGCAGCCAGCAAGCTCCAGTGATCATCTTGTCCTGTCCTGGCACAGTACTGGGGCAACAGATACGCATGTTTGGGCCTGGCTTGTTACATGGGTGCTGGGGATTTGAACTCATGTCCTCATACTTGTGCGGCCGACACTTTTAATGAGTTATCTCCTCAGCTGGTCCCTGAGATTTACTAAAGTAATTGATCAGGGAAGGGTACTTCTCACGGGCCACCGGTGGGTCACTCACACTCAAGTGAGTATTCCAAATAATTTCATTAGTTCAAGATGTAGGGGATTGTTAAGTTAATGCCTTAGGGTTTCTATTGCCGTGAAGAGACACCATGACCTCAGCAATGTTTATAAAGAGAAACATTTAATTGGGCTGGCTTACAGTTTTAGAGGTTTAGTCCGTTATCGTCACGGTGAGAAGTATGGCAGAGTGCAGCCAGACATGGTACTAGAAAAGGAGCTGAGAGATCTACATCTTGATCCACAGGCAGCAGAAGGAGACTGTGAACCACACTGGGAGTAGCTTGAACATATGAAACACCAAAGCCTGTCCCCACAGTGACACACTTCCTCCAAAAGACTACACCTACCCCTACAATGTCACACCTCCTAATAGCGCCACTCTCTATGAGCCAAGCATTCAAACACACGAGTTTTTGCATGCCATTCCTATTCAAACTACCACAGTTAGTAAAGTATTTGCCTTGCAAGCATGAGGATATAAATTTTCTCCCCAGAATTCATGTCTTAAAAATTTTAGGTATAGTGGATCATACTTGTATTCCTGGTGCCAAGGAGGTAGAGACAGGCAGATATCTGGAGCTCATGGCCAGCCAGCCTGGTGAGGTCTGGGTCAGTGTAAGATCCTGTCTCATTAAATAAGGTAGGTAGTGAGGAATGACACCTGGTATTGATTTCTGACCTCTATATGTGCACATGCACAAACAAAACACACATACACAATAGACGCACACACACACACACACACACACACACACACACACAGAGAGAGAGAGAGAGAGAGAGAGAGAGAGAGAGAGAGAGAGAGAGAGAGAGAGAGGTTTGAGTATGGTTGGCCCAGAGAGTGGCACTGTTTGGAGGTGTGGCCTTGTTGAAGTGTGTCACTGTGGGAATGGGATTTGAGACCCTTGTCCTACCTGCCTAGAAGCCAGTCTTCTCCTAGCTATTTTCAGAACAAGAGGTGGAACTCTCAGCTCCTCCAGTCCCACATCTGTCTGGATGCTGCCATGCTTCTGCCTTGATGATCATAGACTGAAACTCTGAAGCTACCCCAATTACATGTTGTCCTTACAAGAGTTGCCTTGGTCATGGTGTCTCTTCATAGCAGTAAACCCTAACTAAGACATATAGATAGGCAGACAGGCAGATAAGCAGAGAGACAGACAGATAGATGGGTAAGTTCACTGATTCATCAATCTGGACTTAGATGAAATCCTTTTAGAGGTCTGTCTGTGCCTTCCCTGCCTAGGCTGAGTAGATATTTCTTTACATTTTCTCCAGGAAAAGCCACACAACTACAAACTAGAATACCCACTATGTGGTTATCACACACATGAAAAAATTTCTCAGGGAACAGAAAACCTGAATCACACCGAGGCTGCTAGAAAATGAAGTCATAGAGAGGATGCTTCCTACTTCTATTGCTAGAGTCACTGGCAGACAGCCCATGGGGACAACGGGTACATAGTCCAGTTGCATGAAGAACATTTTGAGAGATGCAGGAGAAGCCATCCTGTCCTTAGGGTGATGCTGACCTTGACTCATGATCCAGGGATGAATAGTCAACGTCAGACTACAGGTAGATTTGAGTCTACCCTGGCTGGTGCTCCCACCTGATGTGCTCCACATAGTCTACCAGCACCTGAGTCTGGTCCTACTCAAGGTGACAGAGGAAGAGCTGGGTCTGGAAGGTCTAAGAATGAGGCAGTATGGTCTCTATCTTATGGGTGTGAGAAGGCAGGTGTCCTCCCAAGGGTGCAGGGCCCACAGTCAGGATGCAGCAGTGTCTGGCAGCCCTGAACTGCTCTGCAAAGAGTCAAGGAAGGATGGATGTATCATCATTGAAAATGGTGGGTCTGAACCTCCACCCTGTGCAAGAGAGGCAGAAACTGAAGGGAAAGGTGAGGCCGTGCTCCCAGTGCTAGAGACGGTGCTCCCAGTGCCAGAACTATGTGCTACCAGTGCTAGTTGATACAGGGGGACTGGGGGAGGCAAGCCTGAAAGGTGTTGGGATTCATCCTGAGAAGACCAGGGGTTGGGGAGGGGGTGTAACTGCCACTGGAAACCTGTTGGCAAGATCCTGTTTTGAGTTCTATCTGCTTGGCCCAGAATGCTGACTCAGGACAATAATGCTGACTCAACATGGGGCAGAGACCATTCCGAATGCCACAGGCTGCCTGCCACAGCTCTGGTTGACCTGTCTTTATTTCCACCTCACTGTGAACCAAGAATTTCCCCACCCTATCCTTTAGCTCTGAGATGTCACCTTACCTTCATGGTCTGGGGAAATCTCTACAGACTATGCTCATCCCAGCCTGGCTGTGTGGACTGGGCTGGGGAGTTGGTGCCTCCTTTAGCACTCCCCTTGACTACCAAGAGTCCAGCCTGACACTGGCTTGGCCACGAGGAGACCTTGTCACCAGAGCTGCTGAACCTGCGATTTAGAGGGTGAAGGGCAATCAAGGCAGTGGGGGAAAGACAGCCTGGGATCCTTCACTGACCTTCCCGAGGCTGGCCAGTGTGCGTTTCTACAGCAATTTAACCCCGGTTCCATTAGACTCCTGCTTGTGCAGGCTTTGGTATTAGGAGAGCTGTTACGGCTGTAATGGGGTTTCCATTAAGGCTAAAGGTAGCCTTTGCTGTAGCCGGACTGGGTTGAGGAGGAACATGGCTACTCCAGCCAGATTTGCACATCCTGGGCTGCATCCGCTCAAAGAGTCTTTTGAAGTATTTTGGTACCCAGGTTTCAGGAGATAGCTCTACACTATAGGCATAGACTGGAGGATGTCCATGGCTTCTGAATGCTCTGTGTTCTTGTATTGTTCCATGCTGGGTCCTCTCTTTGCCAGGGTCCCCCGTGTATCCAGAGATTCCCCTGCCATTTCTGGAAATTCTCAGCAGGCAGAGCCTCCTGACCTGGTAACTCATCAGCCCCCTTACCAGGCTCCTAGGTTGCTAATGATTCTTAAGTATGTAGCTTCTCTAGGAGAGACTGAAGATATGGTAATACGAGTAACTGTCACTTAATTGGAATCCTCTCAGTGACCCAGAACAAAGCCAAGGGTTGGGGAATAAACAAAATACACTGCCATACAGATATTTCAAAGTTACTGTGGTCCCCTTTGTGCCAGGTGGTTTGAGATGTCACTATAGACCTCTCTTACCCTTTGAAAATGAACATTTCTCTGCAAACTCATGTGTTGAACTCTTGTTTTCCCAGCTGGTGGTGCTGTTTGGGTGGTTTCAGGAATGCTGGAAGGTGGCTTTTGTAGGGGAGTAGTTCTCTGGGGCCCTGTGCTGGTGAAGGTCATGCATGGTCCTAGTCCCTTCCTTGTTCTCCACTTCCTTGCCCCACAAGATAAAGGATCTCCTCTTCTGTACCCTCCCAGCACCGTGATATTCTATCCAATCAACCGTGGACCAAACCCTCTGAAACCATAAGCCAAAGCAAATCTTCCCTCCCGTGAGTTTCTCTCATAGGGTTGTTGTGGTTGTACAATACATATGTGATACATACATGTTACAACAGGGTTGCTGGGTAAAGAACCTTTCAGAGTTACAGACGGAGATGCAATGGTTTGTGGCCCCATCACCCGATGAGGAGCAATGTGGGCAGGACTACGTCGGGTGGTTCTTCTGAAGGCCTCACCCGGGTAGACACATGTTGCTGTAGTGGTCCAGAAACTTGGGGGCAGGATGTCCTAAAGCAGAGATGTTTAACCTTTGCCTAGCGACTTGACAAAGCACACACGTGTTTATTATGCATGACGCTGTAATATCTTCCAAGTTAATGTTCTAAGAATCACACTATGAAGTTATCACAAAGCCAAAATGTTAAAGTAACTTTGCCCTTTTGTGTTGGGCGTCATTCACAGCTATCCCGGGCTACATGAGGCATACCAGTTGGGCATGCCGTGTATAAGCCTTCTAGATCACTGTGTGGCAGTTCAGTGCTGGCTGTTAGCTTACTTCTCCCCTAACAAGACCTCTCACCCTTCAGAAAGATGCCCCAAGATTATGCTCAAGGTTTTAGGGGCTGGAAGAGTGAGAACAGGAGTTCTCTGAAGTCTTGGTTCAAACCTTGCCCCGAGTCACTTCTAGTGTATCAGTGTAATCAAGGTTTCTGACCATCCCAGAGGTATGATGGGGAAGAATCCTTCAGGTATATAAAGAGAAAAAATGGGATCAGTAGAGGCCATGTTCCAACAATTCAGAGAGTACTGGCCAGTGTTTACAGAGTTCTAGCGGAAGCTGTAGTAGTGTTGGGGATGTAGCTCAGTGGATAAAGTGCTTTATTAGCAGGCACAAAGCCCTTCTTGGACCCCCAGTATCACACAATCTAGAACTGGTGATGCACGTTGGCAATCTCAGCACTTTGGAGGTAGGCGCAAGAGAATCAGGAGTTCAAGTTCATCTTTGGCCACATTAGGGGCAGCTTAGGCTACACAAGACCCTCATCTCAAACAAACAAACAAACAAACAAACAAACAAACAAAAAACAACAACAAAATTTCTTTTGAATTCTGAGTCCATGGGGGTATACTGTGTGATAGCAAGCTGCAACTGTTAGCGGGGAATGTGTATGTGTAGCAGCAGTGGCCAGGAGTTGGCCTCAGAGCCAGGAAAACATGAGGCAATTCTAAATCTAAACCAAGGGCTTCAGAGACCTGAAGGCCCACGGCCTGGGCCCACAGGCAGTGGCAGCACAGTGGACCCTGCAGAGACCTCATGCCTTGTTAAAGGGTGGCAGAGCAAACGCTGTCAACAACGAATGTCAACAGATTGGAATGAGACCTCAGGGCATGAAAGCATGTGCTTTAGCGAGATTTTCATGTCAAGACTTATTGCATAAACGTTTGATCATCCAAGGGCCTGGCCTTATTCACATAGGGCGTGACTTAACTAAAAGGAAATCTGATCAAGATGGGCGCATCCTATCAACATTCATGCCGTGAGTAAGGTATGACACCCCACTTTCCGATGACGCTCCCACTGGAGTAAACTAATGTACAGAGGATCCTCCGTGGCCCTTCTAAGTGCATGTGAAGATACAGTTATTTCAGAACAGGTAGAGTTTAGTTTAAAAAGAAAAGGAAGTAGACTTGCCTTTTCCCTAAAAGAAGTAAGGGTCAATAAAGCTTTTGTTGGCTTCCATTCATTGTTTCCGCCCAGCCCTTCGCCGCAATGCATGGTGGGCTGAACACTTATCTTTGTGGTGAGTGACAGGTACTGAGGGTGGGATAAGACAACTGGTAGGAGGCAGCCCCATTGCCATGGGTTTTGTTAAGCAAACCAATCTCAGCGATGAAAGGTTTCTTTTGACTCATAGGTTCAAGAGCTTCGTTCCAGGGTGGGCAGGCTCCACTGCCTCTGGGGCTATGGGAGGCTGAATATATTAGAGATCTGAGTGTAATGGAGCAGAGCCTCATGGGAGCTATGATGCAGAGAGATAAGGAAGGGTCAAGGGGTGACACATGCCCTTCAAAGACATGGCCCCAGGGACCTCCTCTGACCAGACCCTCCCTGCCTTCTAAAAGCCATTGAGCTATCAGTTAATCTGTCAATGATGTAAACCCCTCACTATCCAATAATCCAATGGTTCTCCAAAGCCTACCAGTTGGGCACTAAGCCCTTGACACCTGTGCCTCTGAGGCACATTCTTAGATTCAAATCTGCCTCAGTCAGGGTTTCTATGGCTGCGACAAAACACCGTGACCAAAAAGCAAGTTGGGGAGGAAAGGGTTTATTTGTCTTACACTTCTGCATTATAGTCTATCATTGGAAGTCAGGATAGGAACTCAAGCAGGGCAGGAATCTGGACGCAGGAGCTGATGCAGGGGCCATGGAGGGTGCTACCTTTCCCATGGCTTGCTTAGACTGCTTTCTTATAGAACCCAGGACCAGGGATGGTCCCACCCACCATGGACTGGATCCTCCTCCCACTGATCACTAATTGAGAAAATGCCTTGCAGCTGGGTCTCATGGAGGCCTTTCCTCAACGGACACTCCATTCTCTCTGATAACTGCAGCTTGTGTCAAGCCAACACACAAAACCAACTAGTACAAAATCCTACCATATGGGAAGAGCAAGGAAAACACACTTTTGGGTTTCCAGTGCATTTTCATTCCAAACTCCAGAGGCTACTAAGGAAACACAGAAGTTCCTAGACACACTGCCGTCCCTGGCAGGACCAACGAACAAGGAGGCAGCATGGAGGGGCAGTGGGAAGGAGGGAGTGAGGCCTCATGAAGCCAGTCATAGCAGTGCAAACACAGATCTACAGGCAATGGGGGACTTCTGGTCTGACTTCCCCCTCAGTGTTGAGGAAATTCTGGGTGGAAAGGAAAGGACACCTGCTCCCCTAGGTCAGGGTTTCTCTTTTTAGTCCTTAAAGGACCAAGTGGCAGCTGCAGTACAACTAATTACTCCCATGCCTTTTTACTTGGTCCAGTCCACAAATCACCCCAAAGGGTGCGTAAGTTACAGGAGAACGGTAGGTACCATCAGGAAGAACCAAGCACAGCAGGATGGTTGGAGTTAGCTCTGCCTTGGACTGGGATGGGTGGATCCTTCACTGACTTCAACATCCCACTGTGACTCAGACGACTGGGAATGCTGGTCCCCATAAACGGTGAGGGCTTCCCTGTATTAATCAATCATTTCAATGTTCATTTGTTGAATTTTATTCAATGGAAGAAGCCCTTCATAGGAACTCGAATTATTCTAGAGAAATGCATATTCTTGCAAACTAACGGCCTGTATGAAGAATGATGACCGCCAAGGCATTCTCAAGCCAGAACAAACCAGAAATGCCTCTCTTGCAGAACATCACAGGCCCCACTGGTGGCAAACGTCCGTGGAAGAACAATTGAGGATGTTGCTCCTGGCACTTGTGGCTGTCTCCTGTTATGATCTCGAAGCATCACTCAAAAACATCAGCCAAGGAAGAGAAAATGTATTAAATCGAAATCCCACCCTCAAGTCTTCTCAGACCTGAAAATGGAAGTTATCTAGCCAAGAGTCAGTGTCTGCTTAAAAACAACTCTTTGCCTGCAAATATCATTCCTCTTTCTCACGTCATTTTCATGACTCTGATCAGTTTTGCTATGTTCAGGTTACTGGAGGCCAATGATCGATATGTCCTGCTAGTTCCTTTTGAATCTACTCTAAAATGTTTTAATTTAAAGTAACTCTTTCATTGCTCTGTATTTTATCCCAAGTCTTCTAGAATTATACGTACACCGACCAAGTGTGATTGGTACCTATGAGCGTACTGTGATCACATGTTGCCTTGGACACGCGGGGCAGAAGGCCCTTCCCAAATGATTTACCTCCCCAAACACTGTTATTCCTGGAGGTGTACGCGATGGGTGTGTGCTTGTTTGCACTCAGTGTAAGGAACTGAACGAATGTCGTGTTTTAAATTGATGTGATACACTGAAACACCGCATACAATTAATTCCGTCAGGGGAGACACAGATCCCCAGGAGGAGTATCCAGGTATGCTAACAGCCAAAACACATTGAGGGAAAGCATCCAGAATGTTCTTCCAACCGTGGAGCAGAATTGTGGGCAGTGCACTGAGCTGTGGAATATCGGGGCCATCAAAGTTATCAGAGGAACATTTGACAGTAAGTGAAAGTTGTGATACCTGAACACTTGGGGGTGGGGGTTGAACAGGGGGTTGCTGTGAGTCCAGGCAAGTCTGGGCTACAGTGTGAGTTCCTGTCTCTAAAAACCAGAAGTAACTGAAACACAACACAACACAGGGCAGCTTCTTCCTGGTGTGTTAACTCTTAGACTTACCCTGGAATGACGACTACTCTTTATTCTATTTGGAGACAGCTCAGTGGTCACTTTGTCAGCTAGCAGTCTCATTTGGGGGGGAGGCACCATTCTATAAATCAAAAGCAAATCCATGGGAACTGTTCAGTTCTATCTTTATGTGACCCCAAGCACACAAGGACCCCGAGACTATGAACGGGAAACAGATGAGGAACAGCAGGTGCTCTGGGCACCTGGAGACTCCTTCCAGTGTGACAGCACACACTTCTCAATAGATCTGCTGCCCAATGCAGATGGTGGGCTTTAGAGAAACTAACAAAACTTAGAAAGGACACGTCCATCCTGCTGAGTTGCCCACAGGTTGTGCGGCGTGCTCCAGATTCCCAGCTTTTGTGAGCAATCACCCATGCTGGGGTGGGCTTCAGAGGTGCAGCAGCTTTGAGTCATTTCTGCTCCTGTAAGCAGCCCCAGTAAAACCCATTGGCTCATCAAATTGGACTTTCATGGTATCCGTAGTTGGGTCTGCCATGGGCTTTCTATCTGGGGTGAAGAATATATTGTGTATTCCCAGGTCTTTTCAGACATACAAGTGAGTCCTTAAGTATTGTAACCTGACTCTGGCTCTGGCTGATGTAAGGAATCTCAGCTGTGTGTGTCTGCAGCTGTGACCTCACCGTGATTACCTCACCACAAGGGACAGTGTCCTCTCTGGCATTTTGTCTTTGCAGCGAAAGAAACAGACACAATGGGTTCTTATGCTGCTCAAAGCCACCTGCTCGTGACATACTCAATCCTGCCAGTCCTGGGACTAGAGACTGTTTTCATCCTCCAGTGTTGTGTGGAATCCTACTTTGGGAATGGCGGCCTTGAAAATACTAGTCCAGACTGTCCTTGCCCTGATCCACAGGCAGTAAAGTTCTGTGCCAAGGAGATGACACAAACCCATGCGCGGCCATCATTCCTCTTTTCTACCTAATGCTTGAATATTAAAGTGGGCGTGGGATTCAGACAGAAGCATGCATCCCAGCTGAAAGACACAAGCTCCTGAAGACCAACCACTCAAGAAGAAATGGACCTTCTATGTGGACTAAAAGATTTAGTGAACAAAGCAAATTGTAACCAAAAAAGCTAACTCATTTAGTCAACCCAGCTCTGAGTGTCTTCACTGCTGAGTCTACCAGACATCGGAAGAAGAATTAACAGCTATATGCAAACCTCCCTCCCAAATGGAAGAACTCTTCCTCACCCGTTGTATTAAACCAGCATTTATCCTTAAACCCAAACCAGACAAGGATATCATAAGGAAAGCGCAGAGTTAAACTTCTTTTGAAAAAAAATGGATTGAAATTTCAAAGAGTACACATGGAGCAACCCATGGCTCCAGCTGCATATGTAGCAGAGGATGGCCTTATTGGGCATCAATGGGAGGAGAGGCCCTTGGTCCTGTGAAGGCTCGATGCCCCAGTGTAGGGGAATGCCAAGGTGGGGAGGCAGGAATGGGAGGGAGTGGGGTTGGGGAGCATCCTCATAGAAGCAGGGGGAGGGAGGATGGGATAAGAGGTTTCTAGAGGGGAAACTGGGTAAGGGGATAACATTTGAAATGTAAATAAATAAAATATCCAATTAAAAACGAAAAAGAGACAGAAACAACAACAACAATAAAAACCACTAGCGAAACAAATCTAGGAAGGTATGTAAAAGTAATTCTGTACTGTAGTCAAGTGGATTCACTCTAGGGATGCAAGGCTGGTTTAACATCCCACGTTAAGTGACTAGAGCATAAGGATGTGTAAAAAGATGAAAATCCCACAATCACCCCCATCAATGCATAAAACAAAACAAAACATTCATCAGACTTTTAGCACCAAGCACTCAACAAACTAGGTAGGAAGGGATTCGAATTTCGCTGCCCTGATAAGCATTCCCAGAAGCCCACACAAGCGCCATGTTTAGTGGACTGTCCACCTGGGCCAGGTGGGGAAGCCAGATGCCCATTCTTGCCATCACTGTCCAGACTGGTTTGAAGCACTGAAGGGTTGTGGGGCAGGCAGATTAGAAGAGATAAATGGACCTGCATGTACAGGCACATGACCTTGCATGTGCAAAATCTCAGGCGGTCCATTAAAAGCTATTAAAAACTAACGATTGAGTTTATCAGGTTTGAAGCCTAAAAGACGTGTGTGTGTGTGTGTGTGTGTGTGTGTGTGTGTGTGTGTGTGTGTGTGTTATCTATCATATATATGCATACACACCTGTCCATATATTTATTTATATCACGTGCATTTCTTATACTTGTAAGGAACGATCTGACCATGGAGTTAAGTAAACAGTTCTAGGGGCAGCAAAATAGCTCAGCCAAGGGGTGCCACCCACCACCCTGCTCCTTCTCCGAGACCCACATGGTGGGAGGTGGGAATCCACTTGTGAATGTTGTCCTCTGGTTTCCCCATGCACATCATGGCATGTGCACACACAGCACACAAACGCTATAATTAAAGATGGAAAAGAAACTCACGGCTAGCCATGCTGGTAGCATGCAAACCCAGAACTCAGGGAACAGAAGCAGAAGCAGGGGATTGCTATGAATCCAAGGCCAACATGGATCATATAATGGGTGTTTAGCTGGGGCTAAACAGTAATACTCCTGTTTGAAAAATATAAAGGAGGAGGGGAGGAGGAGTAAGAGGAGGAGTAAGAGGAGGAGGAAGAGGAGGAGGAGGAGGAAGAGGAGGAGGAAGAGGAGAAAGGGCAGGAAGGAGAAAGAATAAAATCTATTTAAAATTGGTGTGAATCACCCCCCCCCCGCCCAAATATTTTGGCGTATGTCCTAGCTACTTCTATAACAACTTGACACAAGCTAGACTCACTAGCGAGAAGGGAGTCTTAATTGAGAAACACGTTTCCATAAGATTCAGCCTTAGGCAAGCCTGTGGGGCATTTTCTTAATGAGTGGTTGATGGGGGAGGGCTTAGCCCACTGTGGGTGAGGTCACCCCTGGGCTGGTGGTTCCGGTTCTATAAGAAAGCAGGCTGTGCAAGCGATGAGGAGCAAACCAGTACAGTACCCACCCCTCTGTGGCCACTGCATCAGCTCCTGCCTCTGGGTTCCTACCCTGTTTGGGTTTTTGCCTTGGCTTCCTTCAGGGAACTGTGATTCTCCTCCAAGTTGCTTTATGTCAAAGTGTTAAATCACAGCAATAGGAATCCTAACTAAGACAGGCTCCATTAGATGAGACATGAGGGTCATTTTATGAGAACTACGGTGCCTCATTCAAAAATTTAAATACGTTGCAAAGAATGGCAGCGGCACCTTACACTTAGACCAGGGGTGCCTTCTCGGTGTGGGGCAAAGGCTTATCCTCAGCTTTGTCATGGGGAGGTGATGGGGGCCTTTAAGTGATGGGTTCTAGTGGGAAGAAGTCTTCTGGTTACTGGGGACCATGCCCTTGAAAGAGATAGCAGGACCCTCCTTCCCCCCCTCTCTTCAGTTCTGTGTGTGTGTGTGTGTGTGTGTGTGTGTGTGTGTGTGTGTGTGTGTGTAGGAAACAGTCTATCATGGGTTTTTGTTGCAGCCCCAGAGTAAAGGAGTCAATGAAGTGTGCACTGCAGCCTTTAGATGAACCTACCATGTTTCTAAGTTGATTCATCTCAGGCATTTGTTGCAGTATTGGGAAGGTGATACCTGAGGATCCGCCTCCAGGGAATAAGCAGGGACGGGAGGCAAACATGATGCTCGTCAGCTCACAGAGCAGAGGAGCAGAACTCAGTTGAGAGACCAATAAAGCCATAGAAGAGGACATCTATTTCCCAAGCATCAGTCTGGAAAACGTATTTAATGTTCTCAATACCAGCTGTTAAGGCTCTAGGATCTTCTATGTACCACTCATATTTTTAGCCTAAATTTGATTTGTGTGTGTTGGTGGGCCATCTGAAATCTCTTTTCAACCCCAAATCTGCTCGTAACTCTGCTTCCTCCTGTGTACTCTGAGAAATGTCTCTCACAAGAACCTTTACAGTAGCCAAGCACTGGAAATGAACTAAATGCCCACCAATATAAAGATGATCCACAAAGTCATCTACTTCATCTGCAATGGAGGGTGTCTTCCTCAGGGTTTTACTGCTGTGAAGAGACACCATGACCACTGTTTGAATCCATGTTGTCTTAGTTAGGGTTTCACTGCTGTGAATATATACCATGACCGAGACAACTCTTATAAGGGCAACATTTAATTGGGGCTGGCTTACAGGTTCAGAGGTTCAGTCCATTATCATCATGGCAGAAAGCATGGCAGTATCCAGGCAGACACAGTGCTCGAGGAAATGAGAGTTCTACATCCTGACCCAAAGGCAGCAGGAAACTGTCTGAACATGTATGAAACCTCAAGGCCCGCCCCCACAGTGACATACTTCCTCCCACAAGGCCACACCCACTTCAAGACCACACCTCCCTAATAGCATCCCTCCCTATGGGTCAACCATTCGAACACATGAGTCTATGGGGTCCATACCTAGTCAAACCACCCCAGAGGAGGATACCATTGAGCAGTTACAAATGTATCTATAACAAGAAATGCAGTGTGTGGCGGCTTATGAGTGTAAGCCTCAGGGTTTGGAGCCAGCCTGGGCTATACAGTGAGTCCTAAAAAGGACAGCGTAAGCCCTGTCTCAAACAAAGAGATAACAAAACTACAAACAAACCCACTAGCACATCTACAGATCAATGTTATAAGAATACTATTGATTGAGCAGAATGTTGCTGTTGGTGTAATTTTGTGGCTCTTTGTAGACTGTGAGACATTAACTATGGCACCACTGATCAACAGATACGTAGTAAAAAAAAAAAGGAGACATGGGTGGAAAAGACACTCACTTTGCTCTAGCGATTGACTCTGGAATTAGGGGTCCCTGCCTTGTCCACACTGCCCTGACTCTTTAGAACCTGAGGTGACACTGCACACAGGGTTTGGTAGTGTTTCTGGAGCTATTCCTGTGTTTGAGCCTCTCTTTGGTCTTCTATGTTGTTACTCTAGGCCAGTCGTTCTCAACCTTCCTGTCATGACCATTTAATACTCTGTCTTCACCTCTCACTCTATCCCCACCTTCCTCTCCCTCCCTCTGTGATCTATTCCTGTTTCTCTCATGGCCAGATCCAGCCTGCTGCCCACGTTCAATCTATTGCTTTCTCTTTCTTCTCTGGAGTCTAACAGAAGCCTCTGTTTGTTCTCTGCCTCTTATCTAGAGAGAGATGGATGCACACTGAGTACTCAGCTAACTTTCCCCACTCCTACACAATCCAGGTCCCATAATTAGGGAATGGTGCCACCCACAGTGGGCTGGGTTTTTCCATGTTAGTTATAAAAATCAAGACAATTCCCCATAGGCCAATCCTTCCTTGAGACTCTAGGCAATTGTCCATTGTGTTGACAGTTAAAGCTGGGCACTTCCTCTCAAAGGTCAGGATCCTATCCACACTCACAACAGAACCGCACAAAAAGAAAATTATTCTTTCCAAGTTTCTTAGGAAGAGTAAAAAACCAAAAAAAAAAAAAATCTAAATATCTATTTAAGAAGATTAGGAAAGGCATGGAGTAGTCATATAATTAACGGGTAGATAAGAGTAAAAATAACCTGAAATGTTAAAAGTTCACAAGAAATATAAACAGCCCCGAGAAAATGATCACAGTGACATGCACGGAATAACAGCTACATAATGTGCTTTGAAAACCAGTACACTAATTTAAAATCACTAAAAATCGTGCCTGTCGACTGACTCATTGCTTGCACTAGTTGGCACATAAATCTCAACGGGTCTCAGTGATGGTTCATTGTGATTGTCAACCTGACAGGCTATAGAGTCACCATGGAGACAAATCTCTGAGCGCATCAATGAAGAGTTCCCATTGAGTTTACTGAGACGGAAAGTGTCACCATGAATCCTGGCGGCACCATCCCATGAGTTGGGCTCCTGGACTGAAGAGAAAGGAGAAATCAGGTGGAGCAGGATTCATCTCTCTGCTTCCCGACAGTGGATGTGATATGACCACCCGCCTCACCCTCCTGCCGCCATGCCGTCCCCACCATGATGGACTGACTGGCCATGCCCTCAAACCGTGAACCAGAATAAAACCTTCCTTCCTTTTGTAGCAACAAGACAGTAACTAGTTAACTAATATCGCTCTCCCATCCCCAAGACTTTTTTTTAAATGTTTTTGTGAGGCCAGAGGGATTTTCATAATGGAACGGTTTGAATCTGAAATGCCCTGTGCAGGGTCGTGTTTTGAGTGCCTGTTCCCCGGCTGGTGGCACTGCTTTCAAACGTTGGGGGCCTAGCTGGAGGAGATGGGTCTTGAAAGCATGAGTCTTTGAACGTTTCCCCCATGACCTGACACTAGCTAGTCTGGTGCTAGCCTCACTGAATGTTTCTTGCTGGACTTTTTGAACAGCCTCTGCCCCATGTTCCCACCTACAAAAACAGGTTCTCTATCACAACTCCCTCTGGATCTCATCACCCCAAGGCCAGTCTTTCTCCGCTAAGGTGTTCCTGGAATGGGGAAGTAACTGCTATATTAAGTAACTGTAACATTAGGCTTTTCTCTTTTTCCTTCTTTGTTTCTTTGTTTCTGCCTTTGTTTCTTTTTCTAATGAGGGAATGAAATGGCTACATGACATGCAACATCGTAAGTATTGGATGGATACACAGACAGAGAACTCAGCTGTCTTCTAGCAGGACAGACACTGAAGACATTTTCCACATCTTATACAAAGTTGACCTTCTTTTACTGTGGAAAGCATGCGCATACCCATCTAAAACATCCCAGTCTTTACTGTAAACATTGATAACCACAGTATACATGTGATTCTTTTGAGGTCATCAATAATTTTAAGGGAATAAAAAGAGTTCTTAGACAAAAATGTTTGTGAACTGTTTTTCTAAGCACACCCACGGAAAAGACAAATATGAGTGTGAGGTCCCTGGGTCGGGGAGGGGCTTGGAGTGGGAAAGGGATCTCAAACCTGTCAGCAACATTATTAACATAAGAGAGAACTGGGAATTTGAGTCAGCGGGTAAGGTGAAGACCGGAGTTTAGATTCCTAGCACCCCAATAAAAGCTAGGTGTGGTGGGAGGCACACTGCCTGTAATTCTGGTGCCGAGAGGTGGAGACAGATGGATCCTGGAGAGTCTCTGGCAAGCCAGTCTAGCCAAACCAGCAAGCTCTGGGTTCAGTGAGAGACCTAGTCTCCAAAAATACGTTTAAACCGATGGAGGAAGATATATGCATGCACAGGTGAGTTTGTGTGCACCAACACACACACACACACACACACACACACACATGCACGCAAACGCACACACATGCTTGCACATACATGTACATGTGCACACACAGCGCAGCAGTGTATTAGTGATCCATGGGACTTCATGGCTGCTTTACTGTAGTTTCGTAATTTTAGTACGTTAACAATAAATTGTAATAAAAATAGATAGCTGTAAATATGCTGTTTAGAGTTAAGGAAGTAATTACAAGAAACACTGCCAACCAAAATAGCCAGGAGACAAGAGGTGGGCGAGACAGTGTGGATGGTGATGGCTCCTCATAGCCAGTTAGTCGACAGCGTTTCAGTGTTACTAGGTACACCCACCGTGCTTTCATAGAAATAGTCTTCAAGGAAAGTGAACAACAAAAAGAGAGAAGAAAAATCCACGAGCTATACAAAGCTCACAGCTGAGGGTGAAGTCCGGAAGAATGTAAAATTTAAAAGTGATTGTGTTTGGAGGGTTCGTTTTCTCACCCCTCATTTTCAAGTATTCAGTAGTGCGTTTGCATGGTTATAAAACTTAAAAGTATTTCTTAATTAGAAATGGATAAAAAAAAACCCATAATTATTCTTTCTCCCAGGAGAAGACATTGTTTGGGATTGTGAGCAATGGAGATTTTTGGTTTGTTTTTTTTTTTATGTTGGCAAGTGCCAATCTTTTATACACTGGCCATTATGATTGTAGACAGAGCCTTTTAAAATCCTATAAACACAAGGTCTGTCTTTCCAGACACAAGTTCACCTCACTGATTCCTATGAAGTGGGCACTGCACTTCCAGATTGTGGACCCACACCAAAGCTTCTCCTAAGATTCTCTGACCCACACTCTAAATCAAATACTCATCGAGTCAAAAGATTCAACGACGATACACTGACAATTTATAGTTCATTGCCTCAGATCTTCGGTGACAGATGTTTGTTCAAAGGAACAGGAACCCAGGAACCCAGGAAGGAAGAAGTCACTTCACTGGGGCAGCTGTCCCAGCTCTGTGGGAGCCACAGTCAGAGCCACCCACTCACCCATCGAGATGGTGGTTGGTCTTAGAAGACAGCACCAGGTCGCCTTCTCCTGGGCTGTGAGGAGACAAGGGATGCTTCCAGGCAGCTCCTGGTTTGCTTTGTTTTGGTGTGAATTCTGTCAGGAATGGCTTCCTGGAAGTGACACCAGCTGGTAGTTTCCCAGAAGTCTGTGGTTCTCTTTGGATAGAACTTGAATTGGTATTGCTGTGGTGGGTGTGGGCAAGTTGGGTTAGAATGGACTGAAGAACAACACTCCACACAAGGAATCAGATGTGAGGAGGGCCTGAGTGGAAAGGTGGAAGAGGAGCCTCCAGGGGAGCCATTAAGGGGACCATGAGCCTCCTATGGCTGCTAAGACAAGCAACGTCTGTTGCTCCACTTAGGGCCGCAGACATTTACTTTTCTTGGTTCAAGAGGCAACTGAGTGTCTGCAGGGAAGGCTTTACCAGAGTTTGGGAGTAGGGATCCCGCGTAAAGACAGGCCTTCTGAGGGGCTCTATGGCCAAAGTGTGGCCTCAGAGAACGAGGTTCAGCGGCTTCCAGTCTGGTTAAGCCTGTCCACTTGTGACCCATCTACCTAAGGATGCACCCACTGCTTTGACTGATGGAAATCCTGAGGGTATTCACTCTGTGCCTGGATATCACACACACAGTAAGACCCGAGACTCACAGAAGTCATCTAGAACAGCACAGCACGGGTATTTCTCTCTCTCTCTCTCTCTCTCTCTCTCTCTCTCTCTCTCTCTCTCTCTCTTTCTCTCTCTCTCTCTTTCTCTCTCTCTCTCTCTCTCTCTCTCTCACACACACACACACACACACACACACACACACACAGTGGGACCTGAGAACTCATCTGTACCCAGCACAGCTTGGGTATCACACACACACAGTGGGACTTAAGATTCATAGGAGTCATTTAGAACTGTATAGCCTGTCTGTCTGTCTGTCTGTCTGTCTGTCTGTCTCTCCATGTCTTTGTCTCTGTCTCTGTCTGTCTGTCTGTCTGTCTCTCCATGTCTTTGTCTCTGTCTCTGTCTGTCTGTCTCTCTCTCTCTCTCTCTGTCACACACACACACACACACACCACACACACACGCAGTGGGACCTGAGACTCACAGGACTCATCTAGAACAGCAGACACAATCATAGTCTCTTCCCAAGTGAGCTGCAAGGACATGACTTCCATTTAAAAACAGAGAGTTTTACTAAAAGAAAAAAAAAAGACTCAGGGTTAGGGGAGTATTTGCACATTTAATTGTAAATGCAGTATTTGTAAATATAAATTATAAATAGCTATGCCATTTTCTTTAAAATCTGGCCATATAGATGAAGGCTGTGCTGTGTTGACACAAGCTAGAGTCATCCGGGACTCAACTGAGAAAACACCTCCATCAGACTTGGCTGTAGGCACGTCTGTGGAGGAGTTTTCTCGATTAGAGATTGATGCAGGAGGGCCCAGTCTTACTGTGGGCCTCGCTGTCCCTGGGTTGGTGGTCCTGTGCTGCATAAGAAAGCGGGCTGAGCAAGCCACTGAGAAGCAAGACAGTAAAGAGCATTCCCTCACATCCTCTGCCTCACTTCCTGCCTCTAGGTCCTGCCTTGGTTCCCTCAGTGAGGAACCATGACCAGGATACAAAAGCCAAATAGAACATCACATTGGTTTTGATCGCTGTCTTTATCATGGAACTAGAAATTAACTAAGACAGGAGGAGTGATGAGAGACAGATGATGCTTAGATAAATAATTCACATAACCCATCTGTAGATAGTCGGAGAGAGAAGCAGGCGGTCAGGGTTGAGGTGGAGGCTTGAGCCATGAGCTCGAATCCTATTTTCTCTTTCTGGTCCTGGCTTCTTCTACACATAGGCGGAGTGCAGGAGCCTGGGCTCTGGTACAGGAATGGGGTGGAGCAGATTCTCCCAACGAAATGGCCAACGCAATGGCTGACTCTGAGAATCACCTCAGCTTGACAGATCGCAAGCAGCAAGAAGATAAAGTTCACCCATGGATGTGTCTGTGAGTGTGTTTCTAGGGTGAACTTATGGAGAGAAAGGACCGGCCCTGTCCGAGGTCACAGCTGTCAACAGGCAGAGGTGGGATGGAAAGGAGGAAGCCTTCACCAGCCCCCACCTCCTGTTCTGCTCTGCCACAACCCCCTCTGCATACAGGCTCCACTGTTCCTGACCCCTGTGAGGGAGAGTGGGCACTCTGGTGGCAGGCACGGGGGTTCTGAGGGTGCACGGGAAGGCATTACCCCTTCCTACACAATCCTACTCTCCTCTCTGCCATCCTGCGGGCAACAGGGTGTGTCTGGGGCCATGCTGGTCTTCCCTACTAGGTACAGTACCTGTGCCATGATTTTCTGCACGGTGCCTTGCCTGGCAGCCATCTTAGAACTTGTGCTGACCAGTGGAAATGACCATTCGACAATATCTCAAAGGTCTGCAGAGTGTGTTGGCAGGATGTGATTTCTGCCCGGTCGATGCTGTGGATGTCAAAGTGAAGAGATTCAATGGAGCGTGTGTAAGTGGCAGGAATAACGATGACCCTCTGAACGTAGCCAGATGCCTTGTCACGAATGAATGGGTGAACGAGATTCCCACTCTCCCTACGTACTATGCAGTGGAACCACCCCAAATGTGAGGTGAGTATCCCTCTACCCTTCGGTGTGCACACCAGGCGTTTTGTCGGCGACGGAAGCTGAGCAACGCAGCCTGTAGCCACCAGCGATCCATGTGGAAGAAACCAGGCACTGTGAACTCACAGGATTATACGGTGCAAGGATGCCACCATTGATCCCGTCTTCGAAATGATCCTTAACCTTGATAAACAGAAAGCTAACTGAAATGAAGGTTGTAAGTGATCTCCAGGTGGTTCGGGTTTAATTAACCATACAAAGTTTATGTAGGAAATGTGGGAGGGAAAACTCCCCCTGTTGCAAAGCCCTACAGCACTCTCCTATAATGTCAACCACCTTGTGGATGTCAGAAGCTAACGTCGGCCTCCCACCCTATACTGAGCTTCGAGTATCCTTCCGGGTGGCCTAGCCACACGGTTCTATGCACTTTGTCTTTGATGAACGGAAAATAGGTTAGCAGTTACTAACTACCCAAGAAAGCCAGTTGGTCAGGTCCTGGGAAAGCTCTTGCAGAAGGGTCAGTGTGGAGCCAGCCAGTACCAGCAACACTGGGTGAGTGTCTGGAGGCTGAGGGCTCTGTTCAGACCCCAGAAGCCGAATCTTCCCTTGCCCTAGCTGCCGGCTCCCTTCTGAACCTCCCTGCTCAAATGCTCAGTCTTTGGAGCCACGAGCTCTTGTGATTTCCAGCAGCTCTTGTAGTGAGAACTCCACCATGCCTGCACTCTGATGTACTCTGCGTGGAGCAATGTCCCCTAAAGTCACCAGATCTGTCTCCTCCTCAGAACCCTATTTGCAAGGACACCCTGCCTTTTAGGGCACGTTGTAGAGGAAGACCCCTGCATGTTGCAGCGGAAGACCCCTATTCTCGATAAGCTTCCTACAAAGAGATGCTGGATGGGAAGTTCCTTTCAAACTCCGGTATCTCCATGGCTACTCCTCCGCATGCCTTTCGAGAACCAGCCACTCATTTGCCACATCAGTCTCTTGTCTCTAGGACCCCGCAACAACAGCTCAGGGCTCTGTGGCTCTTTGCTGAATGGACCTTTAAAGAATGAAGGTTAAAATGCCTCTGTGCCGGGCAAGGACAGGCCTAGGACCAGCTCGGGGAAGTTAAGCTTGAGAGCTGCAGAGCAAGGGATGGTGGGAACCCACGTTCAGCTTCTGAGGCCACTTCTCAGCCCGCGATCTTGGGCTCTCATTCCAGTTAAAAGCAGGAAAACAATTCACAAGAATGTTCTACAGCGCTAAAGGGGTTGCTGCTAATTATGGTCTTCTCCGCCAAGTACCCGAGAGTGATGGAAAAAGAACACAGTCAGGCTCTTGCTAACCCAGTTAGAAGCCAGGAGATCTTAGCTCCCCTGGGAGAATAGGAAGACGGGGAGGGAGAGGGGGATAAGACAAGGAAGGGTCAGAAAGAATAGCATCAAAGGACAGGGGAGGAGAGGAAAGGGAAAGAGAGAGAAGGGAAGGAAGGCAGCATTCTCTCTCAGTTGAGGATCCAAGCTTGAGACTATTTTATTTTTTATTTTTAACCGTCCGTTACGACTCTGTGCTTATAGGCCATGCATGTGCACTGTTTGAGGGAACCAGAAGAGGGCGTCTGATCCCCTGGAGCTAGAGTTATGAGCATTTGTGAACCTCCTGGTATGGGTGGGTGCTGGGGACTGAAGTCCAAGCTCTGGTCCTCTGCAAGAGCGAAAGGTGTTCTTAGCCTCTTAGAGGCTGAATCCTCTCTCATTCAGCTTCGCTTTCAAGAAGCATCAGGACTTTACAACTGCCGGCCTGTGCCGCAGTTTAGCTAAATGTCTCAATATGGACAGCTGTTCTACTATGCTGGAGACGGAAACACAGCCTGCCAGGGAACTCACCCAAGGGTCAACATGTAAGAACTTCAGAGGAACAAGGAATATTCAAAGGCCAACAGTTGACAAAGGAGAAGCCAAAACACTAGGAATGGGCTGTGACCAAGACTCCAACAGTTTGAAATCCCTGAGGTGATGCGGATGGGGGCACCCCCTGAACTGGGGGGACCACACAGGTAAGATGGTGCGGGCGAGCATTCCAGTGTGGCTTCATGGCGGCCACTGTTACATTCTGTCCTCAGCCCTGGCATCCTGGCTCTGCTGTCACACTGAGTGTGTATGTTACAGCTAGCCATTTTGGGGGCAACAAACTGCGGACTATGTGACAAGTCTGCAGGCCCTGGAGGGGACCAGTCGGCCCACTGGTGACTCAGTGCTGAGCATAGTGAGAACATGTGTTTTCTGAGGCTTGGTGTTTGAGTGAGTGTGTCCATGTGTGAGTAGGGGTACACATGTGTAAAGAGGTGTGTGCATACGTGTGGGTGTGTGTATACGCACGGACATGGGTGCAGAAGACAGGAGACAACCCTAGGCTTCAGGTGTTGTTCCTCAAACACCATTCGTCTCTCATCAGCTTAGAGCTCACCACGTAGAGCAGTCTGGCAGACCGGCAAACCCCAAGGGTCCTCCTGTTTTCTGCCTCCCCACTGCTGGGCTTATAAGTACATGCCACCATATCTGGCTTTTTAGCATGAGCCCTAAGAATTGAAATCAGGTATCTGTTTTTACACAGCAAACACTTTCCCATTTTAGTCACTCCCAAGCCTCATATTGATTTCTAATCACACGCTGACTATAGATCCTGAGTCTGAAACTATCTAGGGAGGGAGGATTGGATGGATGGTTTCGTCTGATTACCTGGCTGGGCTCTGGGGCCCAAGTACTTGCTCAGGCCATTTTCAGAAGCTGTAGATGTGATTCCCATCAGAGTGGAGTCGGTTGTCTTCTTTAATGTGGATGAGCGTCATCCCCTGATTTGTAAGCATAGCAGACAGTACAGGGTGGGAACCTAGGGCAGCAGGGGCTGTCCTGCCAGAAAGGTTTCTATTAGATTTGATCTTTTGCCTCTGGATTTGGTCCCAGCAGACTCAAATGCTCTCTGGGCCAGGTAGAGCTTGTCCACCAAGGATGTGTGTGCATAGGTGGGGATATGGTTGGGACAGTAAGATAGATAAGAGGTAGCTTTACCTTCTGAAAATATTCGGACATTAAGCTGTTATTTCTTTATCTGTATGTGGGTGTTCATGTGGGTATACAATGCATACAGGCATGTGTATGTGTGTGTGAGAGTGTGAGTGTGCATGTGTATGTGTCTTTGTGTGTGTGAGTATGTGAGTGTATGTGTGTGAGTGTGTGAGTGTGTGTGCATGAGTATGAGGTGTGTATCTGTGTGTGTGAGTGTGTGTCTGTATGTGTGAGTGTGTATGCATGTGTGAGTGTCAGGTGAGTATCTGTGTGTGTGTTTGTGAGTGTATGTGAATGTGTGTGAGTGTGTGTGTGAGTGTGTGTCTGTGTGTGAGTGTGAGGTGAGTGTGTATCTGTGTGTGTGAGTGTGTGTCTGTATGTGTGTGTGAGTGAGTGTGTGTGTTTGTGTGTGAGGTGAGTGTATCTGTGTGTGTGAATGTGTGTGTATGAGTGAGTGTGTGTGCCTGTGTGTGAGTGTGAGGTGAGTGTGTATCTGTGTGTGTATGTGTGTGTGAGTGTATGTGAATGTGTGTGAATGTGTGTGTGTGTGTGTGTGTGTGTGTGTGTGTGTGTGTACTTGCATGCATTAACCTTGGGAATGGTTACCCAAGAGCCATCTGTTTACCTTGATTCTTGAAACAGGTTTCTCACTGGCCTGGAGCTCATGGACTAGGCTAACTGGCAGGCTCTGCCCAGAATTCAAAGCTCAAGCTGTCATGTGTGACTTTCCATGTGAATTCTGGGGAATGGTGTGGCAAGCACTTTGTCCACTAAGCCATCTTCAGGCCGAAGTTTTTCAAATTACCAAAGCAGGTGATACCGAGGGTGGACTCCTCTCCAGAAAGGGCTGGGTGCAATCTGTGCACCTCACCAAGGAACGTGTATTACAGAAGGAAAAAGAGACGCTGGATGAAATTTCTAAGTGCTGGGATTTAGCCAGGCAAGTGCTCCATCACTGACCTGGTCCCTGGGAGACCAAGAGGATAGTTGTGTAGCTCTCTTTAGACCTCGAGGAAGCAACAAGTGACACAAAGTGATCTTTAAATGTTTAAAGGTCTTGGAGGGTTTTTATTTTGTTTTGTTTTGTTACTTTCCTCATTCAATTCTTTGAATCAAAGCTAAGAAAATACTTATTTCTTGCTTAGGACTTTTCCATTGGAGTGCTCTGAAGTAGTCCTTTTTACTCTAAGGATTATTGTTACTATGATTAATGAATTTCCATCCTGATGTGTGTTAAAGCGGCTGTGAATTTGCTGTGAAAGGACGCCTCAGGAACTTTAGGGGGCAGAAAAGCTATTTGAAAATGAGCAAGAAATGGAGTTTTCGTGACTTGTCATGACTGACTCGCAAGCCAGGGCAGGAAAGGCGAGCTTCCCAGAGCGGCGCCTGGCTTCCGAGAAGCCCCTTCCTTTACACCAAGAAATGGAAGCTCTTGGAATTTTACCTTATGAAGAGGTTCTTCTCTCTCCCTCCCTCCTTTTTACTGTGATTCCTCTGGGAGACTTTTTTAAATTTCAAAATTAATTTTTGTTTTGCTGTGGTCCTAATTTTCCTCTCTCTGGACAAAAGCAACTCGGGGAGGAAAGGATTTGCTCTGCCTTATGTCTATGAGCGTCACAGTCCGTCACTGAGGGAAGTCGAAGCAGGGAGTTGGAGACAAGAGTTGAAGCAGAGACCGCAGAGAAATGCTACTTACTGGCTTGTTCCCTGTCTTAGTCAGGGTTCCTATTCCTGCACACACATCAGGACCAAGAAGCACGCTGGGGAGGAAAGGGTTTACTCAGCTTACACTTCCACATTGCTGTTCATCACCAAAGGAAGTCAGGACTAGAACTCAAGCAGGTCAGGAAGCAGGAGCTGAGGCAGAGGCCATGGAGGGATGTTATTACTGGCTTGCTTCCCCTGGCTTGCTCAGCTTGCTCTCTTATAGAACCCAAGACTCTCAGCCCAGGGACGGCACCACCTGCAATGGGCTGGGTCCTCCCACTCTTGATCACTAATTGAGAAAATGCCTTACAGCTGGATCTCCTGGAGGCATTTCCTCAACTGAGGAGCCTTTCTCTGCGATAACTCCAGCTTGTGTCAAGTTGACACACAAAACCAGCCAGTGCACCCTCCCATGGCCTGCTCAGCACAGCTCACAGTGGGCTGGGCACTCCGCTAGCAATTAGTAATCAGGAAAATGCCTCACAGAGAGAACCACCCGCCAATCCAGGAGAGGGAATTCCTCTTCTGAGGTTTCCTTCCCAGAGGGGTCAACATGACAAGTTCAGGTATCACAGCCGTGAAAATCAGAATCTGTCCTTATCAAAATTTAGAACCCCACCATGCATTTCCTTCTACATTGGCAACTCCTCCGCTATCCGTCCCCCTTAGTTATGTGACGATAACTCAGCTGCTCCTCCCCACCTTATACCCATATGAGGGAGCATACGGCACGTATCACATTGCCCTGGGTGTTTTACACACACAATGACAAGCCGTAGCATTGAGCCTCACAGTAAACCTTGCTTTATTTGATTTGTGTGGGGTATGCGGTATGAGTAAGTGGAGCGTGTTCGTGTGTGTTTGGAAGGCAGAGGAAGATCCCTGCTGTTCTGCTGTGTCACCCACCCTCTTGGTCTCCCAAGACAAGGTCTCCCCGGGATTTGAAGCCAGGCTGACAACCAGCAGATCCAGTATTCCTCCTGTCTTCAACTCCCATGGCACTGTAATTATAGGTGCATGAACCCCCCTGACTTTTCAGGCGGGGGCTGGAGACTAGAACTCAGGTCCTCACTCGAGTACGGTGGCCACTCTCGTCCACTGATCCATCCCCGCAGCCCTCACTGCTTGATTTTTTAACGGAAGCGTTTTCGAGATGTATTCGTTTTGTGAGAACAGTGGAGAAACTAATAGCTCCCTTGGAGGGCGGCTTAGTCATTCACCACTAAGAGCGTCCTTTGCTTCTCTCTCTTTTGTCTTTCCACTGATGGGATTCAGTTGTCTCTGTGTCTTTGCCATCACAGAACACTCTTGCTTGCCACCTAAATCCTCAGCTGCCTGTTTCAGGGACAGATGTTAGAAGCAGAGTCTCTTGGAGGCAGGGCAAATACTCCCTGTGTTCTCAGGTTCTGTCTTCCGACAGGGTCCCCCAAACCCTGTCGCCTCAATCCCTCAGTACCTATGAGTAGCATTCGAGCTCTCTTTCCTCACCCTGGCCGTGCTGCAGATGCTTACCTGCCTGCCCACCCTCTCCCCTCACATCCCTCGACCGTAAGACAGGTGTGCAGTCGCCCGATTGGACTTTAGTTCACACTCTCTTAGCTACCAGTGACACAGACATTATTTCATTGATGGTCATGCTGGCTTTGCCTTCTTACCTGTTTGCATGTTGTTTTTTTTTTCCCGCTCTCTGAGTGGCCTTTTTATTATTATTATCTAAGCATTATTTGCATATCCTCCTATCGTTGGGCTGATCTCGTGTTACCATTTGTCTTAGAGAAGCGGCAGCTCTTGATGTCATTGTATTTAGCAGTGCTGAGCTGTAGCCGTGAACTCGACCCACCGGAAGTAATCCAAGAAGAGAATTTCAGTGGAGAAATTACTTAGATCAGGTTGGTCTGCGGGTAGAGTTGAAGGGGGTTGTCTTGATTAAGCGATGGAGGGAGATCGGCCCCACTGGGGTGGCACTTTCTCTGGGGAGGTGGTTCTGGGCTGTCTAAGAAGTTAGCTAAGAATGAGCCAGTGAGCAAGTCAACAAGCAGGATCCCTCCATGGCTCTTGTGTTAAGGTTCCTCCCTCGTTTCTACCCCGACTTCCCTCAGTGACCTGGAGATCGGAGCTGAATTAAACCCTTTCCCCCCTTGCCTTGCTTCTTGCCAGTGTTTTACCTGAACAACAGAAAGGGGATCAGAACACCACCTATTACCGTGTGCCAGGCTACAAGTCCTGTAAGCCAGGAACACAGCTCAGCCCCAGGGAGGTTTGGTGAGTGCAAACACGGTGGTTGTTCAAGTTGACAAGTCCTTCAGCAGTGCCACCAAGCCTTCGGAAAGGGACGTTCTGACGATGAGACCACTTACCACCCCAAGATGGAGGACCAGGAGGCCAGCTCCGGAGATCTGAAGGGCACATAACAGCACGTGGAGTGTACAATCACTGTGCATTCTTCTTCCTTTTAAAACTCTTCTATTGAATGGGAAAGAACCCCCAAGCATGAGGACGTAGGGACAGCTTGTTCCCAACAGCAGAATTATTGGTACCATCCCTGAGGACCTCTAGGGGTGGCTTTCGTTTTCTTCAGTTGAAAGTGAGAACAGCACTTCCTGCACTCCTCCACCTACCCAGTAAGGTTGTATTGAGGTCCAGAGAGAAACTGAGGCAAAGCACGTAGAGTCCTGCAGGTCCCGGGATAAATAAACCTCTCATCACATGCCTGGCCAGTTATGATGCCCATTCATAATATCACGCATTCAACACTGAAAACCCAACCTGCAGTATTTGTCACGGGAGCAGATGGACAGCAGGCGCCACACCACAGTCACGTGCTCCAGAGTGTGTTCAGCTCACCCTGCTTGTTTGGTCTCCTACCGAGAAGGACACCATCTGTGTTAATGGTTATCCCTACTAGTTTAAGAGGCATGTTCATGCTCTGACTTAAGGCCTGGCTGTGTCACAAGGCGTGATAAAGTCACTGAGTATCTTAGGACTTTACACACCCTTCCTCAAAGCCAACCCCAGCCACTGCCCATCAGAGGAGTTTCAGGGCATGTCATGGGGACCACAGAGATCACAGATTTCACACCTTTGGTTTAGGATCTCTCTCTGTGTTAGTCAATTCCCGTTACTGTAACAGAACACTCAAAGCAAGCAACTTAACGGAGGAATTTTGTTTTGGATCACAGAGTTCAGCCTACAGTTGCTTGACTCACTTGGTTTTTAAGCCCTCATAAAGCAGAATGTTACAGTAAAAAAAGCTTGACTAAAGGACATCCGCTCACATCGTGACAGGGAGCAAAGAGGAGAGGAGAGGAGAGGAGAGGAGAGGAGAGGGAGGGGGGAGGGAGGGGAGAGAGAGAGAGAGAGAGAGAGAGAGAGAGAGAGAGAGAATGAATTCCAATGGTTCAAGGGCACATCTCATTGATCTACTACAGCTAGATTCCATCTCCAAATGTTTCCAGTGCCCTCCGAGCCATGCCCCCTGCTTGACCGAGCCTTCCCCACAGGAACTTCTGAGGGAAAATTTTCATCCAACCCCTAACACTTGTGTTCATGTGTGTCCACCCTTGTGTGTCTTTCCTCAGGAATGAACCTTTACGTTTTGAGGTAGGCTCTCTCACTGGCGTCTTGGACTGGTCAAGTATGACTGCTTGACCAGTGAGTTCCAAGGATCCTCCTGCCTCGGCTTCTCCAGAGCTGAGAAGAACAGTTGTCACATCAGTCTTTTCATGTGGGTGGTGGGGACTAAAGTCAAGTCCTTCTGACCAAGTAGCTTCCTCACCCCTTAACACTTGGAGATGCCAATATCTTCAAGGATCAAGTTTTCTGTGTGTACCATCCCCCTGGCTTAAGACAAGTTTTTCCTCTTTGTCTCTTCATAAATTAAAGTCTGGTCTCCATGGGAATGTCACTGTCTCAGTCCAGGGTACCAGCCGTGGCCCCTTGACACCATTAAGGCAACATTAGCCAGAGGAATCAGAGCTTGCATGACTAATGCTATTAGATTGACAACACACTCCCACACGGGCCTGTCCCCAGGAGCTCTGGCAAAGATCACACATCGCAGTCTTACAATCTTGATAACATGCCACCTCACGTTTCCACTAGAAAAACCAAAGCAGCTGGGCTTTAACATTTGTGTTTGCAGCAAAGTCAGATCTTGCTTGCCTTCTGTCCCATTACCATCTTTGGTCACACTCCACAGTTGCTTTTGTACTTTAATCCAGAAATCAATGGCTCACAGTGATGGCTTAGACAGTGACAGCGCAGATGCCGGGGATGTCAGCATGCCTTTCCCAGTGATTCTGTGCCACCTACCACGGGGCAACTCATCCACGTGTCCAATAAAGACATGGCTCTGTCGGCAAAGCACTCGCTGTGCACACAAGGACCTGGAATGGAGCTCTATCTAGAACCGAGTCAGAAAGCTGAACACGATTGTCCATGTTTGTCGTTCTAGCACTCAGAAAGCAGGAACAGAGGGGGTCACTGGAGCTAGCTTGCTGGCCAGCCTCGCTGAATCAGTACGCTCTGCCTAAGAGACTGTCTCTACAAACTAGATAGTCAGAGACCTAAGAAGACACCCGAGGTTCACCTCTGGCCTCCATGCGTGGGTGCCTTTTTGTGCACACACAACTATTCACCCATATACCCGTGTACACACATTCATACACATACACACAAGTACATACCCACATATACATGTATACACACAACCACACCCTCCACATGTACAAGCACAACTACACACCCACATACACATGTACACACACACATACACATGTACACACACACATACACATACCCACATATACATGTGTACACACAACCACACCCTCCACATGTACAAGCACAACTACACACCCACATATACATGTACACACATATGCATACACACACAAAAGTACATACCCACATATACATGTATACACAAATAGCTACACACCCCCACATGTACACACAACTACACACCACATACACATGTATGCACACATACATACACACATTCACATACACACACAAAAGTATATACTCACATATACATGTATACACACACAACTACACCCTCCACATGTACACACAACTACACACTCACATACACATGTACACACACAGCTACACACACATACACACACAAAAGTACACACCCACATACACATGTACATACACACACACACACACACACACACACACACACACACTTTAGACAGCTTGTGTACACAATACACCTTGTCATTGTCTGCATCATTTGGGAACTTACAGGTCTTCTTCAATCTTAGCGCCTGAGAGGCAGGGGGATTGCTGTAAGTTTGAAGCTAGTCTAGAATGCACAATGAGCTGTGACTTCAACTCCATAGTGAAACTGTCTTAAAAACAACAGCAAAACCAAAAGAACAACAGTAGGAAAACAAAACAAAACGAAACAAAACAAAACGAAACAAAACAAAAAAACCCCATTTTTTCCTAGCAGCATCAACAGTACCCAAATCTAAAGCAACATCCAAGTAAATGTCAGTGTCGAATCTCACACAAGTCTCTGCCCTGGGCACAGCCCCAGCAAACTGAGGATACTGAGCTAGGAGCAGCAAGCTGCTCTTCACCGGGGGTGTGAAAGGGAGCTGCTGTCTCCAACAGTCAGCGCACACTGTCTCTGAGTTAGCTGAGCAGAACCCTGGGGCTCACCTTGAGCCTGTCACTGGCAATTATTCAGATATGCAACGCTCGTGATTAAGCTGGAATATTCAATATCGTCAGAGACACAGGGCTTCGCTGGGAATATTGAGGCTTTGTGAGTTTATGGATCATTTAAATTAGGAAAGCACTCTGCTCTGAGAGGGGGCTCATTCTATTGAAAGAGGGTTCATATCCACTCTAACAGAGGCTCATGTCTGCTCCAAAGGGGGCTCCCATTCACTCTAAAGGGGGGGTCATCCGCACTAAAATGGAACCCATATCCCTAGTGTTGAAATGTTTTTGGTGAATCCAAGATTCGACAAATCTTTCAAATCTCTAGTGTTTGGTTTGGTGGATGTAGGGATGGAAAGACCCGCCATTGACTTCTTGGGCTTTAAAGTCTAGATGGGGATTGCCTACAAATAAAAAAAACTAAGAGTCCACACAGACAGATATGGGTAGCGCCACGGTTTGGATATAAAATGTCCTTCACAGGCTCATGCATTTGAACACATGATCTCCAGCAGGTGGTGCTGTTTTGTGGAGCTTCCAGGAGGTTGGGGCAACTGGAGGAAGTGGCTTACCAGACCTTGGGGTTACAGCTCTGCTCTGCTCTGCCCATCCAGATAATGAGTCCTGGCTACCCTCTGGTGCCCTCCTCTGTGCCTTCCCACCATGATGATCTGTATCCCCAGCACCATGAGCTGAAAGGAACCCTTCCTCCTTTAAGTTGCTTCTGTGAGGTGTTCCATCAGGACAGAATGAAACTGCGCAGGCAGATTTGAACACAGGCAGGAGCACAGAGGCTCAGCCACTTGCATGGCAGAGCATTCTTCTGTGGGATTTGAGGGTGGACTCTGAAGTCAGGGGACATGGCAGAGGAGACTGCCACAGACAGAAGCGGAGGTGTGGCAGACAGGAGGCAGAGTATGGGTGGTATCACATAGGAGAGCTGAGGCCACGCTGGTGAGAGAGCAGAGAGAACAAGAGAAGACACTCTCTGGGGGAGAGGGGAGGCAAACCTGGAGACAACCAACGCAGACAGGAATGAGACAAAGTGAGGCTTTGCCTTCTAAGAGCTTTGCCTTGAGGAGATGGCTCAGTGGGTGAAGTGTGTGCTGCATAAGCACAAGGGTGTGAGCCTCATACCCAGGGTCCATGAAAAATGCCAGGCACCCTGATGTGTGCTTATAACCCCAGTGCTGGGGAGGTGGGGACAGGCAGATCCCTGCCACTTGCTGGCTAGCGGAACTGGTGAGCCCCAGGTAGGGAAGACTTTTGTCTGAGTAAACAAAGTGGATGGTTAGTACATACATGGTGACCTGCATGTGTGGTCATAAACACTCATAAGACACACACAGGCATGAACACACACACACACACACACACACACATAGAGGCATGAACACACATATAACACACACCATACACACACATGCACACATACACATATAGAGGCACGAACACACACACATACCACACCACGCACACACACAGAGGCATGAACACACACACATACCACACCACGCACACACACAGAGGCATGAACACACACATAACACACACCATACACACACAGGCATGAACACACATGTGCACACACACACAGAGGCATGAACACACACACATACCACACCACACACACACACACACCCCACACACACACATACACACACACACACACAAGCCATAAAAGATGCAGGGCCACAGAGGAACACCATTTAGCTATGCTTTGTGGAAACTAGTCTTGTCTGCTCTCCGGCCAGAGGGGCAGGCAGGAGGACATAGGATCTGGACATGGGAAACTGGTCCAGAAGTCTTTGCAAAAGATGATCAAGAAGGAGAAAGCAAGCTCAGAACAGCTGTCGTGGACGGCTGATTCCTGGGGCTCCTATCAGCCTGCACACCTGCCACAAAAGACTGGCATCCCGGGGTTCGCTGTCAAGCATAACACCTGCCATGGACAGCTCATGTCCCAGTGCTCACTGTCAGCCATCCGATGGACAGGAATGAGGGCAGAAGCTGTGGTGTCACTCTGCCCGACTCAAGGACAGAGTTGGGATGGCGTGCCCATGGTCCTGTCTGTGTCTCCCCCACAGACTTGGGTCTGGTACTGCGGCGTTTAGTGAGATGTTGAATACGGCCATGAAGTAATCATAGATACCCCTCTCAAGAGCGCCTGTGCTGAGGGCTTGGCATGGTTCCATCATCCAATCCCATCAAAACAGTCTCGTGACGAAAACAGCATGAGCCCACCCCGCAGCTGCAGGAGACTCCGACGCCATCTGTGGGAATCCGGATGGCCGAGGTGAGAGACGTCGACTATGGAGTCAGCCTAGGCACGCTTCTCAGATTAATGATAAAGGAAATGGGCTGTGCATTCACAATAGCGCTCTATCTAGCCACAAAGAACGGAATAACACCACGTGCAGGAAGGCGGAAGGAACTGGAGGGCATCACGCTAAGAGAAATAAAGCCAAATATGAGAGACGGACACTGGTTTTTCTCTCCAGGTAGAATTTAAAGGAAAAAAAGAAAGGAAAAGGAAAATACGTGAAGGTAGGAGGGAGCCTCTATTTAAAATAAAAGAGAGACCAGAGTGAGGCAAGGGAGGAAAATTGAGAATAAATGAACAAAGTCTACAGCTCACGTGTGTGAAAATATCACCCCGAAATCCCTTACAGGGACGCGTCACCACCTCCCACCATCTCTAGACATCAGATGTGGATTTTGTCTCTATGACTGCCTGCCACCTCCAGGCCACACACGGGCTCTTTAAATTTGTTAAGAAGAAATAAAATGTAATCTGTAATCCTGTTAACCAAGCCAGGCAACAAGCAAGCAGCCGACATCCGCCAAGCTAGCCCTGTGCAGACCAACAGTGTCTCCACCACACAGAGTCCTTCTGACCTGGCTGCCCTACAATCGGGTCTGATTGATTGTCTTGGGACGATCCTTTCCTAAGTGGAAAATCACTGCTCCGGTCAGACAGAGTTTTGGAAGAGACAAACAAAGCCACCTCAACAAACGACCGTCATGTGTTTGATCTGTGTGTCAGGCATGACACTCGTTAAGTGTTGAATCCCAGGAGAGTGTCAAACATGACTTCTCTCCACAGAACAGGAGGAGGATACACAGTGTTGTAATTAGGAAGTATTTTATCAGTAGTACGGGTGAGAGAGCATTGTGTCCCCAAACACACAAGGCATGGAGAACAGTGTGAGCAGCGTACTGTACTCACAGGACCCGGGTCTACAGGAACGCACATCTCACTCAAGCAGGGCTATATGCTATGCAGTGAATGCAAAACTGTGTGAACCAGAGGTGAAATCAAAATACCAAGGTACAAAGTAACTTCTGAGAGAGTATTTGTGGTAGAGGCACGGACCTGTAAAACTAAAAGCAAGAGCGCATTGTTAATGACCCTGTCTACCTATGCACGAGGCTGTAGTTAAAGCCCTGGATGCAGACATGAACACATTAGCAGTTTCCCGTCACCGCTTGGAAAATCCTGTTTCTCAAAATCAGAGAGGGAAGTAAAGAAGCAGGTGGGCGTCGGGGAGAGATGAAGGGGCCGGGCTGTGGCACGAAAGTAAGCGGGGCCAACTCGGTTCCACTAAGAGAGAGTTTATGGTGAGGGTACAAGAATCAAGTCAGGCAAGAAGTTGGAGCTGAATAAACACTAAGTCCAAGAAAACACAGAGACAGGCGTCTGGTATGCAAAGCAGTCTCCACCTCATTCATCAGGACAGAAACGCAACTCATGATTGCAGGTCACTGACAGAGGCTAATGAGCAGAGCCAGGCACTGAAGTTTTAAAACGGCTCTTTAATTCAGAGAGCCGTAAATCAGGGAAGACAGGCAGCAAACATCCTAAAGATCTTTGTCATGTCTCAAGGTGGCCGAATACACTGGGAGAAGGGATAGACAGCGCAGTCTTGTCCGGCTGGCGAGGTGATCGGTCACAGCTCCGAGACTTGAGGTGCCGGGGCTCTCCTCATCTCTGTCACCGTTTCTCCTTCTCTGTGGGTCCACAGTCGGGCCCTTCTGTAAACACTGAGTGAAGTTAGCTGCTATTGGAATTAACCCTGAACTCTTCCAGCATCATCTGGGCTTGGGGGAGGGGTGTGTGTTATGTGCTTAACCAAGAACAAAGTAACCCCAAACTGCATGTGCACACATGCCAAGCCACAGAATATGATGCACCATGGCCCAGGCCTGTCATCCCAGGTACTCAGGAAACTGAGGCAGGGGGGTGGCAAGTCCAAGGCCTTCCTGGGTTACAGAGTGAGTTCCAGGACAGCTTGGGCTGCTTTTGGAGACCCTGTCCCAAAGGAAAAGGGAAAATCAAGCTGGAGAGACACAGAGCGATGGTAGAATGCTTCCCTGCATGTGTGCGTGCCTCCTGGTGCTGCAAAGGAAAATGGAGAGAAGAAAAAACAAAAGCTGCTCTTGGCTGCATGCTACAGACAACAGCTTTCTCTCTCAGCAGGGGCTACGTGGACCCTCAGTTTCCCCCCAGTTTCTTTGGCCTCTGAGTATCTCTCTCAGCTCGGTCTTAATTGAATTTACAAAAGTTTATCCACTGGCTAGGTTAGAACTAAGATTTAGGTCTCTCTCTCTCTCTCTCTCTCTCTCTCTCTCTCTCTCTCTGTGTGTTTCTCTGTCTCTGTCTGTCTCTTTGTCTGTCCCTCTGTCTCTGTCTCTCTCTGTCCCTCTGTCTCTGTCTCTCTCTGTCTCTCTGTCTCTCTCTCTGTGTTTCTCTGTCTCTGTCTATCTGTCTCTCTGTGTCTGTCTCTGTGTCTCTGTCTCTATCTCTCTGTCTCTCTGTCTCTCTGTCTCTCTGTCTCTCTGTCTCTCTGTCTCTCTGTCTCTCTCTCTCTCTCTCTCACACACACACACACACACACACACACACACACACGAATGCATCTATGCCTTCATATACACATACATAGGCATACACACTTATTCCTATCTGGTCAAAGGTGGCCCCAGCATGCCCTCAGGTCAGGTCAGGACAATTTTATTAAATGCCCCTGCTAACTGCCAGGCATTCAGAAGAGAATGTGAGTAAGAACAACTTGATTTGCTCTCCTCCTTTTCCTCTTTGTTCAGGCTGGGCAGTCCCTGCAGTGCCAGAGACCAACGCTAGGCAATGAACCAGAATGGGGGTGTTACCAGGAGCCAGCATGTACTCTATGGGCCCCCATGGCCATGCCTCCTTGATGGGGAAGATGTGGTACACCATCCACAGACCTCCTGAGAGCCCTGGGCTGTGGGCAGAGGGGGCCCTGCTGTGTGGTGTTAGATGTGGGCTATGCACTCAGGATGAGCAGAGATATTTACATTCCTCTTCCCCTTTCTCAGTGGAACGAGGAGCTTCGTTCAAGAAAAGCCCCAGTTCTCTGGGCATGGCAAAGTCTTAAAGGTGATTCAGACAGTGACATCCTGGCCTGCGGGCTCCATCACAGTTTTCCTATCAGAGACGGCCATTGGCTTAACAAGCTTGGGGTTGTCAAGCTCAGCAATTCATTTAAAGCCAACACACACTCTCTGTGCCTCCACCCCCGTCTCGCCGGGGCGTCCATCTTCTCCCTCAGCTAGATTGTCACTCAGCTTTTGCCACCCCTTATACTCTTCTCTGTCTGTCAGAAACATGGAAAGTAAACCTTCCAGGAGTCTCTGGGTGTCTGAGTTGTGTTATGTATCTCAGGGGAAAATACATGTGCCAGCATTTGATCTGTGTGCGTGTGCGTGTGCCTCTGTGTGTGTGTGTGTGTGTGTGTGTGTGTGTGTGCGAGAGAGAGAGAGAGAGAGAGAGAGAGAGAGAGAGAGAGAGAGAGAGATGTTTACTCAGTCTCAGGTAGCCCAGGCTAGCCTCAGTCTCACTAAGTAGCAGAGGATAGCCTGAATGTCTGAGTTCTGAGATTACGAGAGTGAGCCACCTCACTTCCTGTATTCTTGACGTTGTTCTGGAACATTCTTACCCACGTCTCCCAGTAACAATGATAACAATCGTTAGTGGGATGACAACCCCAGTTATAATGAGCAGTGCGCTTGTGTGGTGTTGGTACTTGTACACCCTAGGCTCTAGAGGCACATCTGGCTTTCACATATAGGCCAGGTCTGCATAGATTAACTTGTTGAAATATACACAGGGAGTGGGGACCCAAACCAAGGAGGCTCTGAAGTCTGTTTGCAACTTATTAGGTTAAGTTGACATCTTAAATTCTGATGTCTATCTGTCTGTCTGTCTTTCTTTTCTTTTCTTTTTTTTCAGGCACATTTTGTTTTGTTTTGTTTTTATGCTTGGAAAGAGGAGAGTAGAATGCCATGGTGGGGATGGGGCAGGGAGACAGACGGACACGATTGGAGTCATTACACCTGTATGACCCTGCACTGTTTGGGGAATGCACACTGATTGCTTAAGCATGGAGAGGAAGCCTTCCATTTGTACGGATATAGCTCAGGGAGAAGCACATACCTAGCACATACAAGACTCCACCTGGCCACAGACAACCACCACCAAAACTAAAACCTTTGGGTCTCAAGATGAGGGGACCGAGGCACAAAATCACCTTTTCCGAACTCCCCCGCCCCCGGGAGTTAGCAGTTGAACTACCATGGCCCTGGCTCATTTGCTCAAAATTTCTATTAAATTCCATTTTATTTACACCAGCCTGACGTTGTAGTGGCGGCATAAGCCTTGATCCCAGAACTTTGGAGGAGGATCAGGCATTTAAGAGACCAGCCTGAGGAATAGTTTTCTTGTCTCCAAACACACACACACACACACACACACACACACACACACACACACTCGTGCACAGGCACACACACTCATGCACAGGCACACACACATGCCTGTGCATTCACATGAGCACTGGCACAAGCATGTGCACCCACACAAGCACACACAAGCTCGCACAGGGATGCACGCACACTCTCATGCACACACGTGCTTGCACGCACGCACACATGTTGTGTACACCCCAAACTGTTCCTGTTGGGTCTCAAAGATCATACATTTCATAGCAGGCCTGATCTGCAGCAGAGGCTCCCGAAAGTCTAATCCTACAGCTGCAGTCTTTCTCACTGTCCTGTCTCTCCAGCGTGTGCACAGGTGCCACTAATGGAGCAAGACATCTGTCAGGAACTTGGCCCTTGACCCCACTTCCCAGACTTCCTGGGGACAATTAAGTCCCCTTCCTCTACGGCCATGCAGAAGTACAATTACTCTGTATTTTTTCCACTCCGGTAACCAAGCAACTGACAGCCTTTTCACACAATGAAAACACTCCTAATGCCTCACTCTGATTCATTTCTGCATGCGCGCAGGTCGAGCGCTGACTCATAGAGACTTCCTGAGAGGGACAATTAGGAGCCATGGCTTCTAGAACATTAACCATCCCCCAGGTATCGGCTGAGTTGGGAACAGATGGAGAGCCTCAAACTTTTAAAGGCTCTCTGGGGCTGAGGACAGAGATGGCTGTAACACAGCCAGGGGAAGGTCAGTCCCTGACTCTGCCCCAAGACTGTGCTTCTCTTTGATGTGTCACGGACTGACTTAGTTCCCCACCGGTCCCTCGTGTGTAAAATGAGGATGGTGGTGTCGAGAGCCCCTCAAAAACCCCTCTGTGGCTACCTCAGAAGGGCTGCTGGCCCCGGGGAAACTCATTGCGTGATCTCATTCAGATTTTAAAGAGAATTTTGATTTAGTTTTACTAGGAAATCTGTGATCCCTAAAGGGGGCGCCAACGCTTCCAAGCAAGCTGAACAGGAGGGAACAGAGTTGGTTCTCGCTGCTCCTCTTCCAAGAGGGAGTGAAATATGTCACCAAGCTGGGAAAACGGACTGAGCCAGGCTTGCTGGGCACCCACGAGGCATTTGGTGATTGTCTCGGTTACTTTCTGTGTTGCAGTGACCAACACCTGACAGAAGTAACTTAAGGAAGGCAGGATTTGTCTCCATAGTTCTGGGGTACAGCCCATCATGGCGGGAAAGGGTGGAGGCGGGAGTCTTAGGCAACTGGTCACGTTGCAGCCACAGTCCGAGAGTGAATGCTGCTATCTGCTCACTTTCTTCTTCTTTTCAGTTCAGGACCCCAGGCCATGGAACGAATGGCATTACTCGCTTCTGAGATGGGCCTTAAAAGAGAATCTGCAAATCCCTCTAGGACGTGCCCAGTAGTTTGTTTCCATGTTGATTCTCGGTCTTCGTGGAGAGCTTAATGGCATGAGCAGCTAAAATCTTCGGATTGTCTCCTCTCCCATTTGAAGCTGGGTGCAAGAAGAGCTTCTGAGATGAACAGAGAATGAACACCAGACAAGCTCCAGGTCGGTCCAGAGCATACAAACAACAACAGTGTGTCAGCAAGTTCTAGAGCAAGGACAGCAAAGTCCTTGTCAGGTGATTCTCAGGAGCCGGACTGACACCTCGACCTCCTGTCTTGTCTCCCAGGCACTGCTCCACAGGCCCAGCTTCCAAGACATCTGAGTCGCAGGCCCATACAGCGCCCAGAGGGATGAAGGGTGGTGCTTACTGTGACATGTATAGATTGATAGATGGTGTATTAGTCAGGGCTGTCTAGAGTCACAGAATCACGGGATATCTCTGTCTCTGTATACTAAGGAGATTTATTGGAATGACTTACAGTCTGCAGTCCAACTAACCCAACAGTGGTCAGTTGTGAATGGGAAGTCCAAGGACCTAGCAGTCGCTCACGGGGCTAGGTGTTCCAGCTGCTCTTCTGTAGAAGATGGAATTCTGAAAAAGTAGCTTCCAACAGATGTGCTGGCAAGTAAGTGTAAGCAGGCAGAGAGAAACAAAACCTTCCCTTTTGCATTGCCCTTATCTGGGCCTCCAGGAGAAGATGTGGCCCAGATTAAACGTGTGCACCACCTTGCCTCCTTTCTCTTTTCCTGGAACTTGCTCTGTCCTAGGCAGGCCTTGAACTCATAGATCTGCTTGCCTCTGTCTCCTGGGATTAAAGGCGTGTGCCACCTTGCCTGGGCCTGAGTTTTTCATGGCCACTGTTCCAGATTGAAAGCCTGTGCCTTCCAGCCTCAGGATCTGGATCACAGGTGAATCTTCCACTTCCAGACTGTAGCTCATTCTAATGTAGTCAAGCTGACAACCAGGGACAGCCATCACAGATGGGTTCCTGAACCCAGTACAGGATTAGTTACCAGATTCAGTTAGCATGAGGGGAAGGCTAGCCTTGGAAGAGGAGATCAGGGAAGGTCCTTTCTCCTTTCTGTGCACAGTGTTTTTATGCCCTTGTCCATCATGGCTGCCTCCCAGGCTCCAGAGGATGCTCACTGCCCTGTGGTAGTCACCTCAATCTTACAACCAGCTTGCTGTATCTGTGACAGTCCCCATTCTCCTCTGTGCAAGGGAAAACACTAATGATCGGACACTCACGGTTTGAAGGCAGGAAAAGGCAATTCTCTTCACGTCAGGAAAGTCAGCTGGTGACTTTTTATTTTCAAGTGCCAGGGCTTTGCCTATGAAACCTGTACCAGACTCCCTCCCCACCCCGCCCCTTTAAAAGTCAGTCTAGGTAGCCTAGGCTAGCCCCAAACTCATAATCTTCTGATTTTTGCTTGCTGAATGTTGGGACTGAATGTTCACCACCTCATCTGGCCTGGCTTACATTTGATTTCCATCTAGTTAAAAAATAGTTTGAGGTATTTCATAAAATACGGTTAAGTGAAAGGAGGCAATTAAGACAAGGAGATAATAATAGAAATATTAATGAGGAGGCCTAGCAGCTGGGGGCCATTTGTATGTGATGCTCCTGGAGAAAGATAGAACACAGACTGTGACAGCTGCTGTTGTATGTACAGTGTGTGTGTGTGTGTGTGTGTGTGTGTGTGTGTGTGTAGTATGTATGTGTGTGTAGTATGTGTGTATAGTATGTATATGTGTAGTATGTGTGTATAGTATGTATATGTGTAGTATGTGCATGTGCGCAGTATGTGCATGTGTGTGCAGTATGTGTGTGTGCAGTATGTGTGTGTGTATATATGTGTGTATATAGTATGTATGCAGTATGTGTGTGTGTAGTATGTGTATGTGTATAGTATGTGTGTGTAGTATGTGCATGTGTGTAGTATGTGTGTGTATAGTGTGTGTGTAGTATGTGTATGTGTGTATAATGTGTGTATAGTGTGTGTGTGTGTGTGTGTGTGTGAGTAGTATGTGTATGTGTTGTGCTGGTAGCCAAGATAAATGAACAGCTAGAAGGTTAATAGAGGGTTAGGGTGCAGCTCAGAGGAGGGTACTCTCCTGGTGTGTGTGAAGCCCTAGCTATAAGCACCAGAATGGTGTGGGGTTCATTTTACAGAGCTCATGAGTAAAAGTCAAATCACAGCACTTTTTTTTTGCACAAAACAATCTAATAATACCACACTGGGCCAGCTGAGGTTAGAAGTCTATAGCTCCAGGATGGGAGACTGTGGTCCAGGGGCATTGAGCATTCATTCCAATGGGTGGTCACGCTTCTGTTCACAGGTGACTTTGAGAGAACCTCCGTGGCCATCTCAGGGCTGCGATGGGGTCTCTGCTCTTCAGAAAGAAGGGAACTTTTGCTGACTGAGATGGTAAAGGCTCTTTGCCTGGGTCAGGCTGCTGCCTCAGAGAAGGTCCATCAGAAGCTGTGGGAGAAGGAGGGCGCTGGAAAGTTCTAGAATCTTGTTTTGCAAACCACTAGAATACAGATGTTATAGGGACAGGCTGCCATCCCTGATTCCAGCCCCCCATCCCCATCCCCTCTTCCTCCTCATCTTCATCACTAACTCCAGTCCTTTCAATCTCCATCCCCATCCGCCTCCACCCTCATCCCCACCCCCATTCCTGCCCCCCACTCCCTCTCTCACCCCCACCCCCCATAACTGTCCCCACCCCCCATCTCTACCGCTAGTCTCCTCCTCTCCTTCCTGTCCTCCACACTTACTCATGGATGCTGTTAGTAAACAGTTGCTGTCCCTCCATGCATTTGATTGAACACAGTGCATATTTTGTGAGTATTTTTTGATGACCTTATAGTTTATTTCCGCTTTACTGGGGACATAATCACCACAAATTGTATGTATTGAAGGCACACGATGTGATAGTTTGGTGCATATACACAAAGAAGTGCAACCCCAGTCATCGGAACATCTGTCACCTGTCGTAGTTGTGTGTGTGTGTGTGTGTGTGTGTGTGTATGTGCATTGTGTGATGTATGTGTAGTATGTGTGCATATGTGTGCTTGTGTGGTGTGAATGCACCATGCACATACATATTCCACAGCATTCATGTGGAGGTCAGAGGGCGATTGGTGGGAGTTACTTCTCTTTCAGCATGTAGGTTTGGGATACAACTCAGGACCTTAATCTTGGCAACCACCATGTTTATCCTCTGAGCCATACTGCCAGTCCAAAGGAGGTAATAATTTGTTTATTTAGTTAATTATCTATTATCTAGCTATCTATAAATATGGGTATAGATTTGGATGTATCATCTATCTATGTGTGTGAAGGCACACATGAAATAGCACATATGTGCAGGTCAGAGGACATTCTGTTCTTGGGATCCAGTGGACGGTCCATATGCAAGCATCACAGATAGGAACTTCTTGGGTTATAAAAACGTGGACATGAAATTGGGAGGAAAAATTGGGAGGGGAATCCAGGGGGAGCAAATATGATCAAGGCACATTGCACACGTGTATGAAGTGTTCACAGAACAGATTAGAATGCTTCCAATACTGGAAAATTATCCAGATCAAATTTTTATGAGTGCGAGGGAGGGAGTGGGAGTGGGGAGAGAGAGACAGAGGCGGAAAGAGACAGAAAAGGGAGGGAGGGAAAGAGACAGAGAGAGAGATAGAAAGAGACAGAGACAGAGATAGACAGAGACAGGGAGGGAGGAAAAGAGGGGAGGAGAGAGTAGCAGAGAGACAGAGAAAGAGGGAAGGAATGAGGGGTGGATGAGAGAGGGAGGGAAAGAAAAACTGTACTTTTAAAGATGCATGTATTGTTGTGATAAAGAGAAAACCAGTTTATTACAAGCAGAATGAGAGAGCACGAGTCACATTACTCGAGGTACTTCAGAGTATTAGCTCGTTTTCACCTCTAATAATCCTGCGAAGGCAGTGCCTTCATTGTGCCTGGCCTTTAGACTTCTGTGAGCTGCCTATGGTGGATGTGGGAAGCCAGGGCAGAGGCCAAACCACCCCCTGCCTCCAGAGCCTTCAGTCTCAACCTCTCTGCTCTACTGAAAACAAAGGCTTTGAGTATGATGGCGAGGCCCCCCTTGTCCTTCTGAAGGTGGGCACAGGACTTCCCCCAGGGAGCAGCTCTGAGCTTGAATCCCACTGGGTGGGAAGGCAGCTGGGCCCCAATGCTCTCTGCCTTCGATACATAATTTTAGCCTAATGACTGAGTCATCTAAAACGGGCATTAAAAGGTCTCAATAAGGCACCCCTGGAATGTCTGAAGGAGGCTGTTTACTGAGTGGCAGCCCTGGAAGAGTTCTCCCGTTAGCTGCCATGATGTACCGGGGCAGTAATCAGAACAGGAAGGACGAAAAACTGAATGGTCTCAAGAGGGTCCTGGAACCAAAGATGAATTATATTTAATGGCTACGAATGTACTGCATCCCCGTACTACATATGCAAAAGAATGAAGGTTTGATCCCTTCTGTATCTCTATAAATTCACAGCCAAAGGAAGCAGGACAAGGAGGTAGAAATGAGCACACAGTTTATGTAACATATAAGTCAAGACTACAAAAGGATCCACCCAGAAACACATGAGCCCCGTGTTGTGTGGTGGGCTCTCTTTAAGTTCTCGCATGAAGAAGGTTCGGTCAGAATAGTGTCTTCAGAGCATGAGGACTCGGCATCAGTTCTTCTTGTTGTGACTTCGTATGAGGAATCCATATTTAAATTGTGGCTGTGTGTGTTCATGAGTGTGTGCATGAGTGTGAGTGAGTGTATATGCGTGTGTGTATGTGTGTGCATGTGTGTGTGTAGAAGAACTGAATAAATAAATAAAAACAGGTTGTAGATGTTTTATGAAATCGCTCAGTAATTTTCACAATGAAGTTTACAAGCAGGACGCTATTGACGAACGCCGTTCCAGATGAAGGGAAGTGCTCGCAAACCCACTCATGGAGGGTTACACTACGCAGGCTCAGAGGCTCGGTTACCTACGCAGGCGCAGAGGCTCAGGTTACATTACGCAGGCGCAGACGCTCATTCATGTGCTGTGAACAGACCTTCTCCCCCATTTTCCATTCTCAAGTAACTAGTCTTGAAGATTGTGAAATGTGTTTTCTGAGAGCTGAGATGTTCGGTATTTGATATTCAAGGAGAATGCAAGGTTCTGTGGTTTCTTTACTGTTGTTTATGTCTGTCCTCGCTAAAGACAACACATAAGAATTCAGCAAGAATTGGCATGCTGTGTGGTCCCCTGGAGAGTTGCAGAACTTAAATGCATGTGCACACACATCTCTCTCTGTCTCTCTGTCTCTCTCCTCTCCTCTCTCCTCCTCCTCCTCCTGCTCCTCCTCCTCCTCTCTGTCTCTCTGTCTCTCTGTCTCTCTCCTCTCTCCTCCTCCTCCTGTCTCTGTCTCTCTCTGTCTCTCTCCTCCTCCTCCTTCTCTCTCTCTCTCTCTCTCTCTCTCTCTCTCTCTCTCTCTCTCTCTCACACACACACACACACACACACATACACACGTGCTGCAAGGATTAATATGGATTTTCAGCTTGCCTGGATCTAGAGTCACTGAAGAGACAAATCTCTGGGCATGTCTGTGAGGCCCTTTCTAGAGCAAGTTGCTTAAGAAGAGAATAGCGTGATAATTGCAGATGGCACCCCTGTTGGGGCTAACAATCCCTAGTCTGCATAAATGGGAGAAAGCAAGCTGACCACCAGAGGTTACCCTCTCTGCTTCATGACTACAGACACAAGGTGACCAGCTGCCTCAAGCTCCTGCCAACATGTCTTCCTCCACCAAAACGGATTGTGTACCCTTGGATTGTAAGCCAGAATGCATCGTTCTCTTAAATTGCTTCTTGTCGGGCATCTGGTCATAGCAATGAGACAGTAACTAACACACTTGCTCCATGTCATCTCCTTTGGGTTGTGGATCAGCATCAGGGTCCCCTGATACCCAAGTCCCCCATCACTATTTCTTCTTATGGCCCTGAATACAGTTAAAAACTCTAGCTGTGCAGGCAGCTGCCAGGGTCTCCCATTCTATTATAGTTTGGGTAAAAAATGCCTCACTGAGACACAGGTGTCGGGCGCTGGATCACGGGCTATGGTGTGCTGAGGTGTTTTGGGAGGTGGAGGCACTTTAAACTGTAGGAGCCCTAGGATGATTAGTCTTGACTGTCAGGTAGATTGGATCTGCAATCAACTATATGTATCTGGATGGTTCTGTAGGGCATTTTCAGGAGGGAAGACCCTACCTGCGTGAGCAACACTTTCCCACAGACAGTGTCCCAGACACAGAGGCCCAAGGGAAGGGTCAGGCTGCCACTGCTGATGTCCTCATTTGCTGAGAACAGAGCTCAGCTTCTTCGGCCTTCCAATACTGATTGAAGAGCGTTGCTTCTCCAGGGGCTCTCCAGGCCTTCAGCACCAGATTGGTCCAGCTTTGTGGACTGAGTATACATTGTGATTTCAACCTCTCTGGTGGGCATACAGCCATTATTGGGCTGTTCATGCCATGCTGTGTAAACCAATCTAATAAATCCCCTTTGTAAGATGTATTCACCCCATTGGTCCACTTCCTCTGGAGAACCCTAACACAAACCCAATGAGGGTGTCAGGTTGTTGTGATGTGCCCTTGAGTGGGTTACTGGTGTGCTCGCTCCTCCTCCTCCTTCCTCTTCTTCCTCTTCTTTTCGTTTCTTTCTTTTCTTATTCTTCCTCTTCCTCCTCCTCTTCCTCTTCTTCCTCCTCTTCCCTTCCCCTCCCTCTTCCTCTTCTTCCTCCCCTTCCTCTTCCTTTTCTTCCTCCTCTTCCTCCTCCTCTTCTTCCTCTTCCTCTTCTTCCCCTTCTTCTTCCTTCTCCCTCCTCCTCCCTCCACCTCTTCCTCCTCTTCTTCTTTTTCCTCCTCCCTCCTCTTCCTCCTCCTCCTTCTTCTTCCTGTCCATCTCCCTCTTTCCCTCTATTTTCTGACGGCTGTGAGGTAAGCAGGTCTTCCGTGCCATGCTTCTTCTGCGATGCACTATGTTCCTGCAGGATCTCCACCACAGGATCAAGAGACTATGAACTGAATCTGCGGAACCATGATCCTGCACAAACCACTCCTCCTTCTGGGTTGTTTATCACAGGTATTGGGTCACAGCTGTGGTACACCGACTAATATTTCACATTTGAAAGTAAGAGTGGTGGGCAGGGGCAATGTTAAAAAAATGTATTGAGCAGGTGGCATTGCTTGGTGATTGAGTGCTTGCCTGGTGTGTGAGACAGGAGGCTGGATCCCTAGCACCACGCTGACTGGCTGACTAACCAACTCATAACACTAAACACATACTTATTTTGAGACCTAGTGATGTACACTGGGAATCTCTTCCAGAGAACAGAGCAGTTCTGTTCACCCAGTCACTTGAACATGACCTCACGTACCAGCTTTATTTGTAAGAGTAAAATACTGAGGACAAGTAGATTCATGTATACTTCAATGTGTCAGTCAGCAATGTCTATGAAATAAGGTCTTTGAACTGAAGCTGACACAAGACAAGGTTATATAATATGGATTTGCAAGAATGCTGTCACGGATGTTCACGAGAACCTAACCCCAAGTCCCTCCTAGGGGCAGTGATGCCATATTGACTAATTTCACATTTGTGGCATGTTTATATGTTTATATGGTTTGCCTACCTGGATAGCAAGAACTGGCAGTAATTTTTATTTTGGTTAATATGACAGTTCGTTATGATGCTTCACTGAACACAACTTAGAATCACTTGGAGAAGTCTCCATGAGAGCATGTCTAACTCAAGTTGTCCAGTGAACATGTCCGTGAAGGACTGTCTTGATGTTAACTAATATGGGAAGAGCCAGCCCACTGTGGGCAGTGCCATTCCCTAGGAAGGGGTCCGGAGCTGTCTAAGTATAGAGAGGGGGCCCTGAGCACAGGTGTGCATGCATTAATTTCTGTTTTTGACTGGAATTGGATTCAATTAGATGTTTTAACTTCCTGCTGCCTTGACCTACTACCTAGGATGAACTGTAATCTGGAATTGTGAACTAGATTAAGTTTTTCCTCTCTTCAACTGAGTTTTATCGGGGTTTTTGATCACAGGAACCAAAACAAAACTAGACCAGTATATTTTTCACTTTAGAATATCTCCTTGCACATTGTGAAATTTTAAACCAACTGCTGGTAGTTTAAGTATTTCCAGCGGAGAAGTATTTTGGTTCCGATGAATCAGAAATGTGCTCCTTGGGTTCAGGTATTTGAACACTTGATCTTCAGTTTGGGGAGCTGTTTGTGAAGGCTATAGTAGACTTACGATGCTGAGCCTTGCTGGGGAAAGCATGTCAGTGGTGAAGGGCTTGGAGGGCTCGTAGACTCCACTCACTCCCAGTTTGCTCCTGTCTTCCCATGTGATGAATGTAGCCAGATTCCCGACCCGGCTGCCTGTTTCCATGCCATTCCTTAACATTTTGGACTCCCTCTCTGGAACCATATGGCTACTGTAGGACCTAACAGAATGTGTGAAACCAAAGCTCAAACTGCCAGCCTACCCTGCGGCCTGGATGATCACAGCTCAGAATCCCCTCAGCCTCAATAAATCACCTGAAGTGCATGGTCATCAGCCCCCTCGCCTGCCACACACTAGAACAGGACCCCGTTGTACAAGAGACAGCTCCACGGTCATAGTCACACCTCATCTCTCCACAGCAGACAGGTAAAGTTATTAAACCCCATCTCTATCCACTCCCCACAGCAGGAAGTCCAGGAGTACAGCTGTGAAACATCTGTCCACCTTGGAATGTCTCTCTGCAAGATGAATGAAGGCAGCTTTTGTCATTGCTCCTGAGAGGAACGAGCCCTCTGCTGCCTCTTGTCTAGGTCAAGGAACCAAGGAAGGCTGCCAACTGTGAGGACGAGGTGTCCTTTAGCTTCAGCTTGCCCTGACCTACAGGACTGTGAGGTCTGAATAAATCACACCAGGCTTGCTTTTACCATTCTTGAGGGCTTTGAAACTCAAATTGCTTTTTAAAAATCATGTACGATGGGGAGATGTGTTAGTCAGGGTTTTCTAAAGGAACATGACTGGTAAAATGAATATATATGTTAAAGGGGGAATTACTAGCCTGACTGGCAGGAAGTGTTCTGTGTAGTTTGACAATGGCTGTCTCACAGTGGGAAGGCTAAGGATCTGGTGGTTGTTCAGTCCCTGAGGCTGGAGCAGTTCCCGTATGTCCTGAAGCCCTGGAGGGCTCACAGAAAGCTTCTGGTCCTTACTTAGCTCACGTTGAAAGCTGGAAGAAGCTGGTCAGGTTGACGACCAAGACTCCCAGCCTTCACAGTGGTCATTAAAGATTTCCAAAGGTTGGGCTGTGCGGATTTGAGGGTAAAGGACTTGCTATGCAAATCTGAGGGACTGAATTTGGGTCCCCAGAACCCATGGAAAAGTACAGGCATCTGGAATCCCAGAAGATCCCTACCAAGGAATGGGAGGCAGAGACAGAGTCACTAGAAGCTGAAGGGATCGATGGATTGGCTTACTTGTGCATTTTCAAAGACATCCTGTCTCAGAGAAGGCAGAAGGAGGACGGATATCTGAAGTCTCTCCTCTGACCTACACATGGCACACTCTCATTCTCATTCATTCTCATTCTCATTCTCAATCTCTCTCTCTCTGTCTCTGTCTCTCTCTGACTCTCTCTCTGTGTCTCTGTCTGTCTCTGTCTCCCTCTGTTTCTCTCTGTGTGTCTCTGTCTCTGTGTCTCTGTCTCTCTGTCTCCCTCTGTTTCTCTCTGTGTGTCTCTGTCTCTGTGTCTCTGTCTCTCTGTCTCTCTCTGTCTCTCTCTGTGTGTCTCTGTCTCTCTGTCTCTGTCTCTGTCTCTCTCTGTCTCTCTCTCTGTCTCTGTCTCTCTCTCTCTGTATGTGTCTCTGTCTCTCTCTGTTTCTCTCTTTCTCTGTCTCTCTGTCTCTGTCTCTGTCTCTGTCTCTCTCTGTCTGTTTCTCTCTTTCTCTTTCTGTCTGCCCTCTTCTCTCCCCCATCCAGAACTGATTCTCTTCTGTAGGTGGGGAAACTGACTCTGAGAAGCTAGGAATATGGAGGAAGCACAGAGGAGACCAGACAATATCGACATTATATTTCCAGAGACCATTCTCCACACTCTTTACCCTGATTATACGTCCTCTTCCCCCAGATTGTTTCTTTATAGCCACACCAAACAGTCTTCTCATACTTCCTGGACAAAGTAAACAGAAATGACAGTTGATAAACACCCCGAGTGACACAGGTACAGGTCCTCAGGGCTGAGCTCTGTGACGCAAAGGTGCCCACGAAGTGCACTCAAGAGGTTTGCCCCCATCAGGCACCCCAGACAGCTACAGCCTAGGCACCATAGAGGTCTAGGAAGCTGCTGTTTACATAATCGACATCTGTGTGTTGCCTCAACTCCTGCGACAGCATTAGCATTAGGAAACGACCGAGTTCTCTGAGAGACAACTCTGCTGGATGCATAATCCCTTCAGGAGATGACTTAAGAAGCTGCTGGGGAAGCCCACCCTAAAAGCATCAGCAACCAGTGGCCTTGCACCCATCCAGTAACTCGAAGGCTCTGTTGACTTCTTTTGAACAGTGATTGATAGTGGCCAGCCACCGTGGAAGGTTCTGCCTCCTAACATCCTGGTTTAGCCTACCAATGTCAGGTAAGACTTGTTCATGGACCCGTCTCAGTCACCCTAACTTGACTTTTGCATTTTCCACCCCAGAACTCCTGGCTTGCAGTTTCACACTACTCATATCTGTACCTGTGACCTCAGTAGAACCTTCAGAGCAGTGGGCGATTTCATGGCAGGGAGCTGACCCACTGTGGAGGGCTGTGGTCCCAGGACAGACTTCAGGCTGGACCTAAACTGCAGGCAGTCAAGCGTTTCATGGGTGCTGTATCAAAGCCCGTCCTAGTTGCTATGGCCCAAATATCTGACAAGAAACGACTTAATGAAGAGGGTTTCTTTTGTCTCACTTGAGGAGGTACAGACTGTCACGGCAGATAAGGCTGCTCACATCACATCTCCAGTCAGGAAGGAGAGAGATTAAACTGGTACCAAGCTTGCTTTGTCCTTTGTATCAGCCTAGGACCCTAGCCTATGGGATGGTGCCTTCCACCTTTGGAATCTCCCCTCTTCAGTTAAATCTTTCTGGAAACATCCTCCTAGACACACCCAGAGGTGATTGATCCACGGTGATTCTAAACCCAACCAAACCGACAAGGAAATGAACCATCTGGATGTTAAGGGTACCTGTGTCACTTCTCAGAGTACAACAGCACTTGGAATACATGTTTAGCATACATGTTTAGGTCTCTGTATACATTAGGACCTCAAGTATTTCCTTACTGCAGACTTGGAAAACAAAACCAACAGCAGGGATCCCCATCCCTCTTCAACCAGCTAAGCCCCAAACATGTGCTCTGGCTCTGAAAGTTGGACCAGCTAGCAAGCCGTAACAGCCAAAGCCAATTTTACCCCCATGGTTCTTCCTCTCCAAGAACAAAGCTCTACATGGTAATCCCACAGTCACATGGTGGTAGGGAACTGGCTTAGCCCTCTGGACAGAGTAACTTGTAAGACGCAGGTAGTGTGGGCAGCAAAATGAGTCCTTGACATCTAATGGCATATGCCCTTGCTGCAAAGCACAATTGTAGAGGAAAATTGCCAGGAACCCATGCAGAAACCCACCTTTCTTTCCCCCTGCAGGCAGGTGGCCTGGACAGTGTGGGACAGATCCGAGAAACATGCTAGAGTTCCTCTCACCCAGGGACATGGACTGCTTCTGCCTCTTTACCCTTGGCAAGAATGTCTCCAGAAAGGTCTCCTGATGCTGGTGACTGTGTTGGCTCTAGGCCTGTGTCAGATCTATTGACAAAAAGCCATCTTTTCACATCTGGGTGATAAAGTCTCTGAAATTTAGCCTCAACTGTGCCACAAAAGAGCACTGAGCGTTCTGTAGGGTGTTTGCAAATAGATGCACAGTAGGCCACAACTGAGGACCAAACGCTCAGTGTTCGGACATGATGGTCTCACTATACAGCCCAGGCTGGCTTCAAACTTGTTATCCCTCTGCCTCTGCTTCTGCTTCTGCATCTGCCTCTCTGCCTCTCTCTCTGTTGTTGTATAAATATAAAAATAAACAAATATGGTTGGTCTTTTACCCTGCTGGGTCCGCACCACAGGGCCCAAGATATCTGCTAGATATCTTGGCGGAAACACATCCCAGCCGCACACTTTCCTACACTCAAGCCCTCATATAAAAGAACACACAACACAATAATCTTAGATCCAATTGATAAGATATAATTGCCCACTTAAACATACAAAGCCCGGTACCATACATCCCTTGAGAACATTAATAACAACCTGTAAATACACAGAGCAGAATCTTAACATCACCTGCCATCTTGTCCTGCCACAGCTTCTCCCCTCTCTCAATCTCCTGTCTCTGTCTAGTTTCCTCCTCTTCCTTCAAACTTCTCTCCCGCCCACCCTTCCTTCTCCTCCAATGACAGGCCTCCTTCTATCCTGTACCTGCCCCTCACCTGTACTTTACAAATTCAATGGAGAGAAGGTTCTGGTGAAGTCACCTGACTTCTGAGTTCATGACTAGGCAGCTGTCCTTGGGGCAGTGGAATTAGCATCAAAATACAGATAACTTCAGAGCAAATCACAACATCTCTCTGCCTCTCTCTCTGCGTCTCTCTCTGCCTCTCTCTCTCTGCCTCTCTGCTTCTCTGCCTCTCTGCTTCTCTGCCTCTCTGCCTCTCTGCCTCTGCCCCTCTGCCCCTCTGTTCCTCTGTCCCTCTGTCCCTCTGCCCCTCTGCCTCTGCCTCCCAAATGCTGATATTCCAGATGGCAAGTGTGATTTTTAGCTTCTTGGAGACAAATACAGCACCGTGGTTACATGCTAAGACTAGTTCACAAGATGGTTGTGTGATGGTTAATATTGGTTATGGATGTGATGGGATCTAGACTCACCTAACAGTCTCTGAACACATCTTTGAGGGAGTTCCCGGATTGTGTTAATGATGGAGGGAAGACTCAGCCTGAGTTCAGCCATAGGCTGGAGTCCCGGGCTGAATACCATAGAGAAAGCAGGCTGAGTACCAGCTCTCTTCTTTCTTCATTGTGGACATCACGTGCCCAGCTGCCTAAAGCCCTTATTGTCTTGCCTTCCCCATGACAGACTGTTCCCTCCAACTGGGAACCAAAACCCTCTTTCTTTCTTTCTTTAAGTCATTTCTTGTCATGCATTTGGTCACAGCAATGAGACCAATCAGTAGCTAACCCACCAGAATGCAGGCATAGAAGCCTAGGGGTACAGTGGTGCTAACTTCTGTCATGGAAAGGGCAGCTACCTCAGTCATGCCAGGTGTCTGGGACATCAAAATACCTCCCTCACTTCCAGTCTGTGGACATTCTCTACTGTAGGAAACACAATGAGTCCTTGACATCTAATGGATGTCAGCCACTAGGTTTCAGGATACCTCTCAAGGCCCAGGGTTAGACGCAAATTCACCGGGCTAGTCCCAACTCCATGGTGCTGATGACTCTCTGGGAATGGGCCTGGAAGGCCTCTCTATTCTCCACACACACAGAGCCTGTACTAGCTGCTTGGCTCACCTGTAGACAACCAGCCTTCTCAAGCACTCTAGCCTCCCACGGTATTTTCTGTTCTCTGAGGCTTTCTGGGCTTCGAGCCTTGCTATGTAAGGCATGACTCCTGATTGATACTTCCTTGTATGGTGTGTCTCCCTCCAGCATGATAATCTCAGAATAACAAAGGTATGTCTTGTGCAGAGTGAACACCTGGATCCATGTTGTAAATTTATCTGGCTCAGGAGGAAGCATGACCTCTGGTGTTTAATATATACTAATGCTGATGATGGGGACTGGGGTGCAGCCCAGCTGGAAGTATACAAGCATATGCCCAACCCAGAGCCTTCAGTTCCATCCGCAGCGCCCCAAATAAAACTGGGAGCAGTGGCACATGTCTGTAATCCTAGAGACGGGAAGGACAGCGGTTCAAGGTCATCTTGGTTACATGGCAAATTCACGGCTGGCCAGGGATGTACAAGACTCTCTCTCAAAGGGGAATAAAAGCCATCTGAGGAAACATAAATGCTTGGGTATCTTCGGGGAAAATGTTGGCAGGTGCCTTGCTGCAATCCAGGCTTGATGAAGCGAAGCTCGGGATAGCATGGCTGTCTGGATGCCTTACATGCCTGGTCTTCTGGGGACTCTGGTTCTGAACTTCCCAACTGGCTTGCTACCTCCCCTCCCGTCCTTCTCATCCCTCAGCTCTCCACGGCGTCTGTCCTTAGCCAGAGATCTCAGTGTGACCTCAAGTCCCAGGCTCTGATTTGTAAGTCATGTGACTCTCGGAGACTATAGATTACACAACGACCAAGCCGGATTGCTCCAGGCTCCATGGGGGGCACGGGAGTTGCATGTATCTGACGGCTAATGTGGCTGCAGAGGTGGCCTACGAGTTAATAGCAGTTTCTCCTTGCCTTGAGAAGCACTGATTGCTAGGGACAAGAAAGGTGACAGGGTGAGGGCACAGAGACACGGTTGTCTTGGTCGTCGTGTAGTAAGTAGGACCAGGGTGATGGGGAAGGGAACCAGGAGCTGTTGGCTCTGGTGACTTTCACTCAGGGCTCATCGACAGGTGATGGCAGCTCTGTGGATAGAAACAGGGCTCACTACCCCTGTCCAGATCTTACTTTTATCCTCTCTAAAGTAAGGCAGTCACAACCAACCATCAGGCTTGCCTGACAATAGAATTATGTAATGTGTATATTCACCGCAAAGCCTCCATCAGTCACCCACTCGCCTGGGAAATATGTTCGAACAGAGAAACAGGAAGAAAGCCTCTGTTGTCTATGCTGACCTCTCCTGTGAGCCTGTTATAATTATGATAATGATGATAGCCACCCTTTGTGGGCCTCACGTGCACCAGGCTCTGCCCTGAATGCTGTGCGGGGCTTTGGCCCAGTTGCTCCTCCAAATGATCACAATGAGGTTGTTCCCAGCATCGTCTGATCTTCAGGGGAAATGGACAGGGAGGGACGGAAACACAGGAGGGTGTCTGAGCTGTGTGCAGGAGACCTGACTACACCCCTGCAGCAAATTATCACTCCCATCCCTAGTGGGCAAACATTTAACAATCTCTTGTGTACTGGTCTCCTATGTCTCCGGTAACACACTTTATTATCACACTCCTTAATGATCAGATATTGCTGACCTGAACGTTTCAATAACCCATTTGGACCTGGGGAGACTGAGGTAGGATTCGTGGCACAGCACCCTAGCACAGATGCTCACGAGCTTGACCTCTCCAATGAGCGGTCACCATGACTGGCAGGAGCCACATTCCGAACTCCACACTACAGGGTATCGCCAACTAGTTTCTTTATAGGCTTTTATGAGGTGTCCGGGCTGGGGCTGCAGAGACAGTATGGCTAGATGCAGGGACCCCTCATCCTGAAAGGCACTGCCACATGCCCATGACTGGTGGAGAGGGACACATGAGTATTCCCAAGGCCCCAGGGCAAGCTCTCAGTCAGTGGCAGAGTCCCTTTCCATACGGCTAAAGCACCTGGGCTATCAGAGGTAGGTGGATATCCAGTCCATCTGTCTGCCTGGTCACAGCCAGTGCCGTACCAAACAAGCTTGGTTCCGTTTGCAATGGGCCGACAGAATGACCTGGATAGCTTCTGACACCTTCGCTCATTTTTACAGGCTTTGTACCATGTGACGGTGGATGCTCCTCCCTGCTTACTGAACCTCCTTATTACTGGGTCACTCTCGTCTCCAGTTCATGTCAGACTTAGCAGCTTCAGGACAGGGTACTAGCTAACAGCAGCCTGCCCCTGGAATGGCATCCAGATGCAACAAAGAGGCTACGTGCACACCCAGAGCAGGGCTGGGGAGATGGTTAGATCAGGAAAACGCTTGCCTTGCAAGCATGAGGACCTGAGTTCAATCGCCAGGACTTACATAAAAAACTGGATGTAGTGATATATGCTTAAAATCCCAGGACTGAGGAGACAGATAGGTGAATCCCTGGGGTTCATTGGCCAGCTAGCCTAGCCTAGCCAGCAAGCTCCAGGCTGGAAAGCGCTTGTCTCAAAACTCAAGGTGGTGGATGATGCCTGAGGAAGGAGATTTGTGACTGATCTTCAGCCTCCGTGTGTGTGCACATACACACACATACACACACACACACACACACATACACACACATACACACACACATACACACACACATACACACAAATACACACACACATTCACACACACATAGGTGAGGGAGAGAGATGGACAGAGAGAGAGAGAGGGAGGGAGAGAGAGAGAGAGAGAGAGAGAGAGAGACAGACAGACAGACAGAACAAACAGTCATCAAGGAAACTGAGGTAGGCTGACCCCATGTGCCTAGGATGCTAACACTGTCCAGGTCTGCACCTGTCTGCTTGAGGGGCTGCAACCAACAACCACAGACCCAAGGGCTTCAGCAGCAGCAGATTCTTTTCTCAGAACCAGAGACCCTGGCTCATCCCCAATGGTCTAAGGTTCAGCCGTCTTCCCCAACTGTCCTCCCATCCTCTCCCTGCTTCTGTATCCAAATTTCCTTTCTTAGTAGGACACCAACTGGACTCACTAGAGTCCGCCTTTCGTCAGGTCATCTGCACTTAATCACTATCTAAAAAACCCTGTGGACAAGTCTAGCCACATGTGGCACCATGTGGCAGGACTCTCCACATGTGGATTTTGGAGTGACACAGTGTAACACTCAGCACAGCACCCTCCTCAGCCCCTTCAGTTTGTGTCCTCACATCTAAGGCACCCATCCCTTCCACAAGCCCTCACTGTGCAGAGGCTATCCCCAGACTCAGCACAGACCACCGTTAAGCAGGAGGTTGGAGGTGGTCTAACCCCCTCACCCCTGGACACATAGAGCCTATGAAGGGTGTGTCTCTCGATTCTCAGCTTGGCAGGACCTAGACTCGACTGCCTACAGGCATGCCTGTGAGAGGACTTCCAGATCAGGTTAACTGAGGTGCGAAGACCTCCCCAAGTCATGCAGAACCATCCTGGACTGAATGGAAAGGAGAGAGCCAGCCAAACATCATCTCTCCCAGCTTTCTGACGGGATCTGATGTGATTAGCTGCCTCACGGCCCTGCCGCCAGGCCTCCCCACCTTGATGGACTGTACCCTCAAATCATCATCCAAATAAAGCCTTCCCACCTTAAGTTGCTTTTTGTCAGGTGTCTTGTATCAATGAGGAAAATCACTAATCCACCTCCAAGACCATGAAGGAACCTCTCCTGAGGAGACACCCAGGCTTTCTAGTCAGGGTCTTCTTTGGGATCTGTGGAGGGTGGCTAGAGTTGCTCAAAGGGAGACACGGGAAGGGCGACTCCATGCTGGCCCTGGTGTCACCACTGGGTGTGACTGTAGCAGAGGTTACTAGAATACCCCCTTGTCCTAATATATATATATATATTTGCCAGCAGACCCTTTCTGTACCGATATGTGGCAAACTTTCCTGTGAGAGTTAAGTTCCCATGGTACCCTACAGAGAGTGCATCTAGCAAGCTACACAAAAGCCACTGGGCCAGGTCCTATATGCTATCCTGAGCCACCTCAGAGAGAAGGAAGTTCTCATACAAGAGGATGTGTATGATTGGGTACTAGAGCAGGTATCTGGTCTAGAGACATAGAAGAAAGTAGCCTGCTTCCAATGGGTATGGTGTCCCACTTCTCCACCCTGAACTGCCTGTACTTGAGCAAAACCTTAAGTAAGAGAGAAGAAGACTCATGTGGTCTTACGAGATTGCTTTTCCTGGTCTGTGTTAGAGCCAGTAAGGAGAGCCAGAGTCCTTTGTGTGCAGTCTACATAATCCACTGCTTAATTCCCTTGTGTGCAGTCTGTATTGTGTGCAGTCTATGTTGTGTGTAGTGTATATTGTGTGCAGTCTATGTTGTGTGCATGCAGTGTATATTGTGTGTAGTCTGTAGTGCGTGCAGTGTATATTGGGTGAAGTATATATTGTGTGCAGTGTATATTTGTGAGGTGTATATTGTGTGCAGTGTATATTGTGTACAGTGTATATTGTGTGCAGTCTACGTTGTGTGCATGCAGTCTACATTGTGTGCAGTGTATATTTTGTGTGTTGTAAACTGTGTACAGAATATATTGTATGCAGTCTGTATTGTGTGCATGCAGTCTATATTGTGTGTAGTCTGTAGTGCGTGCAGTGTATATTGGGTGAGGTGTATATTGTGTGCAGTGTATATTGTGTGCAGTCTATTGTGTGCAGTGTGTATTGTGTGCAGTCTATTGTGTGCAGTGTGTATTGTGTGCAGTGTATATTGTGTGCAGTGTATATTGTGTGCAGTGTGTATTGTGTGCAGTGTATATTGTGTGGAGTCTATATTGTGCACAGTCTATATTGTGTGCAGTGTGTATTGTGTGCAGCGTATATTGTGTGCAGTGTATATTGTGTGCAGTGTATATTGTGCGGAGTCTATATTGTGCACAGTCTATATTGTGTGCAGTGTATATTGTGTGTAGTGTACATTGTGTGCAGTGTATATTGTGTGTAGTGTACATTGTGTGCAGTGTGTATTGTGTGCAGTGTATATTGTGTGGTGTTTATATTGTACACAGTCTATATTGTACACAGTCTATATTGTTCACAGTCTATATTGTACACAGTCTATATTGTGCACAGTCTATATTGTGCACAGTCTATCTATAATCCACTGATTAGTGACTGATGGCCTTTAAGTATCTGGTTCTTTGAAGAGGCAGGGGAGCTACTCAGAAAGACTTCAAGCAGATAATCTTCCTCTTGCTGTCAAAAGGGTACAGGGTACCTAGAAAGAAGCAGGAGGTGGCCACAGGCAGGCAGGAAGGGCCCTAGGGAGAAGACAGGAAACCTAAAGGCCAAAGCAGTAAACTGGCAGTAAGATTCAGAGGCACCCTGGCTGCCAGAGCCAGGAACCGCTTGCTCCAGATGGTTCTATGACAGCATATGTGGCCACTGTGTGGAGCCCTCTGTCATTGTGTGTGACAGAAACCCACTGAGCCAGCCATTCCCTTGGCCCCTCTGCAAACAATTCATGGCCCGTGGGAGTCACACACTGGGCATCTGAAAACCAGTACTGGAATGCACTAGGAGAGAGACAACACTGAATATTGTATTTAGCTGCAATGAGCACACCTTATGATACGATCGTACTACATCCCTCTCCTCCAAAACATGCTGACATCCTGGCCTCTGGTACCCAGTGCTGTAATCTCCAGCCATAAGGTTGAAGTCGGTGTAACTAAGACAAGGCTTTACTAGAGCATTGGGCCTATCTAACGTGCCTATCAACAGAGACTCGGGAATGAGGTGTGTGCTAGAACAACAAACCTCCCAGACTGGTGGTCAAGGACAGTCATGAGCCTGTCCAACAGGTCATCAAAAATGAGGCTTGGGAAACCCTTACCCCCCTATCAGCTCCCTTTCTCACTGTTGTGATGAAATGCCAGACAGATGCAACTTAAGGAAAGGAAGGGTTGTTTGAAAGCTCAAGGCTCCAGGGATACTTCCCCCTACCGTGATGGCAGAAAAGTGGCTCCACCCAGTGCTAGCATGAGGTGGAGCAGTCACGTTGTGGCTAGCCAAGAATCAGAGAACTCGCGCCTGAACAAGGGCTGGGTGTCCCCTTCAAAAGTGCACACCTAGTGACTGGCCCACTTCTTCTGGCCACACCTCATTGAAAGGCATTACCATAGCGACACTAGCTGAGGAGCAAACCCTGAGCCGGTGGGAGAACATTCTGGAATCAAACCTTAACACACTTTCATAGTCATGGAGGAATCAGCCCCGTGACAACCTGACCTTAAGTTTTCCCCTTCCTCGTGTATAAAATAAATGTATCATCCTAATATATTCAGCTTATAAAATTTTGTTTACGGAAGGCTTAATAATACACTTTATATCCCTAAAATGTCCCGTTCCGTGGCAAGACTGTGATTTCCATCTCAAAGTATCTTACCTTGTTTCGGGCTAAAATCTGGAAATATGATTCATAATGAAAACACAAAGAAGCTTGTGGGTTTTTTCCCCCCAAAGCAATTAAACTTGTCTTAGGCCCCTGAATAAACACGCAACTCTCCTCACTGAGGAGGAGAAAAACTTACAAGAGTTGCTGTTTCTCAGACTAAATTAAATCTGCTTATAAGAGATTCTACCCATGAGAAGCCAGCTTGTACGGTATCAAATGTCTTCTCTGGGGTTCTGTCTCGGTCTCAGCCCATGACTTTGCCCCGCTAAATGACTCCCATCAACACCTTCCTTAAGGCCAGGTTACCATGTCAAGGAGAAGGCATCGTGAGACACACAGATGTTCAACATTAAAGGTTATATCCTCCTCCTTACACAAAGACTCATGAGACCCTCCTCTTATATTCATGATTGTTCGTTGACTTACAAATATCTACAAATTTTTACATTTTTATTTTTTAGAAATGGTGACAGTTTATCAAGAAAGGGATGCATTCCTGAGAATGGCAGTGGGGCGATGGTGTTCAAAAACCCACTCTTTCAATCTTTTTTCCAATGAAGTAAGACGAAAGTTACAAACACACACACAGACTCATCACCACTGATTCTGGACTGCCTTTTGAAGAGCTAACTGTATGTGTGCGTGAATGTTCATGTGAGCACATATGTGTGTACACACATGGGAAGGCCAGAGGCCAACCTTGGTGACGTTTCTCTGTCACTGTCCACCTTGTGTTTTGTTGCTTTTTGCTTGTCTGTACGAGTTTGTGCCTCTGTATGGGTGCGTGTGTGTTGGTGCCCAAGGTCAGAAGAGGAGCGGGAGTTAAGTTACCTGGTGCACATGCTGGGAAATGAGCTCTGGTTCTCTGAAAGAACAACTTGTACTTTGAATTTCTGGTCCATCTCCAGCTTACCGCCTTGCTTTTGAGACAGGGTTTCTCACTGGCCTGAAGCTCACCAAGTAGGCTAGGCTAGATGGCTGGCAAGCCCCAAGAATCTGCCTTCTCCACCTCCCGGGGAAATGGGATTGCACATGCACTCCAGCATACCTGGCTTTTATGCTTGGGTTCTGGGGGTCAAACTCAGATCCTCATGCTTGTGACAAGGACTTTACAAGCTGAACTATCTTCCCAGCCCTTCTTAGAGCCATTGAGACAGAATAAGTTCCAAAGAGAGAGAAAACGCATGTCCAGGACAGGTCCTCAAACTTCCCACTGAGACACACCTTTGATGAGGCTGTGAGTTACCATACCGGGTCCCTAATAAAATGCAAATTTTGCTTCAGTCTCTGTGAGCTCGTATGAGCCTTGCTTAGTTGATTTGGGGGGGCCTTGCTCTCCTGGTGTCCCCATTCCCCTCTGGCTCCTACATTCTTTACGCCTCCTCTTCCGTGGGGCTTCCTGAGCTCTGAGTTGGGGGATTTGACATAGACATTCCACTTAGGGCTGAGTCTAAGGTCTTCTAAGGTCTCTCGCTCATCTGCACCTTTTCTGGTCTCTGCGTTTGTTCCCGTCAGCCGTAGAAGGAAGCTTCTCTAATGAAGGCTGAGTACAGTGTTGGTCTCTGAGTATAGCAGAGTAGCACTAGGAGCCATTGTATTGTTACTTTATTTTAGACTACCAGTTGAGTTTGGTTTTATCCTGGATCTCTGGGCTAGCTAGTCTCGGGATTTTAGGTATGAGTTCTGTCTTGCAAGCACAGGGCCTACATGTGTCTTCTGAGTACACCTAATGGCTTTCAGTTTGGTGTTTTACAGGAAGTCCTAAGTGTGTGAACAAGTGTGTCTCTGACTCATGTGCCTTCTCTCGAGAGCCTTTCCTTCCGCTGGTTTACTTAATCTGACTTCAATGCGATGATTTTTGTTTTATCATATATTATATTTTGTTATATTTTTTTTATCTCTTAGAAGCCTTCTTTTGTAACGAGAGACAAAAAAAGAGTGGGAGGAACTGGGAGGGAAGGGAGTCTGTTTTGAGAAAAGAATCTATTTTTAATAAAAAGGGAAAAACATTAAAAAAAAAAACCCAGTGACTTTTGGATCAACAATAAGTATTTGACAGGTACTTATACTAAGACATTTTTCACCATTGGTCTAAAACATACACACAGCCTTTCTACAAAAGCAGCCTCGACTGAAGCCACAGCAGTGCATACCTGTTATCCTAGCATTTGGGGAGTAGAGGCAGGAGGATGAGGAGTTCGAGGCCAACCTCAGCTACACAGGGGGAAAATTTGAGGCCTGGCTACGTGAAATACTGCCTTAAAAATAAATAAATAAAAAGATGCACACACGGGAGGCCAAGTCATGCTACCAGAAGCTTCTTAGACACGGGGACTTCAGGAGGAAGACCTGACGCCCTGGAACTTCACATGGAGCAGGGAGGTAGCTTTGTGTTCTCGAGGACAATGCGGATGCGTTCTCTCCAGAGAGAACTCGTCAGGGTACTGAGGTAGAGCCAGGAATGTCCCTTGTTTCCCTCTCAAGTTGTTCATAATCCCCCCTTGCGATGGTTGACGCTGTCAGCTTGGCAAAACCTAGGCTCGCTTAGGAAGTGAGACTCTGGGTATGTGGATGGGGCTTGCTTTCTCCTTCTTCGCCGTCTTGGTGCTTCCCTTCTTCAAGGTTCTTCAGCTGCATCATTGCCAAGGATCTCCTAGCGAACCCATTCCCCTGACCCTCTAGCGGAGGCAGGCGACAGAGAGGTCCACTGGTCATCAATGGCCACTTCTCTGCCCAGCCTGCTGACTGGCTGAACAACTCAGAAGCCCCAGTGTTCACCTCTGGAGTGCTTGCTCTCCTTGCTCCTGGCCTACCCTCTCCTAGAAAATGGTCTACTGAGAGCCCCTCCCTTCTCTGTTGCACTCTACAGTGTGGAGGGATTTGAGTGTATGGACAGCAAGCCCTCGCCATCAAGGGTTGACACCCCACTCAAGACACAGAAGTCAGTCTGGGTGGTGTCAGTAACGTGCTGTAAGAGAAAGAGATGAGGCTTCTGTTCCAAGTCCCCTGTCGACTTTGCAGATGGTCTTTTTTTTTTTTTCCTGTGTGCCTGCTGTATGTGTGTGCTTCCTTGCCCTCTACTTGAACGGAAAGATAGACAAAGTACCACACACGCAAAGAGAGAAAGAGAGAGGGGGAGGGGAGGGGGAAGGAAGGAGGAGGGGAGGGGAAGGGGAGGAAGAGGCAGACAGGCTCTGGCCAGAGGGAGGCTGTTAGTAGACATTCACCTCAGTACTCAGGCAGGGCTCTGAGTCTGAGCATCTTGTACCATATCCCCATCAGCAGAGGAAAGATTTCAGCAGGCACAAAATCCACGGTGGCTCTTCCAAAATGCTAAGCCATTATGCTGCTACATAAGTCACAGCTGCTTTACCACGAGCCCTGTGCAAGGAGCAGGGATTAATTTATCCATGCTGTGCCCAAAGGCAATGTTCCTTTGATGGCCCTGCTTGGCACAAGGCTCAGATGTGAGAACGATGCTCTAGAGAGGGTGGGACACGTCTTGAAACTGCACCGTTTACGCTCTGGGGTGGCAGACCCTCGTGCTCACAGACCAACAGCATCGGGCTCATCTGCAGCAACTGAGTTCTGTGTCGTGAAGGCGGCCATGACTTGGGGTAGAAAACACACAGGAAAACGCATAGGGCCAGATGCCAGCGCACTAGCGCTGAGCTTCTGCAGAAGACCCACCATGATCTCTCTTCGTGGAAGCCCCTCGCTGTGGTTGCGTCAGAGTGAGCGTTGGCAGATTAGCTCAAGATACTGGAAGTATGTACACAGATGTTCACGGGAACTAATGTTGCTCACGGCATTACCAAAAGGAGATGGCCTACAGATAAATCCACTACATATCCTGTTTATCTTTCCTGGTAAGGCTTAAATGACAATCTGAGGTACAATTCCACTGCAATTCATTTTGGGGAACCGGTGAGTTTATTTGGCTTTTTAAGAGAGAAGAGAGTAGGAGTTCTGACTGGAGGGTGGTTGGCTCTAAAGCCTGAAAGATCTACATCCAGCATAAATGGCGGCTTCCCCCATGACCACATAGATGAAACATCTCAATTAGCCTCTTCTGCCTATGTACTCCAGCGCCTTCCTTAGACCTCTGAGGCTACTTGCTGCTTCTTCTTTGAGAGAACGTGAACAGTCACCAAACCCCATCATGGCGGACCTCACAAGCTGATAGAGGGAGGCTGTTTTGCTCAAAGGGCTTGTTCTGCAACTCAGTGACACATACCCACAGTGTACAATAAGATAGGGACCTGTTACGTGGTTCTGTCACACAGAGACAGGACAGGGTAGTTCCATGTGGGAGGGTGTGAGGTAGGGTTGTACAGCACCCTTGAGGGAGTGCTCTGGGAGCCTGTTAGGATGAGGACTGAAGTAATGTAGGTCTCAGTGAGACGCATGGTCTCTCCGGCCATGTCCAGGACGCCGGGGCTAGGACAGAGTGATGTGAACACGGGGAAGCTCCAGAATAGCGTAAAGGGCTCGGGAAAGAAGCTCATCAGCATGGCAGTCACCTACAACCCAGCCCAGTGTGGAGCCTGGCAAACGGAAGGAAAGGGTTTGAAAAGTCCAGCGCCCTTTCCCTCACGTTCCCACCACACCTGTGCAAGCATTTGAGGGGCCCCTGTGGGTAGCTTGTGTTTTCTCTCTACAGCCTCAGCCACGGCTAAGGTGGCATCACACACCTTGCAGGCAGCCCCTGGGATTCAAGGAAGCATCTTCACTTCGGAAGCAGCACGTGGGAGCTGATGGTTTTCAGAAAGCTGATTTCTGAATCCCCTGTCAGGCCCAGCACCACTGTGGATGAGCAGGCTCACCTGCCTCCTTGGGCTCACCTGCCTCCTTGGGCTCACCTGCCTCCTTGAGTTTGTTTGGGCTCAACTCAGATCTCTACTTCGTTGGTGACAAAGAGACTTGGGTTCTCTCTAGTCAAGGGGTCCCTGCGTGGGAAGAGAAAGTGATGCTTAGAATTCATGGGACAGCCCGTTTCAGACACACGTCACCTACCACCTCTCCCGAGGGACACTGGGAGTGAGGCTCTTTACTGGTCTGGTTTGGCTATTTTTCTTACTGCTGTGATGGAGTACATGACAGAAAGCTACTTAAAAGAGGAAGGATTTATTTCAGTCAGGGTTTGAGGGTGGAATTCATTACGGTCTCGGAGGTAGTACAGTGTGACCGCTTTCTCCTAATTGGACCCTGCAGCAGGGAAGAGGAAACTTGGAACTCTCAAAGGGCCCAGGAAGTTACAAGACCCACAGGTCTGCTCCCTGAGGTTGCACAGGAAGTGATGGTGTTGGGTGGAGGAGACTCTCTAGCTGCTTGAGGAGTTTAGTGCTGGGCAGTGGGTCCCAGCTTTCCTGAGACATCACGATGGAGTCTTCAGTGATGCAATTGACATCCAGGCCCCTGAAGCCATGATCCGGTAACTTACCACTGGTACATCTCACTGGTCCACCAAGCTAAACTTGAGTGGAATTTTTTGATTGGCCTGTTCTTGGTGCCCTATCTGGGGTGAGTAGATTTTCCCACATACAATGGCAGTGGAGCAGCTCATGGCTATGGTGGTGGAAACGTGGTTGCTGATTCATATGTTGGTGGATCAGGCTTCAAAGCAGGAAGGGAAGCTAACAAGGCTCAGCCTCTAGAGAACTACTTCCTCCATTTACACCCCGCCTCTCAAAGGCTCCACAGCCTCCCCGAAATGTGCCACCAGCTGGAGAACATGTGTTCAAAACCAAGACGTTGACCTCCGCATCAACCTGGCTTCCCTGAGGGCACAGCCTTTCAGAGTCCTCGGTGGCGGAGTTCATAAAGAGGGAAGTGAGGAAGATCTAATCCAGCATGAAAGGCTGAGAGCCAGCCTCCCTCCACAGCAAACACTGTGGGATGAAATGAGCTCCTCTGCCAGCAGGCTCTGGCAGAGCAGAGAGCCATCTGCCAGCAAGCTTGGGAGGATTTCTGCCCAGCAGGACACAGGGCCAGATGATCGGTGAGGTCTTTTCTGAGTGCGAACTCTGAAAGCAACACGGGAGTTAGCTGCTGCATGGGTGGGGTGGGGTGGGATGGAAACACAGACAACAGAGACAGCAGTCTAATTGCCTGCCTTACCTGAGGGCCACGGGGAACTGTCTCCTGTCATCTCCTGGCAAGGTGGTAGAGCGGTTCATCTGCCCCTTACAGGAAGCAGGCACTGTGCAGCTGCTCATTTATGAAGGAATGGGGGCTGAGGGCACTGGGACAAGGAGGCTGTGTGTATGAAATGCATACAGACAAAACTGCAGCCCTGAGAGGAAGGGTGTCACCACTGAGGGTCACAGCTGCAACTTGGAATCGGATAAGCCTGTTCAGTCGCCATCCCCAGAGATTACTCTTCAGGAGGAAGAATTTCTTATATAGAAACACGCAGAGGAGACAAGACTATATTCTGTTCCCAGTAAGATTCTACTCAGAAAATGGGACACAGCACACAGCATGACAGACGCATTAATCTAGGTCTCAGCTGACCAGTAAACTCAGATTCGGGGCAGAGTAGGTCATTACTTTAAAAAATTCCCTGATGACTCCCAGATAATATCCAGAGTTGAGAAAGAACATGGAAATAGTCTCAGCTCTGCCATCAACTAAGCAGTCATGTGTGTACATGTGTGTATGTGTGCATGCGTGCGCACGTGCGTGTGTGAGTATGTGTTTGGGCATGAGGGTGTGTGTGAGTGTCTGTGTGTGTGCATGTGCATATGTGAGTGGAGTGTGTTTAGCTGTGAGAGTGTGTGATTGTGTTTTTGGCTGTGAGTGTGTGTGAGTATGTGCATGTGTGAGTGTGTGTTTGGCTGTGAATATGTGTATGTGCATGGATGTGTGTGCATGCATTTGAGAGTGTGTGTGCATGTGTGTATGAGAGTATGTGTGTGCATATGTGAGTGTTTCTTTGGCTCTGAGAAAGTGTGTGTGTGCACGTGTGAATGTATGTCTGTGTGTGCATATGTAAGTGTGTGTGTGTGTGTGTGTGTGTGTGTGTGTGTGTGTGTGTGTGTGTGTGTACATGTCGAGGCCAAAGACCAACTTCAGGTGTCACTCCTCAGGCATGAGCCACCTTGCTTTGGTGACAGGATCTTAATCTTGGGGCTCACTCGGTAGGTTAGGCTTGCTGGTTACTGATCCCCAGGATCCTCTTCCTGTCTCTGCCTCCCCAGTGTTGTGATTACACTCAGGTGCCAACATACTGCCTTTTTCCTGTGGGCTCTGGTACTCAAACGTGGGTCTCCTGCTTGGAGGGCTAGCACGTTAGCGATGGAGCCATCATCCTACCCCTCAGCTAAGCAACCTTGGTCAGGTCCCTCAACCTCCTGGGAAACAAAGTGACTCTATGTGATGCCCACAGGGTGCCAAGGCTCCCCCATCCCCCACGACAACTTTTCTATAGTTCCCGATAGTTTCAAAGCTTGTTCTTATTTCTGTGAATTCAGACAATAACCCTGACTGATGCCCACATTGCTGGATGTGGATGCAAACACAGAATCCCATTAGCTCCTTGGTGAGACCTGTTATTTAAAAGTGTAACACTTCTTCTCTCCTACTCGAATGCTGTGGGTTGCCAACCCTCCCCACTCCTTCATCCCTTGGGCTTGGAGGAAATGAAAAGGCCATTGGGAAAGATTTCCATTTTGCATACTTATTACTTTCTCCCCCCATTTCTACAGCAGCCGTGGTTCAGGGCAAAAAGTCATTAAGTATTTCCAACTATCTGGCTGTCAAAGTATTCGTTTCTGGAACTCCAGATAAGACTAAGCTACCGCCTTTTAAAAAAGAAAAAAGAAAGATACCAGAGTCAATGATAAGTGGCTTCAACATGGAACAACTGCGCACAGCTCCCGATCCACGAAAAAGCTGAGTGACTAGAATGTAAGAATGTGCCATCGAGTTAGACACATATGCTAATGCCACGGAAACGCGTCTTTTGTCTCCAGAATGTCAAGAGAATGGAAATTCAGCCCTTCTCCCCAACAACGAGAGCTTTTTCATCATATTTCTTCTTTTCATGATCCTTTCCACAGTTCAAAAGGCAAATAATAACAATCGTATAAATAGTACTTTGAAATGTTTTTGTAATTTCTACCATGGAAAAAAGGGTAAGTTCGAGGGCAGCAGCTTGTTTAGTACTCAAAGGTCAAGCACAGCTTCAGCAAGGCCAGAGGAACTCAGTCACGTTTTTCCTTTTTTCATAATCTGTGACTTAGAATAAGCCTTAAACTCTTACCTACAGCCTGAGAGTGGACTTCATCTGGGTCATATGATGTAGCCAGTGAGTGCTAATGGCAACGGATAGTTTAGCCACATTTAATATTATCTTAAGATTTCACTATTTATTATTGGTTTGTGTATGTCAGGGAGAGGGAGAAAAAGATATTTGTGGCTGCTGAGAGTGATCCCATACGTGCTATGGTGCACGTGTACATGCATGTATGTGTGAGTGTGCATGTGTGTGTGAGTATGAGCACATACTTGCTATGGTCCATGCGTGCTTGCACATGTGTGTGTGCCCATGTGTGTATGATTGTGAGCACATACTTTATGGTGCATGCATGTATGAGTATGTGAGTGTGTATGTATATGTGAGTATGAGCGCATACTTGCTGGTGCATGTGTGCATGTGTGTATGTGTGTGTGTGCATGTGTGTATGCACATGCATGTGTAATTGTGAGTACATACTTTATGGTGCATGCATTTGTATGTATGAGCACATACTTGCTATGGTACATGTGTGCATGTGAGTATGTGTGTGTGTATGTACATTTGTGTGTGTAAGTGTGAGCACATACTTGCTATGGGGCATATGTGCATGTATGACTATATGTGTGTGCACATATATGTATACACATACATGTGTGGTTGTGAGTACATACTTTATGGTACATGCATGTGTGAGTATGTGAGTGTGTGCATGCATGTGTGGGTGTGAGCACATACTTGCTATGGTGCATGTATGTATGCATGTGTGAGTATGAGCATTATTTGCTATGGTACATGTGTGCATATGTGTGTGAATGTCTGCATGTGAATGTGTGCATGAGAGTACACACTTGTTATGGTGCATGTGTGGAATTCAAAGGATAACTTTTAGGAGTTGTTTCTTTGTTGTTTCTTTCCTTCAACTACAGAGTCCAGGGATCCAAGTCAGATTTCTCAGGCTACTACAGCCAATGCCCTTACTCACTGACCCATCTCACTGGACCTTGATCTGGCATAATTGTAAAAACCACATTTTGTGTTAGCTGCTTAATCACTGATGGACACCTGAAAGGAGCGACTTAAGGAAGCATCTGCCTTGGCTCACAATCTGGAGGGCACATTCTATCATGAAGGGGCCCACAGTCATGAAAACACAGGGACTCCTCATGTCTTACTAAGACAGGAAGCAGACAATGTATGCCAGAAATGGGGCCGGGCTATCTCCCTCAAAGGCCTGCTCCCGGCAACATACTTTGCTAGCTCTGTCTTCTACCCTAAAGGTCCCCAGTCTCCAAAAGTACATCTACCAGTTGGAGACCCTGTTCCAAGCAGGAGCCCATGGAGGGCATTACAGAGTTAAACTGTAATATTTTCTCATGACCTTCACAGCACAGTATCATTCTCTTCCTGGATACTCCTCTTTCTTTCCAGCCTTAAAGTTGGAATGGACATCAAGTATCACTTAGATGAACCTAAGGGAGTGGAGTCCACAAACACCCTTGTAAAACTTGGTAGTAGCAGATTATGGCCAGTAGGTGCTCCCTGCTCCCCCACCTCTGACCTAAGTAACCAGGCACTTGGAGGGGTGGGATCTCCCTCCTTTCCCCTCCCTCATTCCCTTGTCTCCTATATCCCTGGCTGTTCTCAAACCTGTTGTGTATCCAGGATGACCTGGCACTAATCCTATCACTAGCACTCGCCTGTAGTGGGATCACAACACTGTTTGTGGTACTGGAGACTGAACCAGGGCTGCATACCAGGCAAGAATTCTAATGGAGCCACATCCCCAGCCCTGGGGGCATGCGTTAAACCTGGAACCTAATGGGGGAGAGGCATGGAGGGAGAGGAGGTTCAGAAACAGTAACGGGAGTCTGGTCTGTGACTGAACTGGAGTCACAAGAAAGACTTTGAAGAGATTTTAATCTTTCTTCCTACTACTCCAAATACTGCGGCTGGCTCAAATGAAAATAAATTCCATTGCATACAGCCCTTTTCAACCTGGCGAAAATGTACACTGATGCTGGTCCTCCGTTAGGAAGGTTGACTAGGGTTGTCAGCAAGTGCTCAACAGGCTTCTACCTTCCCGGTCTGCCACCCCTTTGGGCGGGGCTTCGTTTTTGGTAGGGGAGGGAAGTGCTGCACAGTCAGGGTCTCAGCTGGGAGGGAGGAGGCACAGAAAACGCTGCCCTTTCTCTTTGGGGCAAAGCTTTCTTTGTGTAGCTAGAAAGGCCCCACGGACACATGGTTCTCATTGTCTGGAATCAGGCCAAGCGGGGATCGCTGCCAGAAAGGATGCTTGGAGACTGCTTTCCAGTAGTGGAGTTGACAGGAAATCAGGTCAGCACCAAAGGTCCTTCCGTTTCGAGAAACTCTCCATAGCGCCCCCTGCCGGCTACATTCCTCCCCTGCAAGACACTGAGCATGCCTGGCCATCTTGGTTCCAGCACACCCCATTTGGTTGAAATATCAGTGTCTCTCTTTGTGAGAGAGTTCCATGCACTTCGAGTCATTCCTGCACAGGGACTGTGTGTGGCCTTGTGGGGTGGATGAAAGTAAACTTTTCAGCCTGGGCTACATCTTGCTGTTGTGCTGCACTTTCAAATTTTTCTTTTCTAAGCCAGGAGATGGCTCAGCCAGTGCAGGGCGCTTAGTCTAGGCTCCGCCCCACAGTTACCTGGCAACAGCCAGGTATGCCAGACTCACTATAAAAGGGGCTGCTTGCCCCCCTCCTCACTCTTTTGTTCTCTTGCTTTCTCCTCTTGCTCCTGCTCCCCCCTCTTCCCATCTCCCCATTCCCCTCCCCCTTTCTGTCCACTTGCTTATGGTCAGCTTCTACTCCCCTACTCCTCCTCCTCCTTTCTCTCTCTCTCTCTCTCTCTCTCTCTGTATCTCTGTATCTCTGTATCTCTGTATCTCTGTATCTCTCAACTCCCCTCCCCATGCCCTAAATAAAACACCATTCTACACTATTCTATGCTATACTATCATATGACTAGTCCCTCAGGGGGAGGGATGCCTCAGCATGGGTCTGCTGAGGCACCCTCTTCCCCCACACCATACCACTCCTTCCACCAAACATACCCCTGGTTTCTCCTTATTTTTATAAAACACAACAGTCAGTAAAGCACTTGCTTTGAAAGTACAAGGACCTGTTGGATTCCTAGAATCTGTCATACAAGCTGGATGCGTGTAATCAAGCCTATGCATGTATGTAATCAAGCTGGATGTATGTAATTAAGCCTATGCATGTAATCAAGATGAAAGGCAGAGACAGGTGGATCCCTGGCGCTCACTGGCTGACTGGCCTAGCCTACCTGGTGAAGTCCCCAGCCAGTGTGAAATCCTATCACAAATAAAGGCAGAGGGTTCCTGAGAACCCAAGGTTGTCCTCCGACCTCCACATGTCTGTGCAAACACACGCGTGCAGGCACCTCAACACACATGAACACAGGGCACACACTTTTCTTATTCATGTGCCTTTCTGGCACTTCCTCTTGGACTTGGCTTTCCACATCTCCCTGCCTCTGTTCTCCAATTTCACCACTCTTCAAGGACTAACTCTTGGCCTCTCACATCTCCCACTGTCTGTTCCTTAACATTTGAAGATTCAAATGTCCCATGCATGGCACAAGTGACCGCTCTCCTCTATCTCACTGCCATGGAGTCAGCTGTCTGTTAGACAGACGATTTCAGCCAGAGCAGCACGGTGCACCTCTCTCCTCCCAGGGGTAGGGGAGCAATCGGAGCTGAGGTAGGTCACGTACCACTGTGGTGCCCTAGCGTGAGTTGAAGACAGGGCAATGCCTTGTCTCTCCAGCCTATCATTTGCCCACTTGGATTCTTCTCTCAGCAGGGTTATGTTTTTCCCAGTTCTAAGACCCAGCTTCTGTCCCTCTGCCCTGCCTATTCCTCCTCTCACTGCCTTTTACATTGTAAACAATCCCTTGATCTTCTTCCCCTCTTATGGTTTGTATATGCTGGGCCCAGGGAGTACACTATTAGGAGGTGTGGCCTTGTTGGAGTGGGCATGGCCCTGATAGAGTGGGTGTGGCCCTGTTGAAGTGGGTGTGGCCCTGTTGAAGTGGATGTGGCCCTTTTGGAATACTGTGGGCCTGGGCTTTAAGGCTCTCATCCTAGCTGCCTGGAAGCCAGTATTCTGCTAGCAGCCTTCAGATGAAGATGTAGAACTCTCAGCTCCTTCTGCACCATGCCTGCCTGGATACTGTCATGTTTCCACTCTGATGACAATGGACTGAACCTCTGAATCTATAAGTCAGCCCCAATTAAATATTGTCCTTTATAAGAGTTGCCTTGGTCATGGTGTCTGTTCACAGCAGTAAAACCCTAACTAAGACAACATGGACTCAAACAGTGATGCTGTTACTTTCCTCGTATGCCACACTCCCTCCAGTAGAGTCTGTGTGACTGGGCAAAAGCCTGGCACACTCACCTGAGGCGATGACTTCAAGGAAGTCAGTCTCCTGGAGGGGTAGGCTGTGCTCTCACAAGGATACGTGCTTCACGCGTTGTGGCTGCCATTCTTGGAACCTTTTTTCTTGCTATCTCATTTCTACCCTGTGTACTTTTTCTCAGGGCACGTTCTGCCCTGCTATCCTCCCATGGACAAAGAAAGATCACAGAAAGTGAAATAGAGGTAACTACTGACCCTACTTTGGATTTGGCCTCGCTATGGGAAAATGTCACCATTTATCTTATGGAACAGGGATTTTTGACTGAACTACAGCAGTAAGAATTGCTTTACCAGAACCCCCTGTAAAGACATATAGACCTTAAAAGTGGGGATGGTTAGACAGGAAATAATTCCAGTCACTCACTCTTATGAGTTTCCTTCATAAGACCCTGAATTCTCTAAAAAAGAGGAGGCTTTGTGGCATTCCTAAGAGATTCGTGAATGGCAGATTGGCAATGGCTTATAGCAGGGAAATGGTGGTTTCCCCCTTGTAAGCAGGATGGGGCCACAGTGTGCTCCCCTTGATCCCTTGCCATATACAGGAGTTTATGATGAATCTGGGAATCAATGGATCAATCACAATGGAGAAAATGTATCACATTATTCACTCCCATTCATGGAGAAGTTGGCACAGTCACGACCATGGTGTTTATTATTTAAAGAGAATAGAGATAGTATCATTACCCAGAGCAGCCCCTAAGTAGAGTTAGCATTAGAATTAAATATATTAGAAGAAATTAGAAAGAAGCCCATATGTGATGAATCTAACTTGTCAGCTCACAAAGCAACAAGAAGAAGATTACTGTAGAATCTCAGATAATTAACTGCTGACCACAAGTACCACTGAGTGGCTTGCCAACTTGCTTACTGTCTCGGACATTAGAGATAACATCAATTTCCACATGTTCCTTGCAAATGAATGGTTTACTGATTTCTTAGAGTTGGGTCCAATTTATGAATATCTAATAAGAACATTGTAAAACTGTTCCTGAGAACCTTTGTCCTTTCTGTTCCTGTGTATATGCAACATTGTTTTTCACTTTACTTCATGATTATAAAAGTCTGATGCTTGAATAGTAAAATTGCGTTCAGATCCAAGACCACCTTGCGTCTGTGTCTGTTTGTCATTCGCTGATTCCTTGCCCACCTGACACCAGTCCCCTGGGTTGCCTCAATGGTCCGTGGCACTCGTGCTTCTCATGGCTGCTCTATCCTCTTCAGCCCCACAACTGTGGCCTTATTTTGGTTCAATTATGTCCACTTTTCTCCATGGGTTTCTAGTTTATCTTTCAGGCTCTGATCACGCTCTATTTATTTAAATCTTGCTTTTCATAAAACCACTACAGTACCAACTCTGAGATTCTTCATATTACCTCAGCACTAAAGAGATTTTAGTGACTACCCATCATTTACAGTCGAAAGGATAAAATCTTCTATTTGGGTCTAAGTCTTCCATTTTCAAGATGGCTGCATAAAGTCTTTGCTTATCTTAAAACTTGACCAAAGGGAACAAAGGGAGCAAAGGGAGCAAAATCAGAGAAGGAAAAAAAATGCCATATTTAATGAAACTTCAGGGTTAGAAACCCCAAATTCTCAAACAAGCAGACACGGCCTGAGCCACCAGTGTAAATAAACATGGTCCCTTTGAGAAGGAAAAGAGAGACTGAGGAAGGCCACACAGCTACCTGGGCATTCCAGAGTCAAGTGTAAATCTTGATCCTTCTTCAGCCCAACAAGGCTCAGCAGCCAGAGTTGGCATAAGGTTTCACCCCAGAGATCCTCTTTCCCCTCTCTTTTTTACATTCTTTCTCCCTTCCTCCCCATCCCACTTTCCCTCCCCTCTCTTTCTTCCCTCCCTTCCTCACTTCCTTCCTTCCTTTTTTCCTTCTTTCCTAACAGGGCCTCTCTATGAATTCCAGTCTATTCTCAGAAAATATATTTAATTTTTAAAAAAAATTGACTCTATGATGGCCTTGCCCCATGCCAGCTGTAACACTTGGGAGAGCAGGCCCTGTATCTTGCCTGAGTAGCACAATAGATCTGGCTCTTGTGACGGGGGTGGGGGGGGAGCACTAGTTAACTGGCTGAGGGCATGAGAGCAAGAGAGCTGGCCCTGCCCCTTATCAGTCATGCAGTGGTAAGGGAGTGGAAGAGATAGCTGGGGCAGGGCTGGAGAGCTGGCCCTGGTGGGTTGGGTGCAGAAGAGCCCACCCCAAGGGTCTGAGCTGTGCTGGTTGTAGCACTCAGGAGAGTTGGTCCTGCCCCTTGCCTGGGTAAAGTGGGAGAGCTGGCCCTGGTGGCACTGGCACAGGAGAGCTGGTGAGTTGAGAAATTCAGCTACCACTCAGTTCCAGATCTAGGGCCATGGTTGGCCCAACCCAACATCTACCCAATTTATGAACTGGAGTATGTGGAGGGACCAGTCCTGTAGAACCAAAGCTACAGGATCTCCATGACACAGGGCAACAACAGGATAACTGAGAAGAGTCCCCGTGAGAATCCAGCATTGATAGTATAGCATAAACCAGAGGACTTTAACCAGACCAATGACTCATTGCAATAAAACTGTTTGGATGACAATGTATACTATGTGCCACACAACAGCTTCCATGGTGAGATTTTTGCTTTGTTTTCTTCTTTTTGTTTTCTTTGTGTGTTGGGGGCACAAAGCAAGGATAGAGGGTAGATATGGAGGAATGGAGGGAATGAGAGGGATTGGAGTTCATGATGTGAAATTCACAAAAAAAATCAATAAAAATTAATTAAAAACCACACTCTACTAAAAAGTTCAAACAAAAAATTTAGGCCATTAGAAAAGTCAGTGGTTGATGTCTGATTCCATCAGAGTTCTACCTGTTTAAAGTGAGCATAGACCCTGGTTTTGTGGGACAACAAAAGGAATCTGACCAAGATGCTCTCTGCTTTGGAGGATAACACCCAGAGAGCAGCTTGAAGACACTGCAGGGTGAGCACAGGTGGCCTTGCCACCCCTCCACACTGCTTCGCCGTAGGTGTCTTCAGGTCCCTGCAGTGTTTATATAGTCACACGCTTCTTACTCTAAGTAGCCAAGAGAATCAGGACCTGCCCAGAGGCATCATAAACACACAGCACTATGCTGTTCCTGTTGCAGTTCGGGCTCAGGAAATTCTGAAAATCCACCTCCAACATTCACAGTGGCTGTGTTTGGGTCCCAGGGGTTGGCTTCTGAATTCTGGTTACCCCAAGCATAAAGTCTGTCTATCCTGGTGATGTGTGTCCTGAGAAATGAGTGAAACTCACAGAACCATTTTTCTGGGTGCAGAGAGAACATTTCAAAACATTTTTCCTTAGGAGCCTGACACATCACCACATGCAAACATTGCTGGCCTTGATACTTACTTCTTTGAAAAAGAGACACATTTCTGGCCCATCACCTGACTGATATTTTGCTTTTTCTTTCTATAGAGATAGAGTTCAGAGGCACACAGTGGACTGCCAGCCATGTTCTATGAATAAGACAGCCTGGCATGGAGGTGGGTAGGCAAAGGCTCATTCAAATAGCTGTACCTTTTCTTCAAACATAGCTCACTGGCCAGCCATCAATATTGACCTAGAATCATCCATTTCCATCTATCAGGGTCCCCCACCAATATAAGTAGAATTCTCTTCTAAGTCAGATAAGTGACCTGAGTTTGATCACCAGAATCTATATAAAAGAGGTGGGGACAGGGGGGTCCCTGGAGCTCACTGGACGGCCAGTCTAGCTGAATTAATGATACTGTGACTCAACAAACAAGGTGCACAGCTGGTGCACTGCTGGCTGCCACATGTACTTCCTTGTATGTTCTCTCTGTCTCTCTGTTTCTCTCTCTCTCTCTCTCTCTCTCTCTCTCTCTCTCTCTCTCTGTCACTCTCTTTCTCTTTCCCTCCCTCCCTCCTCCTCCTCCTTCTTCTTCCACCTCCTCCCGCACCTTCTAATAGAAATTTTCAATTATTAGCAGAACTACAAAAATCTACCTTAGTTAGCATTACAATTGCTGTAATAAAACACAGTGACCAACAAGCAGGTTAGGGAGGAAAGGGTTTATTTATCTTACACTTCCACAACACAATCCATCATTGGAGGAAGTCAGGACAGGAACTCAAGCAGGGCTGGAACCTGGAGACAGGAGTTGATGCAGAGGCCATGGAAGGGTGCTGATTACTGGCTTGCTTCTCTTGACTTGTTCATCCTGCTTTCTTATGAAACCCAGGACCACCAGGCCAGGGATGGAATCACAAAAATGGCCATCCCCAATCCGTAACTAATTAAGAAAATGTCCTTCAGCCAGATGTTATGGATGCATTTCCTCAATTAAGCTTCCCTCCTTTCAGATAGTTTTAGGTTGTGTCAAGTTGACATAAGACTAGCCAACATACCACCTTTTGCTTGTTACATATTTTATAAACCCCAAACACAAAGCCAAATGTCTTGTAGGATGTAAAATGGGTAGTCCTTAATCTTCCATTGCCATCAAAGAATGTTCCAGTAGCAACATCTAACCAAGGGACTTTGAATAACCCTCCTGTCCCTAGCACAGTGCTAACAGTGTTTGTAGTTCACCATTAACCACACAGCTAATTTCTATGAGTTTCCTGCCCCTGGCATAATTTGTATTTGCTTCTGGAATGAGGGGCCCTCCACATATGCCTATAGATTTCAACCTCTCCTCTGCCACTCTGCACGATTCAGTCTTTTCCCACTGGGAGCAACTTTTGCAGGAGGACTGTTTTAAGTTCCAGGCCAGCCTGGGCTACAGAGTGAGAGTCTGACTCAAAAATGCAAAGCAAAACCAAAAGAGCCCAGAGAGGATAGAATTCTTGTTAAAAGCTTTTACTACAGGAAACTCCCAAGAGAAAAGGAAACTATTGGAGAGATTGGACATTGTTTCTCTTCTCACGGTGGTAACAGTTTCACAGATGCACCTGCTTCAACTCATCTATTTGCAAGTGTTAATTGAGTGCTGAGTTTTCTATGATTCGATGAAATAATTTATTTTTTTAAGTGTACTTTTAGGATTGTGAATGTGAGGACAGACTGGGCCACATGCATATCATGACCTTTGCATAAGAAACAGAAAGCAATTAGCCCTACGCATCAACTATCAGCAGTTTCAAAGATGATCATAGATTTAAGTATTCTCTTGGGGTAGTGTGTAAAGGTGACTCCAGGACCGGCATTCTAACAGCAGCAAGAGCGAGCCAGAGCTGGCCTTATCAGGATCGAAACTGGGCTAAAACTGTGGATTTTTGATCATCATTGATCATTCATCTCGAACACTGACTTTTTTTTCAAGTCTCATAAAAATGTAACTGATTGTTTCCACAAACCCACCAGCCACTGTTCTAGAAGCCTGAGACACTGCAAGGTGAGCCCATCTTTCTGGAGCACTCACTAACTTATCTTGCCGTAGAGGGATGGCATCGCATCAAATTGAATGATTATTTATTTAGCCACAGTTGTGGTTACAGGTCTGCATGCTTGATTCAGCAGCAAGGTTAGCATAACCACCCTGGTGAAGCAGGCTTCTTGCAAAGGCTCCTAATGTACCTCGAAGAATGATGAGAATATCAGCACAGTCACTGAGGGGCAGGAATACCATAGTTACAGAAACTGGGGAGAGGCAATCTCTCAGGGACTTGGCGCCTTAGTTACCTCCATATAAGGTGTATGGAAAGAGAACAATTTGCCTCCCTGACTATTTCAGCTGCCTACGCTAAATGGAAGCATAGCAGGCTAGTGTTCCTGGTGGCAGAAGCTGGAGGGAAGGATGGAAAATCAATTTGTGCCCAGTAGATGAGGAGCTGTGGAAGAGTAAACTGTAAAGTTAAGAGTTTCTCACCAGTAACATGAACTCCCATTCCTTTGACTCATGAACTACATTTCTAAGAAATTATCTCAAGACAATCCCACAAATTAACACACAGAAATAAATACACATGTTTGCTTACTGGTTCTCTGGTCACGGCAGCTGAGAAATGGCACCAGCTTAGATCAATGCATAATGAAAAAAATGCAGCACACATGAGTGTACACATCTGTGTACACATGGTGGGGTTTTATTCAGGAGAATAAAACTCTGTCACTTGCAGGAAAATAGGTGGAGGTGGAGACCATTATGTCAGGTGGAATAAGCCAGAGCTAGGTGTGTGAGTGTGGCTCCAGGATGGGCCATGGCAGTAGAAATCACACCGTGAAAGCAGAGGGAGATATCTAAGGGGAGAGGTCAAGAAGGGCAACGCAGAGCTAGAGAGATGGCTTAGCGGTTAAGAGCACGGAGGACCCAAGTTCAAGTCTCAGCAACCATATGGCAGCTAAACTGTCTACAACTAACTTCAGTTTCAGAGAATCTGGCGCCTTCCCAGAGATACGAAAACAGAACCCCAATCAATGCACATAAAAATAAATATTCTTTAAAAATATAGAAAAGGCAATGCACACAGGTGAAGGAGAGAGTGTGGCCAGGCAGTGGGGACAGTTGTGAGGTCCTGTCTGGACATGCTTCTTTGTTTAAGGGCACGAAAAGATAAACCAGCTGGTGAGATGGGCTAGAGGTCTAAATTGCCAAAAAAGTAGAGTTCCTTCATTAAAAGAACCAGGCAATCTGCAGTGTGTCTCTGCATTGTTTGAGGGATGGTGACTTGTCGGGGTCCAGAGGGAAGTAGAGGCAGGGGTCAGGAGGGAAGTAGGCATGGTTGTATTCATCTTTAGAAGGAGCTAGAGGATGCACCTCTAGGGGAGACTGTGAGGCTGTTTCCAGAGAGGCTTGACTCAGGCGAAAGTATGCCTGAATGTGGGCAGCACCATCCATGAGCTGGCGTCATGGACTGAATAGAAAGGAAAGGGATCTGAGCACTAGCGTTCACCTCTCTCTGCTTCCTGCCTGTGGATGTCATGTGACCAGCTGCTTCCTGACTGTGAGTGCCATGTGACCAGATGCTTCCTGACTGTGAGTGCCATGTGACCAGATGCTTCCTGACTGTGAGTGCCATGTGACCAGATGCTTCCTGACTGTGGATGTCATGTGACCAGCTGCTTCCTGACTGTGAGTGCCATGTGACCAGCTGCTTCCTGACTGTGAGTGCCATGTGACCAGCTGCTTCCTGACTGTGGATGTCATGTGACCAGATGCTTCCTGACTGTGGATGTCATGTGACCAGATGCTTCCTGACTGTGGGTGTCATGTGACCAGCCACTTCCTGACTGTGGATGTCATGTGACCAGCTGCTTACTGACTGTGGATGTCATGTGACCAGCTACTTCCTGACTGTGGATGTCATGTGACCAGATGCTTCGTGACTGTGGATGTCATGTGACCAGACACTTCCTGACTGTGGATGTCATGTGACCAGCCACTTCCTGACTGTGGGTGTCATGTGACCAGATGCTTCCTGACTGTGGATGTCATGTGACCAGACACTTCCTGACTGTGGGTGCCCTGTGACCAGACACTTCCTGACTGTGGATGTCATGTGACCAGCCACTTCCTGACTGTGGATGTCATGTGACCAGATGCTTCCTGACTGTGGATGTCATGTGACCAGCCACTTCCTGACTGTGGGTGCCCTGTGACCAGACACTTCCTGTCTGTGGATGTCATGTGACCAGACGCTTCCTGTCTGTGGATGTCATGTGACCAGACGCTTCCTGGCTGTGGATGTCATGTGACCAGATGCTTCCTGTCTGTGGATGTCATGTGACCAGCCACTTCCTGACTGTGGATGTCATGTGACCAGACACTTCCTGACTGTGGATGTCATGTGACCAGCCACTTCCTGACTGTGGGTGTCATGTGACCAGATGCTTCCTGACTGTGGATGTCATGTGACCAGCCACTTCCTGACTGTGGGTGCCCTGTGACCAGACACTTCCTGTCTGTGGATGTCATGTGACCAGACGCTTCCTGGCTGTGGATGTCATGTGACCAGACACTTCCTGACTGTGGATGTCATGTGACCAGACGCTTCCTGGCTGTGGATGTCATGTGACCAGATGCTTCCTGACTGTGAGTGCCATGTGACCAGATGCTTCCTGACTGTGGATGTCATGTGACCAGCTGCTTCCTGACTGTGAGTGCCATGTGACCAGCTGCTTCCTGACTGTGAGTGCCATGTGACCAGCTGCTTCCTGACTGTGGATGTCATGTGACCAGATGCTTCCTGACTGTGGATGTCATGTGACCAGCCACTTCCTGACTATGGGTGCCCTGTGACCAGATGCTTCCTGACTGTGGATGTCATGTGACCAGCCACTTCCTGACTGTGGGTGTCATGTGACCAGCTACTTCCTGACTGTGGATGTCATGTGACCAGATGCTTCCTGACTGTGGGTGTCATGTGACCAGCCACTTCCTGACTGTGGATGTCATGTGACCAGCTGCTTACTGACTGTGGATGTCATGTGACCAGCTACTTCCTGACTGTGGATGTCATGTGACCAGATGCTTCGTGACTGTGGATGTCATGTGACCAGACACTTCCTGACTGTGGATGTCATGTGACCAGCCACTTCCTGACTGTGGGTGTCATGTGACCAGATGCTTCCTGACTGTGGATGTCATGTGACCAGACACTTCCTGACTGTGGGTGCCCTGTGACCAGACACTTCCTGACTGTGGATGTCATGTGACCAGCCACTTCCTGACTGTGGATGTCATGTGACCAGATGCTTCCTGACTGTGGATGTCATGTGACCAGCCACTTCCTGACTGTGGGTGCCCTGTGACCAGACACTTCCTGTCTGTGGATGTCATGTGACCAGACGCTTCCTGTCTGTGGATGTCATGTGACCAGACGCTTCCTGGCTGTGGATGTCATGTGACCAGATGCTTCCTGTCTGTGGATGTCATGTGACCAGCCACTTCCTGACTGTGGATGTCATGTGACCAGACACTTCCTGACTGTGGATGTCATGTGACCAGCCACTTCCTGACTGTGGATGTCATGTGACCAGATGCTTCCTGACTGTGGATGTCATGTGACCAGCCACTTCCTGACTGTGGGTGCCCTGTGACCAGACACTTCCTGTCTGTGGATGTCATGTGACCAGACGCTTCCTGGCTGTGGATGTCATGTGACCAGACACTTCCTGACTGTGGATGTCATGTGACCAGACGCTTCCTGGCTGTGGATGTCATGTGACCAGATGCTTCCTGTCTGTGGGTGCCCTGTGACCAGCCACTTCCTGACTGTGGGTGTCATGTGACCAGATGCTTCCTGACTGTGGATGTCATGTGACCAGCCACTTCCTGACTGTGGGTGCCCTGTGACCAGACACTTCCTGACTGTGGATGTCATGTGACCAGACACTTCCTGACTGTGGATGTCATGTGACCAGATGCTTCCTGACTGTGGATGTCATGTGACCAGATGCTTCCTGTCTGTGGGTGCCCTGTGACCAGACGCTTCCTGACTGTGGATGTCATGTGACCAGACACTTCCTGACTGTGGATGTCATGTGACCAGACACTTCCTGACTGTGGTTGTCATGTGACCAGACACTTCCTGACTGTGGGTGTCATGTGACCAGATGCTTCTTGTCTGTGGGTGCCCTGTGACCAGATGCTTCCTGACTGTGGATGTCATGTGACCAGACACTTCCTGACTGTGGATGTCATGTGACCAGCCACTTCCTGACTGTGGATGTCATGTGACCAGATGCTTCCTGACTGTAGATGTCATGTGACCAGCCACTTCCTGACTGTGGATGTCATGTGACCAGATGCTTCCTGACTATGGGTGCCCTGTGACCAGATGCTTCCTGGCTGTGGATGTCATGTGACCAGCTGCCTCAGACTCTTGCCCCAAGGACTTCCTCGCCACCCTGGACTGTACCTTCAGACTGTGAGCCAGAAGAAGTCTTAGTCCCTTAAGCTGCTTTTATTGGGTGTTTCATCACAGGACTGAGGACAGTACCACGGTCCTTCTGAAATGTGGCGGTATGGTGGCGGCGGGTGGTATAAACTTTCTTCTCCCAGGGAACAGCTTGACAAAGTCATGCCGTTCTCCCAGGTTTTTTTCTTCTTATTGATCTTGATATAATAACCCCAGTTAGACATGTACAGCCTCCTGTCCCCAGACACACCTGAGCTATGCTACAGCAGAGATTGGGACGATGACAGTTTCATTCTGAAAGTGTTCCCATTGCCGGGAAGTTTGGTGTTTATTGCTTAGATTCACCAGATGCTGACTTGTGGCTGCACCTCTCTGTGTGCTGTGGATCTGTCTTGATGCTGGTTTATGCAGAACTGTCGTCATCCCTCACCGGTTAGGGAAGAGGGCATTCTCCCTTAAAACCACACTCATGGTTATTGAAGCCCAAGGAGATGACCCTGCTTTTAAAAATTCTAATAAGACGCAGCAAGCAATTCTTCCAAACTGCCTCCAGGATCCAGGGTTTGTTTCTTTAATAGTTCCCTGAAAGCAACCCAGGCACGCCACATAGAAAACAAGGCAACCTTTCCTACATACAAACCCCTGGCAAGATATCTAATTTATTACTTCTTGCCCTCTTACCTGTTTCCAACTGGTCAACAGATCACAGTGCCTACACCGCCACCCTCTGTATATAGAAGTGTAAAAGTCATGGTGAAATTCAGGGTACAGAGAAGTCATGATGCCAATGACCTTATGTCCCTTAGTGACCAGGATAAGGTAGTGTCTCCCTTGAAACACAGCTTTCTATGGGTTTAGATTCCCATGTGCTCAGCACAAAGAAAAGAAAAAGAAGCAAGCAAACAGCAGGACAGAAGGAAGACCAGTAAATGGCAACTTGAGAACCCCAGTTGTGTTTTGCGCTGGCCAGAGCTCAGCTAAGTCTGCTGGTCCCAGAACCCTCGCGCCTGTGTAGAACTGACTCCAGGATTAGCCAAAGAAAGGAGCTGCTGATCAGAGATGATTGGGTTTCCAAGATACATGAACACAGACGTGTACTTAGAAACGCCCCTCCCATCCAGTCCCAGGAACTGGAGAAGTACTTCTGTTCTTAGGGCCAACATTAGAATCCCTTCAGAGGATCACATCTGTGTGGGGATTTCCCCTAGAGGAACTGGAGAAAGCATGAACAGAGGATGCTCAGGTGTCTATCACAGAGCAGTGACACTGAGAGTGCATCTCAGCCTGCTTGAGTAACCATTGGTGTTCTTCCTATCAGGACCCTGGTTAAAAAAGAAACAGGGCTCAGGCTAGCTAGAATGCCAGGAAGGAAAATGTCATTTAATTGCTTGGTCCAGTCTTTTGACTGTCTTTGTTGTTACACGATTTCATGGGAAACAGAAATATGCCTGATTTTCAGGGGGTGGGACTCTTTTAACAGATTAGAATTCTGGTTCCAGCACAAGAAAGAACATTTACAGAAGAAAAGAGAAAAGGGGTTCACTGAAGTTTAAACTTTCACTTGTAATGGGAGTGCTGGTGGGGCTACGGGACCTTAGAACTTGATCCATGGGGTGGATGGAGAACTAAACCTTGGAGAAAGGCAGAAGATGAAGTAGAAGGGAGAAAGGGATGGAAAGGGCCCTAAATCTGGAAGTCTGCTGACTGGACCCTGGCTTGGATTGTTATAGAGCCCCTGGATCTCTCCTTTCTCATTTGTTCTGTTAGATACCCACGCCCATGCCTTTCTGTCATCTGTCCTTACAATCTTTTCTTCAAACAAGAAGCTGTCATCTCAGGGAAACCCACTGGCTTTCCCTACCTACCTATGTCCCTCTAATCCTTTTTTTCCACACCAGTTCTAACTAGTTATGACGGACCCTATAAGAGGGCGTCATGTTGTATTACATGTAGGCTATAGAGATTAGTTTGTGGTTTGTTATTGTTGATCTAAATTAACCCCAAGATTCTTAGGGAAATATTAAAAAATATTCTTAGGCATGTGGCACACTTGTGAGATGGCTCAAGGCAAGAGAAGAAGGCACGGGAGCCAATCTGATTTATAGGTTTAGAAGGGTGGCTGTACCTCGCACACGGTGTGTGGCGACTTTAGGAATGGGTGTAATTAGTATCCTGTAGAAGCAGGGGGGATTTTCTAATGACTGAAGAAACGAGCGTTGATAAATAGTGGGCCGATCTGTGAGTAAACGGCTGAGCATGTGCAAGGGAAGGATGCTCATAGGCCATTACCTCGCCTGCTTTGAGAGGACTCACAGAAGAACCACCCCATAAGAGGAATCTGGAATTCCATGCAGTCAATGTTCTGCATGGCTCTCAGCAGAAAATGGTGATGCTGCAGCCAGGCAGACTGTGTGTGTGTGTGTGTGTGTGTGTGTGTGTGTGTGTGTGTGTGTGTGTGTGTTAGCTTTCTGCTGCAGTAACAAATACCCAAGGAAAGAATGCTTTAACGAATGCCTCACAGTTCGGGAGGTCTGAGGTCCATGCGTGGCTGGCCCCACTGTCCTTAGACTGCTGGTAAGGCGGAAACGTCATTGCAGAAAGGCAAAGAGAAAAGCTCCTCTCTCCCTGGCCGGCAGGAGGAAGAGAGAAGAAAGGGTCCTCAGGTAAAACACACCCTTCCAGGGCAATTCTTGCTATTCTCTTCCTCCATTCAGGCTCTACCACCCAGTCTCCTGTACCTACCAATGGTGCCACCAAATTGTAAACCTATTAGCAGATTAGTCCAACCATTGACTGAATCAGAGCTGCCATGAGTCAGTAACTTTCTAAAGGCCCCTTCACCGAAGGAACAAGTTTTGAACACACAAGCCTTTGTGGGGACATTTTAGACTCAGCACAGCAGAAAATACTCCTTGTTTCTACTTCCTGATCCCACACTGAAACTCCTCAAATGTCCTCTGAGATTAAACACCAGATAAAACATTGTCAAAAAACAAACACATTTATACACGCACAGCACCGCCTTTCCCCGGGTGTAAAGGATAAACTGTAGGTGCTAGAGGGGTGGCTCAGTGGTTAAGAGCATTTGTTGCTCTTGCAGAGGACCTGGGTCTGCTTCCCAGCACCAAAACTGCAGCTCTTAACCTTCTATAATTCCTTTCCAGAGGATACAACACCCCCTTCTGGCCTCTGAGGACACTGAATGCATGTATGGTGCACAGAAATATATTCAAATAAAACACCCACACATACAAAATAAAATAAATCTTAAAAAAAAAGAATTAACTCCAATGACTTAAATATTTTATATGTACCCGACTACCGACTTTGAAAATATATCTATGGCATAAAAACAGATACCATCTGAAATATTTCCTATTCAATATTTGATAAGCTGTGAGAGAGTGAAACGGTTCGGATAAGCTCTTGAAGTTTGCTATCCTGGTTTACAGTGTTTGCACAACCTTCAGAACTCTTCAGGCAATTGTGTGTGTGTGGGTGTATGCCCATATGTACAGGTGTGTGTCCTACTCAGTGTGCGTGCATGTATGTGTGTGTACATGTATGTGTGTGCATGCATGTATGTATGCATGTATGTGTGTCTGCATGTATGTGTGTCTGCATGTATGTGTGTGCATGCATGTATGTATGCATGTATGTGTGTCTGCATGTATGTGTGTGCATGCATGTGTGCGCATGCATGTGTGTGCATGTATGCATGTGCATGCATGTGTGTGCATGCATGTGTGTGCATGCATGTGTGCATGTATGTGTGTGCATGCATGTGTATATGCATGTATGTGTGTGCATGAATGTGTGTGTATATGCATGTATGTGTGTGTGCATGTATGTGTGTGTATGTATACATGCATGTGTATATGTGTGCCTGAGAAGTCTAGAGGTTGACATTGGATGTTTCTTCATGAGTGTGCAGCCAACGGTTTACCAACTGAGTCTTCTACCCAACCCTGTTAGGTGAATTTTGAGAATGACGGAGAGAGTAAGGAAGAGGAAGAGGAGGGGGAGGAGGGATGGGAGGAGGGAGAGGAGGAAGGAGAAGAGGAGGAGGAGTCATTCCTTGGTATTGAAAGCCAATACAATGAACATCCATGGTGAAAACTGTTCATTAAACTCCCGCATGTGCACAGGGACAGAATGCTGCCCAAACATGATTCGCTCATATCTACAGTCGGAACCGTGTCCACTGTTTGAAAGAAGATTCCATTTTATGTATTTATTAAAAATGAGCTAGCTCGGTTTCTGAAACACGAGACCCACGCTGGCAGACACCAGGAAGCATTTTCCTCCCTGATTTGAATAAAACGTTTAGGACATACCAGGTTTTTATAGACTATGTTATTGCCAGGAGATAGTGAGGAGGATAAAAAAAATAATTTCCTAACAGATTCCTATCTAGTCCAGTATCGGAGACGACACACAGCATGCTGACTAGGAGGAGATTTGAATGTCATGGGAAAACTATCTGAGAAGTTACACTGAATAAATACTTCAGCATCCCAGGAGTCCCACACAGCCTGCATCTTCTGGGCTACGAACCATCTGAGGGGAGCTCCCCACCCACTACAGCTTCAAACACTGGACACCAAAGCTACCCCATGCTGCAAATAAGAAACAAGTGTGGCCATGCCCCAGGCACTGTTCAGGGTTTTGCACAACCCTTTGAATAAAAGATGTACCAGCCTCCCAACTGTAGGGTCCTTTTCTGTTCTGTAGTCGCTCCCCCATTCTACAGATGGATGCATAGTGACCTTTGAAGCGGACCAGAACATCATGGGGAAAACACCTGTAAGACTGGGAAGTCAGGAAAGGACACATAAGTCAGTGAAGAGCTTGCTATGCAAGCACGAAGATCCGAGTTCGATCCCCATAACCTTGTAAAAGAGCAGGGTGTGGTGAAGCGTGCTTGTCTCAGCACTGAGGACACATGGAGACATATGGATGGATCTCTGGGCCTCTCTGATCAGCCAAACTAACCTACTTGATGAGTTCTAGGCCGGTAAGAGTCACTGTCTCAAAAACAAAGGTGGACAGTACCTGAGGAATGACACTTGAGATTGACCTCTGGTCTCCTCAATAAGTACCCGCAGGTACACATGTACACACACACACACACACACCTATGTGTGTCTTGACATGAGAGAAGCAAATACGTATTCCACTTGTGGTATCTGAGTGTCACCATGGTGCCTGGGACTCTGTACTAAGTTACTTCAGCAGCCAGCAGTAATTTCTTCCTTCCGGTGGGTGAAACACTCTTCAGTACAAGTGATTCCCATTGTCACTGTCAACTTGACTTAGGAATCACCCAAGAGACTGAGGAAGTTCATTTCCAGAGAGGATTAAGGAGAGAGTCCTGAATGTAAGGGAGAACCATCCCATGGGGGTCTGTGTGGAATCCTTTCTGCTCTCTTCCTGGACCATGATGTGAGCTGCTTTGCTCTGCCACTCACTCAAATACTCTGCCATGATGGCGGGAGCCTTCAAGAGCTGAAATAAACGTTCCCTCCCTCGGGTTTTTCACGACATAGCAACAAATCCAACCTAGCTGGTGTAACCAGTCTTCTCCTACGTGGACTTGAGGGGAGAATAGCTCAGGAATCTTCTCCAGAGAGAAGCCCGCAGCCCCACAAAATACAACCTGCCCTTTGCTCATAGGTCACGGGGTCAAGGGGTGGGGTGTGGCTGTAGCAATGGTACCGTGGGGCTTGGAGGAGCTTCAACGTGACCTTCATCCAGGAGAGAAAAAAAGGGAGACAGATCTGGAAGCAGCGTGGCTATCTCTCGGCCCCACGCATCTGCTGATATCTCCGTGTGGGCCCAGGTTCCTCTGCTTCCTACCCACACAGACAGACATCTCCTCCATTCCTGAAAACACCCCAGACATGACCACAGCCTCTAGGTTTGTTTTGATTCTTAATGGTGCTTCTCTATGTTGTCCAGGCTGGCCTCAGACTGTTGGGTTCCGGTAACGATCCTATGACGGACTGTCAAGTATCTGGGACGATAGGAGAACCACCGAGCCTAACTGTATGACTTTTGTCTTCAGACTCAAATTGAAGAAGAGAGGCAAGGTTGAAGCAGTGGCACCGAAGTTGACTCTGTGCTAATCCCCCTGGCTAGCAGGGAGACCATTGGCTTGCAGACATGGTGAGGGGCAGGTAGGGTCTCTTTGTGAGCTGGCGAGGTCTTCGTGAACAACTGGTCTGGTGGTCCTCATGCAGTCCAGACTTAGCTTGTTTCCCTGCCCCACTTTATAGAGGAAACACCAGAGGTTTAGAGTAGAGAGTGACTGGTACATGGCATGGCACACAGCTGGGCTCCTGAATGTCTTGCTCCTCTCTAACCGTGCTGAAGGACCTGCAGGTGTCCCCTCTGCTGTAGGGCTGCCCTATATGTGAGCATATTATACACCAAGGGCAGGATTCGGCCAAGTCCAATGGCTTGTACACAGACAGGTTCATTTTTTTAATAAAACTCACCGGAATGTTTCCAGCAACATAGAGAGAGGATCAACCCATGCTTTGTATGAGACCTGGGAGAGATTCCCAAACAGGGAGACCATGGGAAAGCTGGGGTGGGGGCAGGGAGTAGGGGTTATTTCTGTAGAGATGAGAGTGAGCCCCTCACTGCATTGGAAGACTTGGTGATGCCTGGTTACCTACCAACTGAAGGAGCTGAAAAGTGTGGAACTTACTGGAAAGACGTGTGTGTGTGTGTGTGTGTGTGTGTGTGTGTGTCTGTGTGTCTGTGTGTCTGTGTGTCTGTGTGTGTGTGTGTGTGTGTGTGTGTCTGTGTGTCTGTGTGTCTGTGTGTGTGTGTGTGTCTGTGTCTGTGTGTGTGCATGCATGTCTGCCTGTGTCTTCACACATGCGTATGTGGAGGCCAGCGTTTCACTTGGCTGTCTTCCGTAATCATCCTGTGATGCCTATTCTTGGTTGTCAACTATGTCTGGAATTGACTAAAACCCATGTGGCTGGGTACACCTGTGAGGGATTTTATTTTCTTCTAAATTAAATCATTTGAAGTGGGAAGATACAACGTTTAATCTGGATTTTTGACACGGGAATAATACACCTTTCATCTGGGCCACACTTCCTGCTGGCAGCCTATATGAATGAACGGCTTGGAGGAAGGAGGGCTTGCTCTCTGCCTGCTTGCCCTGGCAGGGCAAGTCCATTCCTTCACTGGGACTAGAGTTGATTGCCTCAGGACTCTGGAATGCACTGAAGACCAGCTGAGACATCCAGCCTCACGGACTGAACAACTACCGGATTCTTGGACCTTCCATTGGTAGGCAACCATTTTAACAAATCCCCTTCCTCTACCTATGTAAATTCATTGTGTAAGTTCTGTCTTTCTAGAGAATCTTCTGCCTTGTTTTAAAGACAGTATCTCTCATTGAGCTGGAGGTCACCACTAGAGTAAACTGGCCAGCGCACCCCAGGGATCCTCCTGCCTCTGCCTCACCAGTGCTGAGATTACAGACGTGTGTTATCACGACTGGCTTTTTACATGGGTGCTGGAGACTCCAATGAGGTTCTCATGCTTGCTCTGCAAGCGCTGAGCTGGCTGAGCCTTCTCCCTAGCCTTGGGTTCTACGTTTAATTTTCAAAACTCAAATACACCTTCGCAGGTAGCTAGCTACTAGAGAACCAAATTTACTCTCTGACTGTGGTGGTTTGACAAGGAATGACCCACATAGGCTCACAGATTTGACTGTTTGGGCATCAGGGACTGGTGCTACTTGACAGGGATTAGGAGTTGTGGCCTTGTTGGGGGAGGTGTGTCACTATGGGTGGACTCTGGGCTTTCAAAGGCTCAAGCCAGACACAGTGTCTTTTTCTTCCTGCTGCCTGCTGATCTAGATGTAGAACTCTGAGCTCCTTCTCCAACACCATGTCTGCCCCTGTGTGCCGCCATGCTTCCCGCAATGATATGATTGGACTAAACCTATGAACCTGTAAGCAAGCCCCAATTAAATGCTTTCCTTTATCAGAGCTACATGGTCACAGTGTCCCTTCACAGCAATAGAACATTGACCAAGGTACTGACATATCAGAAAATGCTAACAATCCCAGACTTGCCACCAACTCTAGGTCTTCTACCTCTATACTCTACATCATCAGTTCCATTCTAGAACAAATATGACAAACCAATTTTCAGTCCCTCAGAGTGTGTCAGTCTTGAGTTGCCAACCTCATTGGTGTTATTCTGAAGGGTCAGACCACACAGAAGCTGTGCTCTAGTGACCTCAACCATACTGTACATCTCATTCTTCAGGGAGCTCTGCCGGCAGCCTCTGCACACACATCAGTCTGAAATAGTGTCAAGTAGCTACTTCTTGACTTGAAGCATTCCATCTTGGAGGGAAGCTCCTTGAGACTAGAGAAGTTCTGAAAGGGAGCTTACGGAATGCAGGAAATCTGGAAGGAAGTTTCTTAAGACCCAAGAAGTGAGCAACTCATAAGTCTCAGGAAGTCCCTCAAATTGAGCAGATGCTACAAAGCCTCTCTCCCTCAACCTTATAGAAATAGAGGGGGGTGGCTGAGGAGACTGAGGCTAACCCAGGGCATGGAAGAGAGTCTCTGACCTGTTGACCTGCCTGCAAATTCTGCAGAGAGCTCTGGGGATGCACACTCCTTTGAGAATTTTCAATAAAGCCACTGGTTTGCTAAGTTGGACTTCAGCAGTATGGCTACTTTAGCCTGTCACTGGCTCCATATCTGGGTGAATAAACATTTATCCACGTCTTTCCAGGAACAGCATAACAGCAATCAAGAAGACTGTCTTCCCATATGCCCTCTACTCACATACAGAGCCACCACAATGCTTGGCCCTAGAGAACCCAGAAACAACAGTGTCCTCTTAACAGATGTCCTCCCGAACCCTACATATCATAAGGTTCAAACAGAAAATCTCCATCCTCATCCCCTGTGTGCACAATGCTCATAGCTAGCAGGAGGGAGCTAGAGAGGGGTAGCCTGTGGAGACTAGCTTGCCTTCCACCCCATGAATGACTCAAAACTACACCCATCGGCATATTCTAAAATCAAATCATTTTTATCTCAACATGCAAGCACTGTGCCGTATCAATGAATGTATATAAAAGCCAGATCAACCCTCTTTGGAGCATTTCAGGGCAGGCACTTTGTGAGGAGACCCAGAAGAGACTTCTGCACAGTGAAGCGTGAGCTTGTTCTCCACAAAGCTATTCCTAAAAAGTGTTTCTATTAGGAAAGTGTTTGAGAGTGCACCATTCAGAAGCCATTAGGGGAACCCGTGACAAAGCGAAATGTCCCTGCCTGGTGTAGGCATTAGCTCTTAGCTGCTCCTGCACTGGCCTGACTGTAGCTGTTGGCTTAAGGCAAGCTGTGTCATTGCTGCTTCTGGATAAAGAGGCACCCATGCTAGAGCCCTGTCTTCCATTACCTGGCTCTGCGTCCTGTCACGGGATGAGTCTCCCCAAAGTGCCTGCTAAGTGAGGAAGTACCAGGAGGGAATCTCAAGATGTGCTCTTTCCCTGGGCAGAAAGGCTACCCGTTCGCAACCACGCTGTGATGCAAACTGTCTGTCCACATCAACACGGGGCCTTCCAACTGTGGGCCCCTTCTTCCTATCTAACCTCTCTCCCACGATCCATGTCTACTTCGGGGAAGGAAGCAAAGTGAAATGGCTGAAGGCATACCAGTTCCTCATCCCCCCCCCCAGCTCTGGCCTGAGGGAGGGAGGCAAGGATGTTGTTAAGAGACACTGAAGTACTCACTACAAACTATCATCAACTTAGGGCAAGTAGATGAATCACGAGTAAAGCAGATCTGACTCTCTGGAGTCTTTAGAAGGCTGCTTATTAAGTGTTGCCCCAACACAAAACCCCAAGTAATGATCCAAGATGACAGGGGAGAAGAACGGAACTCAGAAGGCATGGCTGCTCCTTGCCCATGGCCTGCATGGTATGCAAGCTTTAGGGCTCCAGTAACTAAGTAGTTCTGAACCGAAGGCTCACCCCACAGAGGACGTCTGGCAGTGCCTAGAAATATTCTGGTTGCTAACTGGGGGAGGAATGGTAATCTTCTGCCATCCAATGAGCAGAGGCCAGGGATATTGCTCAACACTGCGCAGCCCCCACACAACAAAGAATATCTAGAAAACATCAACAATGCCACGGCCCAAAGGCTTAGGGTTAAATGAAAGCTCTGAATCAAGAAGTCTGTGTTAGGAGCTCAGCTGGTAAAGTGTTTCTCTTGGAAGCACTGGAGCCTGAGTTCAATCCCCAGAACCCACATAAAAAGGCAGGATATGATGTCACCTGTCTGAGATCCTAGCACTGGAGAGGTGGAAACAGGGACTTTGCTGGGATTTGCTGGCTAGTCAGCCTAGCCTACTCAATTTCTAGGTTTGTGTATGTGGGTGTGAGAGAGAGAAAAAGACCCTGTCTCAAAAACAAAACAAAACAAAACAAAACAAACCCAACAACAACAAAAAAAACAAGTGGACATTACTTGAAGAATGACACCTCTGGCTTGTGCCCACAGGTATACACATACATGCACACACACACACACACACACACACACACACCACATACATAAGCACACATAAGCACACAACACCACATATACCCCACATACATGCACACACATAAGCACACACACACCACACATACCCCACATACATGCACACACATAAGCACACACACCACACATACCCCACATACATGCACACACATAAGCACACACACCACACATACCCCACATACATGCACACACGTAAGCACACACACCACACATACCTCACATACATGCACACACACCACATACATGCACATACATGCACACACATAAGCATACACACCACACATACCCCACATACATGCACACACACGCACACTTTACCTTGTGATCACTGACTCTTCTAGTTGGTTGAGTTCATGTATTAGGCAACAAACTAAGCAACGACCTGGTGGCCCAGACGGCTATGCCTCTGTTATTATTTTTGGAGCTGGGTAGAAATGGTGAACAGCAGAGCTCTGGCCCTAACCCCTCTTCTGCTGCATGAATAAAACATCAGAGCCTCTAAATTTAAACTTAAAGCCAATTAATTCATCAAAATGTCACTTGTCACCTAAAGCATTTTAGCAGCGAGGAAATACCTTGGAAGAAGAAAGAACCCTCACAAGGAGAGAATAAATGGATGGAGTGAGGAGTTCGTTTATAGGGGGCAAGAACCATTGTACCCTTGGCTTCTCTTAGTTATTCCTTCAGAGACGCCTTGGGAAGACGGTGTTTAATGATATTTTTGGTGTCACGGTGACTTATGTTCCACGTGACCCTTCTTACGTCTTATTATAAAGTATGTTTGGAGACAATCACCATGCCCAAAAGCTGCTCACTAGCTCCCCAAAATCGCAAACCTCAGCACAAGGCCATAGAGCCAGACACAAAGAGAACCATAAAAATAAACCTTATCATGACTTCAGGAGCTGAGCGATGACTTCCAGGAGCCTGTAATTTACAGCATTGTCTTAGTTATAGATGCAGAGAATGGAGACACGAATCGTGGAATATCTATTGTCTAACTGAAGTTCTGAAAGCAGGAAAACTGAGGATCCCCTCCACACCCTAGGGAAGGCTGGGTTCTGAAAGGTTCCAATCCTTGCTGAGAGGTTTTCAGTGACGACTTCCCTTTGCAATGGGAAGCCAAACCATGTGGCAGAACCAAAGACGGGGTGGTGGAGAGGATATAGATGCACCAAGAAAGCTTTGTTCTGAGTTACCGATGATCGTCACAGACCTTTAATCTCAGGTCAGGCCACTGAAATCAAATACCGTGCCCTTTACTGCAAATAACAAAACAGACAAGCCCAAAGCCAGGTGCTTGGGCTTGAAGGTGTTAAGAATAATTCATGTAAAAAAGACAGACTCTTACTGGTGAATACTATTAAATTACCAAACAAACGTCTAATGTCTTCCCTTAAGGGAAAACCAATACGTTATGCTGTAACTCCGAGCAACGAAAGGTTAAAAAAAAAAATCTTTCGGAATTACCAAGCTGTTGGTCTAGACTTTCTTACAAATGAATGAGTCATGCTTCCTTCTCAGACCCACCGAGGGAGTGAACTGCAATCTTTTCCCAGTGTCTAACTACGGAGGCATAACACGGGACCCTGGTACTATCTCAAAGAATATCTTGACTTTGTATTGGTGAATCTCTATCTTCCAAAGAAGACAAGATAGATGTCACCAAATCAGTCCTGCCTATACAGGAAATGTCTTCATGCCTCACCACTGCAGCCAAGGTCATCAGCTGAGGCTCAGGGTGAAGTCCGACTGAGGTACCCCGACCTGGCCCCAAGCACTCATCTTCCAGAAACTCGAATATCTAGAAAGAGCTGAACAAAATCCTTTCTCTTAGGACCCATACGATCCTAAAGCAAAGAGACAGAGAGCTAGGTCCAACGAATCGTCACCATTTCTCTAGAGAGACACAATTAAAATCCAGGCCCAAGGGTTGAGTTCTCCTGAACTAATTGCACCAGGATGCAATCAGAAACCCACACAGACCAGTTCTCTGAAGCAGTTCTCACGGATGGCCACAACAGGCGAGCCCTCGGAATCACTCAAAAGTAGACACAGGTCAGAGAGGAGTCAGAGAGGTGTCAGAAAGAATGTAACAGAAAGTCCCCACATCCCCGCGCCCGCTCCCCCACCCCACCCCACCCCCGCAAGTGCCTCCAGGCAGGTCTCTTCATCAAAGTTGCCTATCTGTATGTAGGAGAGAGGGTTCAGTGGATCCTCCCTGTGCACTTTCCTAGCAGTTGTGTCTCCGGCGTGGAGACCACCAGTGGGCAAGGGAATTACGTAGGGGGTCTTACTTTTGTAGCTGGTCGCCCAGGGCTGGTAGCCATAGTAGCCTGTGATGCGCAGGATTCGCTCCTCGATGGACGTGAGTCCCACCGGTCCGCTGGTGAGGTCCTCCACAGAACGCGACCATTTCAGATCCTCCTTGATCGCCTCGTCCACCACCAAGTACTTGAGCTGCCGGAGCTGAGGGCTGATGTCGGACAGTCTCCGCGGGCTGACGTCCGGTGACCTCCTCATGCCACTGAGGCCGCGGGAAGGCGGGGTGAGTCAAGGGCAGAGAGGAGGAGATGTCAGTGAGGACTGGTGAAGACCCATGGCTGCTCCCCTCGCGTTGCTTGCCATGTACCCTGCTCCCAGGAACCTCGGCGTCGGGTCCCGCGCCCTGCCCTGGGCGCCTTGGGCAATGTGAGCAAGGGTGAGTGGCCCGAAATGCTGCTGAAACTTCTCCGGCTTCGCCGCACACAGCCGATCGCCCCTCTGTCCCTCCCTCCCACCAGGAGCGCATCAGTGCAGGATATGCAGGGTCTCGGATGCCCGGGGGGGCCACCTGCCCGCTGCCCTCCCGCGCCTGCAACGCTACTCACACAGCAATGCTCTTGGCCCTGGGCGCGCCGCCGGGAAACTCTCGGATCCCCATGGGCGGCGGCAGCGAGTGGCCTGGGGCGCCCAGGCTGGAGCCCGGGGAGCCGCGGCCCGAGCTCCCCGCAGCTGTGGCGAAGGTCCGGACGCCCGTAGGACGCCCGCGCCCGCTGCTGGGAGCGGGTGGCAGAGCAACGCCGCGCCCCTCGCCTGCCACCGCTGGCGCCCTAGGACGCCAGTCGCGGACGCCCAAGCTCCGGAGAGCGCGCCCGGCAGTGCGCTCCGGAGCCACCGGGACGAGAGGCTGTGGCGGCCTCGACGCGCGTGGACCAGGCGGGGGCGCGCGTTCAGATCCTCACCGCCCCGTGTATGCCAGGCTCTGCGAGCTCTGCAACCTTAGGGCGCGGGACCTGTCACGGTCCTGGCGTTCTGGTTTTGACACGTGAGTCTCTTGGTCTCTCCCCCAACACCCACCCCAAACACAAACGCACACGCGCGCCACCCCAAAGAACGGTGCTACTATGAAAGCAAAAAGCAAAGTAACCTGGCATTTCACAGCGCACCCAGAGTGGCTTATTTAGAATAGGGGGCAACTGCCGAATCAAGTCTGGTCCTCAGCTCACAAGCGCAAGGAAAAGGGCACTACTGCTTCAGTACCCTCTGCAGAGACTGTCCTTTTACCTAGCTTCCAATCAGTTTTCATGTCTTGTTCCTAAGCCATCCTAGCCCCACCACCACCACCACCACCACCACCACCACTCTTCTTCACTGAGTGCAAATTCAAAAAATACAGAGATGTATAGGGGAAAAGACAGTCATATCACGTCTTGGATGGCTACTACAAGTTACAGCTAGATTCTATTACATTTTTTTTTTTTTGAGTGTGAGATACATTTCCCCCAAGAGATAACATTGCAAGCTCTACTTTACGCATTGCTTTAGGAAAAGATATATTGTTCCTCAGTGAACTAGAAATAGAATGGAACTCACTTCTAAAACTTGCTAAATAAAAAGAATTTGCTGAAACTTGCTACAAACAGGTAAGAAACTCCAGGTTTCCGGCTGGGAGGCAATCTAGGGCTACCTACTCAGCATGTTACCTGGACTCCTAGACAAACTGCACAAGAAAGGGAAGACGAGGGCTGCTATTTAGTTAGAAATAAAAGAAAAATGAAGTTGTCTTTGCAGATGACAGCCATGCCGATGTAGAGAGTCTCAGAGTTGACCACAAAATAATTAATAATTGTCATGTCGATCTTGATTGTCAGTTTGATGTTAGAATTACCATGGAAACAAACCTTCGGGCATGTCTATGAGGGAGTTTTCAGATACAGGCAGTATCACTCCATGGGTCTTTGGCTGGGTCCTGGGCTGAACGAGAAGGAGAAAATGAACTGCACAAATGCATTCATCTTTCTCTGTTTCCCGAAGGTGGATGCCACAGGATCAGTTGCTTCCTGTCTGTAGATACCACGTGACAAGATGCTTCCGGTCTGTGAATGCCATGTGACCAGGTGCTTCCTGACTGTGGATACTGCATGACCAGCTGTCTCAGACTCCCTCAGACTCCTTCCTCCAAGACTTTTTCAACCCAATGGTATGTATTTAAACTGTATCCAAAATGAACCCTTCTTCCATGAGTTGGTAGTATTTTGCCACAGTTACAAGAAGTAATACTAGTTTTTTTAAAGGCCGAAAGGTTCATGAGTAACGTACAAAACTTAACCACTTTCCTATATGCCTACAGTAGACAATCAGAATTTGAAACAAAAACACAGTACTGTTTACAGGACTCCTAAAAGCATAAATACAAAATCAAACGAAAGAAACAAAATTCAAATTGAATGCACTGTGAACAACCAAGGTGTCTTTGAGCATCATGAATGCATATTCTTGTCTCAAGACTCTGCCCTTCCCTTGGGTTTCTGGGTCAGTAATGGAAAGGACCAGGTGGCAGCCCCATCTGGGTTCCTTGGCACTCGGTTCATCTTTTAGTGACTTCAGTGTGGGGACCAAGACAGTGACAGCCAGATATTCCAGAAGCATCCGGTGTCAGAAACAATTATAGTCATTACCCGAAGGAGGTCAGGAGTTGAACGTTTTCTACTCATAATAGGCCTCAATGATTACACTCCTCTGAGAGAGTACAGTTTTGTGAGTCAGCCTAATCAATGCCATTCCCTAACAGGGAGGATCATCTGCATAGATTATAGGTTTCTACAGCCTTTGAAAAACAAGGCTTATTTATTGTAATTTTGTACATGTGTTTGCCTACATGAACGCAGTGCCGGGGAAGGTCAGAAGAAGGCCCCAGGTCCTTGTCAGTTGCCATGTGGGCTCTGGGTACATAACCTAGGCCCCTCTACAAAAGCAGCAAGTACCATTGGCTGTTGGAGCCATCACTTCAATACTCTATAGCTATCCTTCCTACCAGCAAATAAAACTTGAACTCACAAAGTTTTAAAACATCCGTTTATTGGGATGTGATTTTATTTTTCTAGCATGAGTATGATTTGTTTTTCTGAAAATATCCAGGCGCCCCTGAAATATTCAGAATATTTAGATAGATATCCATTTTAAAATCGAACTAAGTAAACATTTACTGAGGACAGGGCATGTGCTGGGGTCTGGGAAGGAGACTGGAAACACGAATGAGACAAATGTTTTTTCTCCCCTCATTGAGCCTGCAGAACAATAAACATGGAAATGAAGACTTGCCACTGACTCATGTGGGCCTTGATCCTTGCACAGATCCTAGAATCTGAGGGGTGTATTTCCAAGTTGTCACCTGTTGCAGTAAATACTATTTGGTGTTTTCTACCACACCTTCGATTCTTTGGTTTCCAAATAAAAGACACAAAACCTTCATATTTATAATAAGCCTCGCATGACTAGAGGTAGGCAGGTATCAATCCTCTGTGCTGATTTGTCTACTTCCCTGTCAATAAAACCAAGCTATCACTTGCCATGTTCTGCCTGGGCTGCTCCCATTCCAACAGGCCAGCCCTCACATCTATGTGCTTATGATCAGCCTACCCCAGGACGACTTCTTCCTTGTCTCCTTGCTGTCTCTCCTCAGACCCCAAGCCTGGGAATCAAAACCTCACCTACCTCTCTTCTGCCCAGCTACAGACTACAGACATCTTTATTCAACCAATAGTCTAAATTAAGGAACAAGGTTTACACGGCAAAAGCTGGCGTGCATGCGAATTTGCCCTTCCTGAGGCAACTGGACCCTGGGATACAGAATTTAGCATCACAGTACATAGCAACGGACCACACCTCAACCCTCACCTGGGAGGCAAGGAGCCCGGTATCAAAGGTGTCAGAGATGCTTTCTTAGGTTAGGAACCAGAATAACGCTGAAAACGCAGAATTTGCCTGTAGGTGCAGAAGAAAGCAAAAGGGGACACAGAGAGAATGTGGAGGGTGGGGCAAGTCATGGAGGAGGAAGAGGAGGGGTGGATAGAGTGTGGAAGTCATTAGAGAAGAAAGATAGAGCGGTTGGAATGTGTTTGGAGAGTTCATTGTTAACCTCACAAAATCTAGTGACCTGGGAGAAGGGACCCCAGACACGTCTGTGGGGGATGGGTGGTCTGGATTAGACCTGCCCACTGAGAGTGGTGATATTCCCTAGCCGGGACCCTGAGCTGCCAAGACTGGAGAAAAGGAGCTAAGCACCACCGCTCATTTGCTCTCTGCTTTCTGATTATGTATGTCACGTGACCAGATGCTTCAAAACCCTGCCTCCTCGACCTCACTTCCTCCATGGGCTTACACACTTGAACATGAGCCGTTTCCTCTAAAGTCGCCTTTGTCAGAGTATTTTCTCACAACAAGTGGAAAGTGAACAGACAATGAAGTTCATGGTTACATTGGAAAGCAGCAGAGGTGGGGGTGGGTGGGGGAAAGGAGCAAAGGGAGTGGGGGGAAGGAAAGGGGGGGAGGGGTGATTCGGCCAACATCTTCACTTCCAAGAGTCTATGCAGGTCCCTTCTTACCTCCTTCTTGCCCCACACACCTGCCCACCCTCCACCTTTCATGCTGTCTCCATCCCTCCATCCCCTCTGCCTTTCAGAGTCCATGGACTGCAGCCTCCAAAACAGAATGTTGAATGCCCTGCCATCTTTGCCTAGAAACTGTGCACAACTAAGACCTCTATCTCCTCTGTTACCCTCACCCATCTCACATCTACTCTGACTCTTTCCCTCCCTCCCTCACTCCCTCTGTCCTTCCCTCCCTCTCTCCCTCCCTCCTTCCCTCCCTCCACTCACTCACTCCCTCTGTGCCTCTCTCCCTCCCTCCCTCCCTCACTCACTCACTCCTTCTGTCCTTTCCTTCTCTCCCTCCCTCTCTCCCCCTCCCTCTCTCTGTCTCTCCCTCCCTCCGTCTCTCCTTCCAGGAGGCTTTGTCTGACCCTGATGGAGTGAACTAGTTCCTTCCAACACAGGGCTCTCATCCTGTACAGTGGCCTTTACAGTCCCTGTTGGGGTTTTATGACATATTAATTTACAGGCTTATTTGATTAATGTCCGTCTCCTCCACTTGGCTAAAAATTCTATGAGGCCAAGATTGCTTTGCCTTCTTCGTGACCCTCATATCTATCATAATGCCTGGGTAGGCACTGTTCAGAAAAACATTTCTTCAATAAATGAGCAAAGGGAAAAACAACAAGAATGAACCTATTTTAACAATGAGCTGTGCAAGGTGGAAGGGACACTGTACCGGGTGGAAGGGACAGGTCTTACAGAGTCAGACTTTTGTTGTTGTCATTGTTGCTGTTGTTCTATCAGTTTCTACTTCTAGGCTCAGCTGGATTCACCTTAAAAGTTGGCAGGAACAGACTTCTAACTTCCTGGCAGCTCATCTCTTTAGGATTCTCACTTCAGCTTTCCTAGCGTTTATGCACAGCACAAAATGCACAAAATGCACAAAATGCTCTATGTTCCTAGGTCAGTCGTGACTTCAAATGTTGTTTTCTATTGTTCCCCCAAAAAAGACCCTCAATGTTAGATACTGTGTTTCAATTCTGAAGCAAAAGCATCCTGATAGCCTTAAGGGAGTTTTGCGGGTTTAGTGGATAGGTGAATGGGCTGATGGTTGACAAATTGATACATTCACACCTGGATGGGTAGGTGGATGTCAGAGGGGTGAATGGATGGATAGATGCTCACACTGGATACATTTTGTTCCTCTTCTACTGAGTGATGGCCTCCTTTATGGACCAGGTCTTTTGTTTCTTTTCCAACTAATTCATATAGCACTCAAGCACTAGGGTGCTGTATTGATGGATTAACCAATAATGGTGGAGAATGCTGTGAGTTTCTGACACTGAGCAATAGGCACTGGGAATGAAGGATGTATTCAGACCGTGCCAATATTTGATTAGACCAGCCACAATCAGCATCTTCAGCTGCGATCAGACTCTGACCCTAGCAACAGGAATGTCGAGCGTGGGCTGGAACAACAGCCCAGTCACTAAAACATTTGCCCTGAGTTCAATGAACAGAGCCCATTTTAAAAGAAAGAAAAGCTAAACATGGTGGTTGTAAGTCCAGACCTAGGAAGGTGGAGACAAAGAGATCCCAGGTACACAACAGTCAGCCAGTCCAGCTTCCTTGGCCAGCTGCAAAATGGAGAGACCCTGCCTGAAAAAGACAGTGGAGGCATGTTAGGAAAGATACTGGAGGATGCTCTCTGGCCTGTACCTTGCATGTGCATTCACACACACACACACGCACACACACACTCACGAAAAATAGAGAAAGAGAATGCATGACACTTTACTATATGCCTTAATCCTATTATAAGCACAAAACGAACTCAAAGGAAGATGGAAACAAGAAATAGATGCAGCGCTCCATCTTGTGGGATTGCTCCTAGATCCAAAGACACAGGATGGGATGGCAAGAAAACAAACAGCCAGCTTTCTCTGGATATGGGCCTTTAGCTCCACCAGCCTCACAGCAGCTCCCTTTAAAAGGGGGCGGGAGGGGGCAATTTGTGGACAAGGAAACAAACAAGGGGAGGGGTAGACATGAAGTCACACAAGAAAGATCTTGCTTCATAGTTAACGGCACATAGAACCCACTGGAAGCTAGCAGATGACGTTCCAAAAGAAACATTCAAAAGAGCTTAACTAAGGAAACTCTTGGCTGTCAGACATCACTGGAGCTTGTTTGAGAGCAGGAAACAGCTTGAGAAGTTTTATAGGCCTTAGGGAGAGCCTCCAACATTGACTCCATCCATAGCCAAGGAGGGCAGTGGAAAAGGTTGACCTTGCAAAGGACAGCATCAAGGGCCCTGGGGAGCCCTGGACAGCAGTTTCTCCCTGTAGAGTTGAGTCAGGACTTGGCTAAAGAATAATGAACCATTCCAAAGGTAACTCCACAGAGTTTCAGCATTGCTGGGGACCAGCAGCGTCTGCTTATTACTGGCCAATCTGCTGCTGTGATCTGGCCCCCCCTGCTGTAATGTTATAGTTTGAGTGTGTGTCAGGAACTAGCTAACCTGTCCTTTCTGCTGAAGATTGCTTTAGGCAGTCGTGTCTGAATTTAAGAGATCAGAACGCTGAAAACTGACAAGTCCCTGGGAGAGTCTGGGCTTGGAGCTTTTTGCTTTGAGGAAGAGGCCAGCATATTCTGGTGATAAAATGTGTACTTCTTCACTGGACAGCAGGGATGTCACAGAACTATTTGTCAAAAGCTATCAAATCTTTCTTGTATGCCCTAACCTAGGCATAAACACTGCACATCTGGGTCCCCTTAATAGGAAGGCCAACTGATTCCAAGAGGGAGGGTAGTGAGCATAGTCTAAGTACACAATATATTTGAAAAAAATTACCTCTTCAAAACTCAACTTTATGTATATGTATATGTTTATGTGGAGGTTTAGAATACATTTGGCCCAGGGAGTGGCACTCTTTGGAGGTGTGGCCTTGTTGGAGTGGGTGTGGCCTTGTTGGAGTGGGTGTGGCCTTGCTGGAGTAGGTGTGGCCTTGCTGGAGTGGGTGTGGCCTTGCTGGAGTGGGTGTGGCCTTGTTGGAGTGGGTGTGTCACTGTGGATGTGGGCTTTAAAGCGTTCATCCTAGCTGCCTGGAAGCCAGTATTCTGTGTGCCTTCAGATAAAGATGTAGAACTCTCAGTTCCTCATCCAAGTCTGCCTGGACACTGCCATGTTCCCACCTTAATGATAATGGACTGAACCTCTGAACCTGGAAGCCAGCCCCAATTGAATGTTGTCCTTACAAGAGTTGCCTTGGTCCTGGTGTCTGTTCACAGCAGTAAAACCCTAACTGAGACAATAGGCCAATAAAAGATCTTAGAAGAAAATGCAGGTGTATAAATGAAGCTCAGAGCTCTGAAAGAATCCAGAGGGATTCCTTCTTTGCTGCAGATTAAACATAAATAAAAGTCATGGTCCTGGTTTGAAAGCACCAGTTCTTGGCTGGGGAGATGTCGCAAGTAGATAAGAAGAGTTGCTATGCTACCATAAAGTCCCAAGTTCAAATCCCCAGCATTCATATAAATACCAGGTATAACCCCAGCACTGGGGGAGGAGGGGTGGGACAGAGACGGGAGGATCGTTGGTGCTTACCTGTGGCCAGCTTAGTTCCAGTTTCCAGGAGAGACCCTATCTCAAGAGAATAAAGTGGGAAATAAGAAGAGCTGACACGCTCCCCCAGCTTCCACAGGCCAGAGATGCAAACACCCCCTTACACAAGTGTGCCTGCAGTGTTCACACTTACTGCACACTTGACCTTCCTGTCATTACCAATGCTATAGACTACCCAAGTATGTGCCGTGTCTGGATTGCAAAATTTTCACTTTTGGCTGCCCATCCCAGGAGGTCTCCTGTTGCCACCTAGAATATATCAAAATTCCTGACCCCTGTCAATCAATGCCAGTTTTCCCCTGAAGCAGTCAGCTGGAGGCAAGAAACCAATTTCAAACACAAGACCCACGGGCCAGTGCAGGCTGTCTTTGCACCTCACCTCACCTTCTGCCTGCCTAGGAGCCCATTTAAAATCCCTAACAATTCAATTCAATTTTTTCCCCACATAGATTTGCATAGTCAGTCCTGCCTTCTCTGGTGAGCAGCCTCTACAGTAAACTCTCTGAGAAAACTGTTTAAATAGCCAAGAGGGTCTGCGAGGCTTCCCAGAAGCCTTTGCTGTTGATGGATGATTCAAAACTCCAGCTCTCAGTATATCCCTCAAGGCAGGCAAATCCCTTTCCTTCCGAACCTTTGTCTCTTTTTTTTCCAATAGGTCTCCCACAGATTCATTGAGGGAGAGCATTACAGTGTGAAGGGGAAAATCAGTAGGAATGAAAGTGGAAGCTAAGCTGGTCTACGGCCTCCAGGGGACAGTCAAACATCCCACCCCAGCCTTCTGCCCCAGGCCTGCTGGAGATTTATGCTTGGGCTTTTTTATTTATTTTTTATTTTTTTTAAGATTTTATTTTATTGTATATTAGTATATTGTAGCTGCCTTCAGACACACCAGAAGAGGGCATCAGATCCCATTACAGATGGTTGTGAGCCACCATGTGGTTGCTGGGACCTGAACTCAGGACCTCAGGAAAAGCAGTCGATGCTCCCAACCACTGAGCCATCCCTCCAGCCCCCAACTTGGGCTTTTTTAATCTGGCAACTTCTGGGGAGCAACAACCTCCTCCATCATGGGCTGTTTGAACAGTTTCACTCTCTGAGGTCAGGTCCTGTGAGCTTTGGGATTGGAGTAATTCCAGGCCCTGCTGGCTCAGGCTGCATGTTCTTCAGGGCCCTCTGGCTGCAGGGGATGTAGGTGTGTCTGATGGGTCATAACTTGCCCTTTAACGCCTCTGAAATGCTGCTCCTAGGAACAGAAATACCTTGCAGTGGAAGCTGGCGCGTGTGAAGGCACAAACGCAGTGTCTTGACTTTGAATCTTGTTGTGGACGTCGGGTGTCCATGAGAGTTCCTTCGGCTATGGTTTGAGATATTTCAAAGTTACTTTATTTTTTCAACTATGTGTTTGTGTGCATCCGCGCTGCAAATTAAACACGAAAGAGAGCCACGGTTCTGGTTTAAAGATACACATTCTTGGATGGAGAGGTGGCCCAATCGATAAAAGGAGTTGTCGTGTTACCATGAAGACCCAAGTTCAAATCCCCATCAGACACACGGACACAAGTGTGGTCACTTTCAGACCTGTAACCCCAGCACTGGGGTCATACGTATACATGAGTGTGGTGTCTTCAGAGGACAAAAGAGGACATCAGCTTTAGCAGTGCTGTGTCTCTTGTCACGAGCGCTAGGAACTGAGCTCAGCTCCTCTAAAACCAGAATCCGTTCTGAACTCCTGAACCTTCTCTCCATCCCAATTGGGAAACTTTTTTATGTATGTCTGTGTGCATGTGCACACAGGGACTGGAGGACTCATGGAGGGCACAGGGCAACATCGATCCTTCCCACCCACTCATGTTTGAGACTGGTTTCTCATTGAACCTGGGTTCAGCTAGACTTGTAAGCCAGCAAACCCCCCAGGGATTCTCCTTCCTCTGCCTTCCCACCTCTGGGGTTAAGGTGCGTTCTGCTACACTTCACTGTTATGTGCATGCCAGGGACTGAAGCGCGGCGTCTCCTCATGTTGGTGTGGCAAGTGCTTTACTGGCTGATCCATTTCCACAATCCCACCGTTTGAACTTTAATCCCCCAAGTGTAAGTGTTAAAGGCTTGGTTGCCCATCTACAGTGCTGATGGGAGGGTATGCTCTTTAGGAGATGAGGCAAAGTAGGAGAAAGGAAGGAGGGGACAAGAAGAGAGGAAAGAAGGAAAGTCCCTGAGAGAGTGTCATTGAAGGGGGTTTGGAGCCCTGGCCCCTCTCCTTCCTCCTCTTGTCCCCTCTTCTCTTCATCATCGCCATTTTTCTTTTCCTCCCTCCTTCCTGGCTGCATTAAGATGAGTAGCTTCGCTGTCCCATATTCCCAGCTTTGACGTGCAGGTTTACCACAGCCCCCAAGGCATCGAGACCAAGCGACCATGGACTAGAACCAGAGAGATTATGAGCCAAAGTAAATCTTTTCCTACGAGTTGATGACCTTGGGTAGTTTCCCACCAGCAACTGAAAGCTGAGCATCACACCTGTGACCCTCACCCGTGAAAACCTATTCTTATTCCAGTTAAATATCAGAAATTTCTTGAGCATCGACTCTGTTCAAACATGACTCTGTTAGTCCAACACGGATGACCCACAGAGCCTCACCCATGAGCTTACTTTCTGGAAAGAAAACAGACTTACTGTGATCAGGGTAGTCTGTCGCCTGAGGTCCTCGGTAGTAAGCCAAGATGAGAGACCCTATTGGCCTCTATAGCCGTTGCCATGGATGTCTAGAGTTGTGTCATCATGGCGTCCATTTTCCACACAGGGACAGTAAGCCTGGTGGTGCTGGTGGTGACTCACTCAACCATCCATCAGCTTCTCTGTCCTCTTAAGAGAAGGTGGTGACAGCCAGTCTCTTAAGACTGATTCCAACTCTTCTTCTATGACTCGATACAGCTTTCCACTTGTCTCTTCAAAGCCTCTCGGCACACAAATCATTTGGGATGTTTTCCCGAATTCTCTGGAGACATTCCGCCCACCACTGTAGGGGCAAATGCGTAGTAGATGCTGTCTTTCCCCAGCCCATTAACTGCTAGAAAGCCAAGCAGACTGGCGCAGCTGCTGCGTATCCTGCAGATGTGGCAGGAGGCTCTTGCTCTTGCAGGGAGGGGCACTAGCCCACCTCCCTTACTCAATCCTCACTCACTCCCTACTCCCTCACATATCATCACCGAATTATAATTGCAGCGACTGTGAGTAAGTTTGGGGCAGTTGCCCTAATTTTAAATTTTCCAGGGGCTGGGGATTTAGCTCAGTGGTAGAGCGCTTACCTAGGAAGCGCAAGGCCCTGGGTTCGGTCCCCAGCTCCGAAAAAAAGAACCAAAAAAAAAAAAAAAAATTTTCCAGTGCCGGGGAAGCAGAGGCAATGTGCACACCTAGGCCCTGTCTATTCATGTTCCCACCCCTGACACAGTTTCCTGCAACAGGGCTCTTTGTCTCTTTCCAGGGGGTTGGTCTTGAAGTCCCCAGTTGCTAGTGGAAGGGGAAGCAACTATGGCCTAGGGATCACCTGGACACATTTCTTCACTCCTTGACAGAGACACACAATGGTTTGGTTCAAAATGCTCTAGGTATTTTTATATGTCTTAATCTAATGAACTTGATAATGATGATCAACCATAACTACACACACACACACACACACACACACACTGTATGTATATTGTCCTTATTATCTATGTGCAATATTATATAATATTATGTATATTATACACACACTATATGTGCACACATATGTGCAATGTTACCTACATATATATGTATCACACACACAATGCATGCCTACACATATGCACACACACACACACCACACTATGAGTATATGCCTAAATATGTGTACACATATTTATTATATATACCTAAGTACATTCTGTTCTCTTCAGTGCCAGCCTGGCTGGAAGTTATTTCAGCAACTGAATCCTATTGCTGGTCCCACAGAAAATTCTAGTCTCTTTTAAGTGACGTTTAGACTCCGAAACACAGCTTTGATTCTGGAAAACAGCCAGCGTTCATTTGATGCAAATCCCGGGTAAGATGTGGTTGATTAAGCTGAAGTAAAATCAATTTAGTTTTTCTCCTTTTTCTTTTCTTTTTCTTGGATAATTGTTAGGAGACAGGAGAAATCAATGGGCAGTCGTTTTTATCTTTTTTTTTCTCGCAGAATCTCTGGCTTTTACCCAATAAGGACTGTTTGGTCGTGAAGATACAGTCTAAGTGAACAATTCATCCTGTCAAAGGCACACGTCATATTTGATTGCTTGACAGTTACCACATGCCTTCATTAAGGCTTTGGTTTTTCAGATCATAACCAAGATAATAAGATAAACTTTAAAACAGTTTACAGAAGATGCTAATATTAGAGTTCTCCAGAGAGACAGAGGCAATTAACACACACACACACACACACACACACACACACACACACACACACACATTCACATGCATACATAAATACAAAGAGATCCACTTATAAGGATTTGGCTCATGCTGTTACAGATGTTAACAAGCCCGGAATCTGCAAAGCTGATGCTCTGTAAAGTCAAAAGCCAGCAGACTGGAGAACCGTCCGCCAAGTTCAGCCCTTTGGAAGACCTACTCACACCTTCCTCTGGTTACACGAGCCTCACTAACATCTCAGTTTCCGTTAAAACATCGCCCAAGTTGACAAATAAAAATAAGGGTTGGGAGTACACCTGTTGCCAACTGGGGTCTATATGCATTTCTTTTGCCATGCCTAACTTATAAATAAACACAGTCATGTTTCTACTCAGCTGGAAACATCTGTCTTGTGTACCATCAGAAAGGCACTCACTACTTCTTTTCTTCAAGAGAAGACCCCAAAGGATGCTTATTCTCTTTAATAGCCTGTAATTTAAATAGTTAAACAACTTGGATACAGTTTTCCTTTCCTCCTGTTGCAGTGATAAACACTCTAAGCAAAGGCAATGTAGGTGAAGAAAGGGTTTATTTGGTTTACACTGCCAGGTCATGATCCATCACTGAGAGGAGTCAAGGCAGGAACTCAAGTAGAAACAATGAAAGAATGATACTTAGTAGCTTGCTCAGGTTCAAGCTTAGCTAGGTTTCTTTTATAGACCAGACCCACATGCCTAGGGAATGGTGCTGTCCACAGTGGGCTGGGACCTCCTGCATCAAACAACAACAAAGACAATTCATCAATTCATCATAGACATACTCACGGACCAATCTGATCTAGACTCTAGATTCTTCATCAAGACTCCCTTCTCAGGTGACTCTAGCTGATAGTTAATGTTATCAAGGACGAATGACATGAAATGAAATCAAATGATCATACTACTCAACAAGGGAATATGTACAGGAGGCACAGAGATTCTTGTGTTCACAGATAAGCACCAGGAAAACAAGGAATGTTAAACATGAAGAGTTGGCTCTTCAAAGGGAGAGATGTAAAATCTATTTTCTGCCCAGAATGCTTGGGACAGAGGTAATTAATAGCCTGGTGACATTTGTGCTATCTGTACCACAAATTGTGCTATCCCACACCAGAGAGCCTCCCTAAGACCCTTATCATGAACTTCTTTTTCTCAATCTATAGAACTTATCTTTATAGACAATGTCATGTATATTTCACAAAGAATTTTGATGCAGTCATGTCTTAAGCTTTTTTTGTGTACATGGTATTGAGTTAATTATCACTTGAATTCTTTTCCACAAAACTGTGATGTGCTTAAAAGTGTCTAAACTACTCAAGATCAGACTGGAAATTTGAACTGACATGGGCTACTGAGCTATGTTGAATTGAACATTCATCTCACCTCTCATGGATCGACACTATGATGGCCACAGTGTTGGCAAAGACTCCCGCATAAATAAGAGAGGGGGAAACCTTAAATACTTGATACTCATATATACTCAAGTATTTGTAATAAAATAATGGAAAAATATCCATGATAATTATAGTCTTTCTGTGGCCAGGCTCAAGGCTGAAGCTGGAATTTATAACCACATTTATCTTCTGGCCATTTAAATTTTTCTTTACCTTCAGCAAGGACCTCAGTTGATACTGGGTCTCCACCAAGGATAGCATCCTTAGACCTAATCTCTCAAGTGTCTAGACCATGATAGGCCTGCCTAGCTTTTGTTGATGTGGTTTACCAGGGACCTTAGTTACAACCATTCAATTTACCTTTTGCAGTCAGGCTCAATCCTAACACAGCACAGGGGCTCAATTCCACCCCTACGCTTTTCATGTTGATTCAGAGGAAGGATTCCAAAGGAGATGAGTGAAATTTCATCTTCTAGTTCACCCGAATCAATATCTCAATCTCTTGGTGGAGGCTTCCACCCTTGAAGACACACCACAGAACCAGTGGAGAACATGGCCATGAGCTTGGTAAGCATATATTTTGCTTGTGAGTCCCTAAGAATAGCGAGTGTACACACTCAGGTTTCCATTACGAGATTCCTAGATCCATTGATAATGGCTAGGGAAGAAATCACCCAGTGGATGCAGATTCATAGCACATACAAATCCTGAGGAGCCTTGATCCAGTGGCACATGACTGCACTGGAAGTGAGCCTGCAAAGGGATGCTCCACTGTGTCATCAAACGAGCTACTCTGGGATAGAGAATAGCGCGGTAATGCTAGGGAGTCCACAGGAAGACCCATACAGCACCTTCAAATGACTTTCAGCCCAAAGGAGTACTGCACATTTGGCTTTTGGGGTGCAGTTTATGTTGCTGACCTTACACAAGATCTCCATCTTTGTATCATGGCCATCTCCAGGAAAAGTGGCTAGTACTCTGTTGTTGTAAGTCAGACCCTCACAGGATGAGATTCTTAGCTCATTTTTCAGCAACCTCAGCTCTGTGGCTTGAGGGAAACTTTCAGGATAGGCATCAAAGGTTTTGAGTCCTTCGTGCAGCACTTGGCCTAGAAATTCAAAGCTCTAAGCTCATTATCTCTCCACGCTTTGTTCTGTAACAATAAAATTAGCTACATGTCCCAACTGTATAGCATTTGTTAGCTGACAAAGACATCCAAAGGTATCATATACCTAGCCATTGTGCTGGTTCATCTTTGTCAACTTGATACAAATCTAGAGCCACCTGGGAAGAAGGAATCTCAAGTGAGGAATGACCTCCATTAGATTGGCCTGGGGCAGGTCTGTGAGACATTTTCTTGATTACTAATTAATATAGGTGGAACAAGCCCACTGTGGGCAATGCCAATGGCTGGCAGATAGGCCTGGGTTATATAAGAAAGGTGGCTGAATGTACACTTGAAGGTAACCAATAAATAGCTGTCCTCCATGGTTCCTGCCTCTGCTCTGCTTGAGCTCCTGTCCTAACTTCCCTCAGTGATGAACAGTGATTGGGATTTGTAGTCGAAGTACTAAATAAACTTAATTTACTTACTTAGTTTTTGTTAGAGTTTTATCACAGCAACTGAAAATAACTAGAACACACACATACACACATACACACACACACACACACATTCTGTGTATATATACTATCAGCCCTAAAACATACATTAGTTCTCTCTATATATCAAATATTAGTTCTATATGTGTATAAATGTAGTTATTTACATAAATATATGTATGCAATAGTAGGAAATGTGTATGCACATACTAATATGATTGACCTATTTATAATATAATGTATGTATGTCTGTGGTGATGGATATGTGCATGCATGTATATTCATTGTATGTATGTATATACATACATATATACACACGACTACAAATCTGCATACACATAAATGTGTTACAGTTTGCATACACAAAATAGTCTGAAAGGCTCACCACAGCCCAGGTAACTGGATCATCTATGGATTCATTCACTGACCAGTTCAGTGCTGGATGGGTTATTGGAGGGTGAGCCTTGAAGGTCAGCAAGTTGTGCCTTTGACTATGGTATATCTTGCTTTGATTTCTTCCTATCTCTCTGTTTCCTGACTACTATGAAGTGATTGTCGTCCTCTTGGCTCTCTCCCATCACCATGGTGCCGCCTCACTACAGGCCATGACAACAGAGCCAGGTAGACATGGAAAAGGCCTTTGGAACCACAAGTCAAACTAAACTTTCTTCCTAGGAGTTCATTGGTTCAGGTGTTCCGTGACAGTGACTAAAGGCTCTTTGAATACTAAATGTCTCCATAGACTGTGGCATTTGGGTGCTTGATCCTCAGGTGTGTTACTGTTTGGGAAAACTTAGGGGGTGGGACATTGCTGGAAGAAGTGTGTTTTGAGAGCGTAAGGCCTCAGCCTTTTAAGGTTGTTTTCTCTGTCTTCTGCCTGCTGTTCAAGTGTGAGCTCTCAGCTGTCCCTGCTACCCTGCCATGTCTGCATGTTGCCATGTTTCCCTGCAACTACAGAGATGGAGCCCTTGGACCATAAAGTCCAAAGTCATGGTGTTTTATCACATGCATATGTGCATGTGCATGTGTGTATATGTGTGTGTGCGTGTTTGTATGTATCTGTGTGTCTATGTGTGCATGTGTGTATGTGTGCATGTGTGTAAGTGTATGTGTACATGTACATGTGTGTGTGCATGTTTGAATGTGTGTGTATACATGTGTATATGTGTGCAAGTGTGTAAATGTGTGCATGTGTGTATGTGTTTCAGTGTGTGTGCATGTGTACTTGTGTATGTGCATGTGTGCATGTATAGATGTATGTGTGTACATGTGCATATGTGAGTACATGTGTACATGTGTGTAAGTATGTTCATGTCTGTCTGTGTGTCTGTGCATGTGTCTCTGTATGCATGTGTGTATTTTGTATATTTGTGTGCGTGTGTGTGTGTGTTTCATAGAAATGTGAATAGGAGATCTAAAATCAACAGGCTAATGCTGCAGGTTGAATGTGAGCCTGATGGGCTATAGACTTGAGTCTTATTGGCAGGCCCCTTACTTTGTTCAGGTCCCCACTCCTTTGAATGAGACCTACATCCACCACAAAGCCCAATCTACTTAAAGAAGTCTCCCAGCTAAAACAAAACACCTCACTAGAGTACCAAATAATGGGGCTCCCTGTGGCACTAATGGATTTGACATACTGACATGTGACATTAATAATCCAAATTCTCAATCTCTCTCTCTCCCTCTCCCTCCATATTGCTCATGATCACCCACATGAAATACAGTCTTGACAGACATCACTCCCAGGCTCCTAGTACATCTGAGAACATCAAGAGTCATGTGATCACCCAGTGCTACTCTTTGTTTTACAGCTGGATAATGTGGTGGTCGGCTTCAATTGCCAATGTGTCACCACTTAAAAGCATCTAGGAAGAAAGGCTCAATCGAAGAGACGCCCAGTTCAGCTTGTTCTGTGAGCCTGTCAGGGTGTGTATGTGTGTCTCATTGTTAATGCATGCAGCCTACCGTGGGTGGTACGATTCCCTATGCTCCGAACTGTTTAAGAGTGAAGAGCACCAGCGGGGTGAGCAAGCACACAGCATGGGCGCATTTATTTCTCTCCACTCTTAATTCTCGCTGTAATGTGACTAGTTGCATGAATTCCTGCCTTGACCTCCCCATAACAATGGACTAAGAACTGGAATTGTAAGTTAACACTTCCTTGCCCATTTTTCTTTTTCTTAATGTTTCTGTCAAAGCAACAGGAATGAAACTAAGCTAAAAAAGTAAAACCTGAGCCCAGCCATACCTTGGAGGGGATAGAGTTTGAGGAACAGGTTTTGCTTCCCTGTGACTGTGATGGCTTCCCATCACGGGATCCTTAAACATCCCTGAAGCCATTAACATTTCATTGTCCTGTGGGCTGCTTCTGTACCTACCTCTATTACTTTGGACAAGGTTTGTAAGACACTTGAAAAAGTCGAGATTTTGACACATTGCATCTAGCAAGGCAGGCACATGGCTACTTCAAGCTGTAATAGATCATCATAGCATCTTTCCAAATGCCTCCCAACCTTTTCATACCAATCGAAAACATTCATCTGACATTTCCACTGATAGACTTCTTTTAATATACCAGCTGTCTACTTGGCAAATTCACTCAACTTTATGCAAATTTGATGTGAATTCCTTGTTCTGATGAAGTTACTCATATGTACCCTGACTTGAAGCAGTATGTGCTTGTGTTTGCCCCAACTAAAAACACAAAGTATTCCCCCTGCTGGAATCTTCCACTTGAAGCTGGAGATGAAGAACAGAAAGTTAAGAGGTATTGACTGGAGTTTGAGTGCAGTGAGACCTTATTCTCGGGAACATCAGCAAAGGTGGTCGGTCCCTAATGTAGGGATGACTCCTCACATCTGTGTCCGTTTATCAGACACTTGTGTGTATCTGTTGCAGTTTGTTGCAGTTTCCTCTCCAACCCAAATCGGCCAGTACAAAGAAAACGCAACTCAATTAATATGAAAACAATCTAGCGTCTAGATTGGGCAGATCCACCCTACACTGTCCTATTCCTAGCTCCCAAATCCCTCATCCCTTGCACCTTTTATTTGTCAGGTCTCCAGCTTCTCCTTCTCCCACGACGACTCTCCTCGCTTCTTTCCTTTCTCCTCCCCTGACTCCTCCCCTCTTGACTCCTCCCCCTACTGACTCCTCCCCTCTCCTGACTCCTCCCCTCTCACTCCCGACTCCTCCCTCTGCCCAAATCTTGAGCTCTTGCCTTTATTTTACAAATTCAGAGAGAACTCCAAGGCAAACCACAACATGTATCAACTCTCAACTCTTGAAAATTCAGTGTCTGGATTCAGTGTCTTGGAAGCTATTGTCTAAGGTTTAAAATCAATGTGCTCATTAACCCACAGTTGGGTGCTGCTGTATTGCTCTGGTTTGATCCCTTTTTCTCTGCTTCTCAGAATGTGCACACATGCATGCGCATGTGCACGTGCACACGCACACACACACACACACACACACACACACACACACCTTCTGCTGTTACTGTTGGAGAACATTAAGACATCTAATTAAAGATCTATATTGTTCTACCTGGGAGATCTTGGGTAAGCGCTCGTCCTGGATGTGGGGGACAAAGAACATTCGACACACCCAATTAAAAAAGTGATGTCAAAGAGCAAGTGCTTGACACCTCTCCTTACTGAGCCCCACGCTGGAGGGAGTCTGGAGCAGGGTAAGGTGGCATCGGAGGAATGGAAGCCACCGTTTCCTCTGAAAGGAAATGGTGCAGAAGGAGTCGTCTTTCTCACGGATGTGACATTCCAACACAGGAACCCTGAGCCTCAACTTCCTCCAATGGGCATCTCAGCTGAGCATGGTCAAATCATGAGCACCGTCATCATTATCATCTGTGGCGGCGGCAGCTGCATGATTGTCCTTTTCACCATACCGCCATCTTCACTATCAACATCCACATCCTCCTCATCATCACCAAAGCCTCAGTATACATTCTCTACAAAGAATTCTCCTCAGCAAATCACGTTTCCTCTCCAACCAGAGCTGCTTCAGACTCCCATGACTTCGGTTAAATTTTTGTGAACACACTTAGGCCCCCTCTTTCTCACGTCCTACAGCAAAATCATTAGCCTATGATATTAGCTCCACCGTCCTCCACAGCTGAAGCAACAGCCTCAGAGCCTCAGGCTCCTCCCACCCCCATCCGCCTAAGAGCATTCTGGGTAATGCTATTACAATCCAAGTTAGGAAGTGCGACTCCCATGATTAGCATCTCTTGTGGTTTTCATCTCAGGGAGGACAAAAGTCAAACACCCAAGAGTAGTTTAAGGAATCTGTCCTTTGGGATGCCTTTGCCTGTGCTCCTAGACTGCACTCACCTGGGTGTCCCAGCTGCCCTTGGAAACCACGAGTTCCTTTTGTTTTCTGTTTGTTTTGGTTCAGATACAGGGTCTTCCCTGTAACCTTGGTTACTCTCCAAACTGCCCCCAGTCGGGGATGACCCTGAACTTCTGCTCCTCCAGAGTCTCTATCTTGAGTGCTGGGATCATGGCCATTTGCCGCCATGACTGATATGTGATACTAGTGATCAAAACTTAAGCCTTTGTGCATGCGCAGCGGGCGTCTGTACCAGCTGAGCTGCATTTCTAGCTGCCCCTTCCACCAAGCATGAGGTCTAATTGCTTCCTCCAGACACCTGGAGGCCCCTCACTCCCGCCAGGCCTTGGCTCAATGACACCTCCTCCCCCTCAGAATGCATATTCTGAGCATCAGATTCAAACCTCACCACTCAAACCTTTTGTCCTCTTCTCTGGTTCCTTGTCCCCCAGCTGTGGTGACCTGTTGTCCCACTCAGGGTTCCTATTCCTGCACAAACATCCTGACCAAGAAGCAAGTTGGGGAGGAAAGGGTTTATTCAGCTCACACTTCCACATGGCTGTTCCTCACTAAAGGAAGTCAGGACTGGAACTCAAGCAGGTCAGGAGGCAGGAGCTGATGCAGAGGCCATGGAGGGATGTTACTTACTGGCTTGCTTCCCCTGGCTTGCTCGGCTTGCTCTCTTACAGAACCCAGGACCACCAGTCCAGGGATGACACCACCCACAATGGGCTGGGTCCTCCCCCCTTGATTACTAATTGAGAAAATGCCTTACAGCTGGGTCTCATGGAGGCATTTTCTTCAACGGAGGCTCCTTTCTCTGTGATAACTCCGACTTGTGTCACATTGACACACGAAGCCAGCCTGTTCACCAGTGACCCACTGTAAGCTTCCTAGACTTTGCACGTACTTTGTTCGCCACTGAAATAGAGTCTCCAACAGCAAGACTTTGTCAGCTGCCTTCACTGCTCTGTATTTCCTGTCCCTCCTGGTCCCAGATAAGCACCTGATAAACATTTGCTGAGTTAAACTGAATGGACAACTTTGTCTCAAATCATATCCTATATTCTGACCCTTGGAGACAAAGCTCTACCCCAGCCCCATCCTTACCTGAAAGTCACTACAAGAAAATGCTTTAGGTTTTGGACATGTGGTATCCTGTAGACTTCAGCGTTAAGTAGAAACTCAGCCATGAATGAAGACTGCTGGGCATCCCACACATTTAAATTAAAAGTTAATCAGAGAGGGAATCACTTGGAAGCAATCTCTTGACTCTGACTCTGGGCATACACAGAAATGCTTCTACCGCCAGCATCTTTTGGCTCAATATGGAAACACCCATGCCCCTCTTCAAAGCTGCTTCCAGGCACTAATGCAGTGGTGTCACCTTTGAGACCTGCGATGGCTGGTCTTGACTGTCAGCTTGAGCACATCTGGAATCAACTAGAACTTCAAGCATCTGGGCGTGCCTGCAAGGGATATTTTGCTTGGATGCTCTGGGGCGAGAAGAGAACCGGCTTCTTCAGGATTCCACTGTAGACAGAATACCAGCAGCTCTTTAGGAATCCTCTGGGACTCCAGGACTGCAGAGACATCTTGTTGTAGGACCGAGCAACTATTCAACAATGGATCTTTTTCTTCGAATTAGGACAGCCATTGTTGGATTATAGCTGGGCAATAGCCTGTATGCCATTCTCAAATATTCTACACACACGCACACACACACACACACACACACACACACAGAGAGAGAGACTCTAAAATACTTCACACACATGCAGAGACTCTAAAATACACACACACACATACACACACACACACACACACACACACACACACACAGAAAGAACCTCTAAAATGCTTTGCACACATTCATTCTTAGTTCTGCTTAGAGAACCATGACTAATACAAGACCCTTTCCCACCCTCCCAGCCTGAGGTAAACCTGAAGGTCCATAGAAGATTTTTGTGGAAATTTTACCAACTGCTGGGCAGCCAACAGTTTATGGAAGAAGATCACTCTGTTCCTTAGCCCAGTATGTAGATTAAAAAGAAACTTCGCTAATGACACCGTATGACAGGAGATACCAAACACTGTCACAAAGGAATGTGAAAACAGATATAGAATCTAGAATTTTATAACCAGTTAGAGTTAATAATCAGTTAGCTTGATGCTGAAATAAAGATGAACCCATGCAAGGAGCCAGCACACCAGAAGCATGGCGCATTGGAAGGGCTTCCTGGTATCTGGTGCACTGTGTGGGCTGGGTATCTTAGATTTGATGTATTATTTAAAAAGTATTTTAGAACAGAAAGTACCAGTCCCAGAGGCACAGAGTGGCGTGTAGGTGGGGCAGACTCACAGACAAGCATGGGCTCTGGTCTTGTGCATATCAGCACACACACACAAAAAAATCCCTACCAACCAATGAGTACACATGGAGGGACCCATGACTCCAGTGACACATGTAGCAGAGGATGACATTGTCCAACATCAATAGGAGGGAAAGTCCTTGGTCCTCTGAAGGCTCATTTTCCCAGTGTGGGGTGATGCCAGGGCGTTGAAGTGGGAGAGGGTAGATGGGAATGGGAGCATCCTCATAGAAGCAGGGGGTAGGGCATAGGGCAGGGGGAAAGGGATAACATTTAAAACATAAATACATAAAATATCCAATAAAAATAATTTTTTAAGAAGAAAGAAAGAAAGAAAGAAAGAAAGAAAGAGAGAGAGAAAAAAAAGCAAATCACATCCCAAGCTGCCATTCCAAGTATGGTGGGTTTTTGGGTTTTTTTTTTTTTGAGATTTATTTATTTATCATTATGTGTATTATTCGCGTATTCGTGTCTCTGTGTAAATATGAACATGTGGTGCAGTGCCTGCATAGGCCAGAAGAGGGCATCGAGTGCTTCGGATCGCAGACAGTTGTAAGCTACCAGATGTGCCAAGAAATGAACCCAGGTCCTCTGGAAGAGCCAGCCGCAAGTTCCCTCAACTGCTGAGCCGTCTTCTCTGGTTAAGTGTGGTTACGTGATAAAATGAAGCCGTCCGGCTACAAGCAGATGTTTCACTTCCACTGGCAGCGCCTGTAAGCCCCTGAAACAGTCCGTCTACATCACATTGCATGTAACTGAGTCTCTCCACCAAGGCAGGCGCCTTCATCTGTCTATCTACACCACTGTACCCCGAGTGATCGTCAGGATCCCTGGTACATGGTGTTTTGTAAATGGAAAGAATAAGTCAATGAGTGAGTTATGAGAGAGAGAGGAATAACAACATTCCCCTTGGATGAAAGAGAGTCCAGGCGATTGTGTTCCACAACAGGAAACAGAGCTAACTCTTAGGCCTCTGGGCAGGAGGAATGGCTGCTTTCTTGCTCACTTCAGCTCCTGAGGAACCACACAAGGCACAGCTCTGTGGCTGGGGGGCATGAACAGTCTGCACAGTGCCTGTGGGAGGAGCCTAGTGGGAGGAGCCTAGTGGGAGGAGCCTAGTGGGAGGAGCTTCAAGTGGGTGTTGACTTAGGAGCTTGGTGACCACATTTGCTTTCATTTCTGCTCTATGATAGATGGAATCTGGCGGCTCTCTAAACCTAGCTTCTATGTAGACTGCTGGGCTCAACTGGACAACCATCTTCTCTGTGTACAGAAAGGAAGAGAAGGAAGCCTGACTTTGGGGGACCTTAGTCTTAAGATTCGCCTGAGTGTGGTTCTCTGAGGTTCATGACTACCCTGAACCAATGGCCTGTGGACTGCGTGGTGCGAGGGGCTTCAGGCAGCCTTGGGAATCCTGCAGCAGTGATGGAGAGTGGAGAGGCTTTCTCCTAAGTGTGTGTGCATGCGGGTAGGAAATGGATATCTGGGTAATAAAATAGTGGCATGAATGATGGTGGCCAATGGTCTGTGGTCCATTGATACCCACAGAGGAGGACAATTAGGCCAACATCAAACCTCCTGTAGATGACATTGATTGGCATGAGAAACCCATTTGAAGGTCTATGGATCTTTAGCCAAAGAAGCGCTTGCCATGCAAGCATGAAGACCTGAGTACAGTTTGAAGAACCCATGTAAAAATTCTAGGTGTGGTGGGGTGTGTCTGAAATTCCAGTGCTGGGGAAGTAGACTCCTTAGGAGTCTCCCTGGAGCTCCTCATTGGCCATCTATCCATCCATCCATCCATCTATCCATCCATCCATCCATCCATGCATCCATACATCTATCCATAAACCCATCCTTCCTTCCTTCTATCCATCCATCCATTTATCCATCTATCCATCCATTCACCCACCCATCCATCTATCTTTCCTTCCTTCTATCCATAACCATCTATCTATTCATCCATCCATCTATCCATCCATACATACATACATACATGCATTCATACATCTATCCACACATCCATACATCCATACATCCATCCCTCCAAGCAAAGCCAAGTTCAGTGAGAGACACTGTCTCAAAAACTAAGGCAGAGAAAAATTTAGAAAGACACTGGGCATCAACCTCTGGCCTCCACACCCAAGTGTATACACATGTGTGTGCACTCACAAATCCACTTGTGCATGCTCACACACACACACAAAGACAGGTACACAGGTCTGTAGGTGAACCTAGAATTTTGCTAGCATCTGAATTATTCCTGCATGGGGCTGAAATCCAGATGACATGATACACGGATCAAGTTTGCCAACCCATCTGAGAAGCCACTGAGATGTGCACCGATGTGCACGGTAGCCAAAGAAACATCTTTTTTTCCCCCTCAAGGTGGAAGTTGTGAAAAATGGGAAAAAGAGAAATCCAAGCTGAGTTAAAGGAAGACTCCATCGTCAAATGAGACAAGTTCATCACAGGCTGATATTAAAATTCCAAATGATCTGGGAGATGCAGAGGCAGAGGCCGAGTGGGAGAGGTGAGTGTGCTCCTGGTCTGTCTTCCGGTCAGGCGGGGCACCTGCAAGCTTATTGGGCAATCCATCCATCCATCCATCCATCCATCCATCCATCCATCCATCCCAAGAGCTTCAGAGCTAAAGGGTATGTGCCGAGAAGTCCATGTTGGGCAAGAAAGCAGCTTCCACGGTGATGGGAGGCAGGAGGTTGAAGTGATGGGACTACAACTGTATATACCGATGTCTTCTGTGCTCCTGACTGAACTGAGGGTGTCACCTTCACTGACTGAGTACTCACCACTCCACAAAATCATTGATCCCCAGATAGTATTCTCGAAAAGCAAGAAGTGAACAACAAAAAAGGAAATGACCTAGTAAGTAGTGAAAAGTAAGATTAATCTGTTAAAATACTTAAATAAACACAAATTAAATGTGTACATTAAAATTGTTTCACATGGTCTTTATTATTGTTTATTTTACTTTTGATGTTATCATATAATTACATCATTGTCCATATACCACCTATGGTGGTTAAAGTAGGCTTGGCCCAGGGAGGTGGCATTATTAGGAGAAAGTGTGTCACTGTGGTAGTGGGGTTTTGGGGCTTCCGCCTAACTGCCTAGAAGCCAGTCTTCTGCTGCCTGGATGCTGCCATGTTTCCTGTCATGATGATAATAGACCAAACCACAGAATCTATAAGCCAGCCCCCAATTAAATGTCCTTTGTAAGAGTTCCTTGGTTATGGTGTCTCTTCAGAGTAATGAAAACCCCAACTAAGACACCACTTCTAGCTCTTTTTCAAATTGACAGTCTCTTTTTACATTAATTGTTACAAAAAAAAAAAAAACAAACCTTGAGTTGAAGGGGCTAGAGAACTGTCTCCATGCTTAAGAGCGCAGGATGCTCTTGTAGAGGGTCTGCGTTTGATTTCTAGCATCCACACGGTGGCTCACAACCATCTATAACTCCAGTATCAGGGGACCAAAAAACATTTTTCTTGCCTCCATGAGCACCAAGAACAAATGCAGTGTGTAGGCATGAATGCCGGCAACAGAAACATAAAATAATGGAGATACAGACTTTAGATACAAAGTACCTAAAGGTGCAAGCCTCACTCTCTGTGAGAGACTTCAGAACGAGCACACTCCACAGCTTTCTTAGAGTGCACAAATGAGCAAAGCATTATACCGCGTGAGTTATTTAAAAAACCCGTTTATAGCAACAAGCCAAACACAGTTTAAAAGAAAGCATTAAATAGGACCAAAGAGCTAATGCAGTTGAGAGATATTTCCTTCGGTGAAGACTTACAAGCAACGATCCTTGTCTGTGTAGAAAATATACAAAATAACAAGAGAGTCAGCGAGGAGGCTCAGCAGATGACGACTGATGCCCCCCAGAAGGCCCAGCGAGCTGAGTTCTATCCCTGGAACATGGTGGTGGAGGAAGAGCTGAGTCCTCCTGCTGTCTTCTCCACACGGGTGCTGTGGCACCCAAGATAAGATAGGGCGATAGATAGACAGGCAGGCAGGCAGGCAGGCAGGCAGACACATTATATATATATATATATATATATATATATATATATATATATATATATATATATATATGATGGATAGGCAGATAGATTGATGACAGAATGATTGATAATAAATGATTGATGGTAGATAGATAGATGATAAAAAGATTATAGATAGAGATTGATTGATGATAGATAGATAGACAGACATAGTTTGATAGATAAGTAGATAGGAGATGATAGCTTGGCAGATAGAATGATGATAGATGATAGATTGCTTGATTATAGATTGATTGACAATAGAAGATAGGTTGACTGATGATAGATACATAGATGGATGGATAGATAGATAGATAGACCATAGATAGATAGATAGATAGATAGATAGATAGATAGACAGACAGACAGACAGAGGTGACAGATAGATAGACCATAGATAGGTAGATAGATAGACAGACAGATGACTGAAGGGTAAAGAGAATTTGAAAAATTTATAGTCATAGTGAAAATGTAAAACTTCTCTCTCCTAGAAACTTGAAATCTCCCAGATTCAAGTGTCTAAAGATTAAATTAAGGAGTGTCAATCCAGACCCACGGATTTGTAGACACCCACACGCTCTAACTAATAGGCAGGGGCCTACATTTTGAATGTGTGTGTGAATATGTATATGCACACAGATATAAATATATACATGTACATGTCTGAATTTTTTCTGAAATTAAAAAAGTTATATAACGACCTCAAAAAAAATCACCAGTCATAACTAAAACCTGCTTTTGTGTAAGTCAGAGAGAAAAATCTTACACAGATTTCAAAACTCAGAAATAAGACAGTCTCTGATCACATGGAAAAGCAACTGACCATTACAATGAGGGAGAGGGGCTGACCCTGAGAAGGCTCTCAAGTGTTCTCCTGGCTTACTCTTATCTTAATATAAAAATCAAATGGAAATAAGCAAAAGTAGACAGACAGACAGACAGACAGATATAAAATTTTTGATGTTTCTACTTCGGGGTATGCACCCCCAAAATCAAAGTCACCTGCTGCACACCCATGTCCTATGCCCAGGTGTCACTCACAGGGGCATCTGAGGATGCTACATGCCAACAACACACAGTGGGGTTTATGTCAGCCACAGTCAGGAGCAAACAAGTCAGATTCAGCAAACCGGATATGACTGCAGCTCCCCATGCTGAGCACACTATGGCAAACGGACAGACCCAGAGACAAATGCCTCCTGCCTGTCGTGGGGAAGTTAAGTAAAAGGGTGTCTGCCAGGGATGTGGAGGGAAAGGAGGAGTAGTGGGGGATGGGAAGCATGAAGAAGACCAGAGGGCTTGCGATGGAAATGTCATCACAAACACGCTACTTTCTATGATTAGCACTGAAGCAAGTGTGTAGTAAAGACCTAGAGCCCGCACGGCAAGAGCGGTGATGACCGAGGGATTTATTTAGTTTTATAAACATGTATTAAAAATCAAGGTATAATAAAAGCATGGAAACTAAGCATTTCCCTAGAAAAGCAGGTGTTATTAACTAAACAGGTGTGTGTGTGTGTGTGTGTGTGTATGTGTGTATGTGTGTGTGTATGTATGTGTGTGTGTGACAGAGACAGAGAGACAGAGAGACAGAGAGAGAGAGAGAGCCTTAATAAAGACAGACAAACAACAACAAATAAAAATAAATCAGGGGGTTTGGGGATTTAGCTCAATGGTAGAGGGCTTGCCTACAAGCACAAGGCCCTGGGTTTGGTCCCCAGCTCCGAAAAAAAAAAAAAAAAAAAGTAAAAAGAAAAAGAAGAAAAAAAAATCAGAAAACCAAGCAAGGAGATTCATCTACAGAACAAAAGCTGATTCTATAAGATAACAAGGAGGAGCCTTCAGCAGAGAGAATGAGCAGTTCATGCTCAACAGAGTCAGATGTGCCGAGTCTGAGGTTGCTACGTAGCCTAGAATGACTTTGCACTCCCGATCCTCCTGCTTCCACCTCTCAAGGGCCAAGATCACAGGTGCGTGCCATTGTGGCCAGCTGAAATTACCCTTATTAATGGATCTCCCAAATTTCTCTAACATCAGGTCTCAAGAGTTCAGCACATGTCACCACCACGAACTCCAGCGTCTTCTGCTCTCCCATGATGCTCTGGCCTTTGCCTGAGGCAGCTCTTAGCTTTTTCTTCTCTCCTCCTCAGGAGATGGCAAAATTTACTTCCTTTTATTTGAGGAAAGATAAGCACCATGGATAAGAGAGAAGACTGAAAGTCAGAGTCAAGCTGAGGAGAAAGACATCAAGTGGCTTTCAAGGTGCAGATTGCCTTAAGAGCAGCCCTAATGCATCAAGTGTAGCGGGGAGCTGTCTCAAACTGGCAGTTGTAAAGACTTTCATACAAAGAAAAGACAAGGAGCTGTTCCTCTGGATGTCAACCAGACACCTCTTCTCAGCTGCAGCCTCTTCATAGTGACAGGAGCCACCAAGTCATGTGATCACAGATACACGGTCTTGAGGAAGCAAACTTATAAACAGAGCTCTCCATTCTACAGAGGGGAGACAAATGCTTATCTGTCCATCATAACATATGGCCCGCCTCATCCGAAGGATGCTCAGGATACTCTGCGCAGTTTATAGGCGTCGTTCAAGTGTGTGTATTCCAGGGTCTTGGGGGATACCACGAGATAGACTCCACCTATAAAGTGTTTCCCTTGTGAACACAAGGACCCAACACCAATCCCTCAGGGCCCACCAGATGGCACCTTTGGGATCCAGCAGCAGGAGAGAGACAGACAGGAAGAGCCCAAAGTTCCACACAGCGAGAAACCATGTCTCCAGAAGCCAGATGGGTGTGGCCTAAGGAACACCAGCAGCTGAGATGGTCTGACCTCCAAAGGTGTGCCCACGAGTATGCACACATATGTGTGTACTTACACATATGTACACACACATACGTGAGCACATGCACACACACACACATATCTGGACAGGGCACATAAACTTCTATATAGCTATATTGATTATGAGGATCCAACATCAACCTTCTAGTTGACAGTAGACCGTTCATTCTCTGGTCATTGTGTGGCCTGGCACGCTAACTGGCCAAGTCGCTAACTGGCCAAGTAGGAATGGCTTGGGTTTGAAAGAGAAGCCGCTTTCTTTGGAGGTAGCTGGGCTTGGGTGGGATCGATAGGCTGGAGGTGCTGTGGGCATTGAGGGAAACTATGAGCTGTGAAGCTATAGGGTGAAAGGAACTGACTGGTACAGACACAAGGTGTCAAGCACATTGCTCAGTGTCCCTGGGGACCCAGGGTGAACACTGCTCAGTGTCCCTGGGAAACCCAACTGCCATTTTCAATATTGACGTCAACAGTCTGTCCCCATGTCTCATGATAAGCTCTTTTGGTCTGGGTGATTGCTGGGTCTTGTTGCTCAGAAACAAACTAAAGTCCAACACCTAATCAGTAGAATGAGTGTGTGATTTGTCCCCATCTTAAGAATTCGCTAGAGAAGCATCCCTTCCACTCAGTCGTTAAATGCCTCATATGCATCATTTGTTATACACAGAATACATTAGTAATGGTTTTATATATAAAACACTGATGGTAGAATGCTCCCATCAGAAAGGTGGGTAGGGATGGTCTCCAGGTGAGGGAGATATGAGCATAGATTGAAGCTAGTAATGTAGGGGGTGTGTTGACGTTGCCAGCAGAAGCAAGAAGAAGGCAGGGGGAGGCTGATCTCGGTGAGTTCAGGGCCATTGGGGTCTATATAGAAGTTCCAAGCCAACCAGGAGCTCTACATCGTAGGGCCCTGTTTCTAGAATGGGGGAGGGAGGTGGAGAAGGATGCCTTTGATGATTTTGAGTGAGGTTGTGTTTCACACTTGGGGAATGGAAGCCGGAATAGCTTTGGTAGAGTGCTCAAGGGTAAGGGAGGTGAGAGTAGAGTTGGAAATGAAGCCAAAGCCATACCATTGACATTGGAGTTGTTGGGATCAGAGCCTGGGCCTTGGTGGGCCTAATAAGTCAGGGTCAGCCTCCCCACCTCAACTAAACAGTTAATAGTGTGATGGTTTGAATATGTTCGGCCAGGGAGTGACTATTAGGAGGTGTGGCCTTGTTGGAGTGGGTGTGGCCTTGTTGGAGTGGGTGTGGCCTTGTTGGAGTGGGTGTGGCCTTGTTGGAGCACAAGTGTCACTGTGGGCATGGGCTTTAATACCCTTGTCCTAGATGCCTGGAAGCTGTCTTCTCCTGTTTGCTTTCAGAACAAGATGTAGAACTCTCAGCTCCTCCTGCATCAGGCCTGCCTGGATGCTGCCATACTCCCACCCTGATAATGGACTGAACCCCTGAACCTTGGACATGGTGGCCACAGCAGTAAAACCCTAAGTAATCATTAGGTTAAGATGGACCCGTGGAGGGGGGGAAAGCAGACAAAAAGGTGTATTTAATGGGGCCACACGGAGAACAGGAACAAAAATGAGGACCAGTGACTCTCCCAAACCATCTGTGGGGTACTGTTATAAGGTGCAGGTTTATAAACGACAAGAGAAATGCATAGCTAAGCAGCCCTGGTCAAGGTGTGGTCCTGCCCATCACCAATCAATCACAGTCTCAGCTCCGGTCTGACAGGTTGTGAGAATCTGTGAAATCGCTTCCTGGGAGACGAGCTCCCCCTCTGTGTACACCAGGCTTTGACATTTTTCTTTTCCTAGCATGAGATTTCCAAGAAATTCCAATATCTTGGATTCTATTGTTTTTAGTCTGATCGTCAAAAGAAGGCACACAAATGTCTCTTTAGAATGTCTTTATTCTTGCCAGATGGTCACAGCACAGAGGAACTAGATTTGGATGTTAGTGGAGACTAGAAGTCTCTGGAGGTCCTGGAGAAGGCCACAGTCAATGTCTGACTAGTTGCTGAACAGAAACTTCCCAACTGACCGGAGTGGGATGCAAGAGAAGGGCAGACTGGCTGGTCCTACAGGATTCAGGCAAGACACCGAGTGGCTGTCACCACATTGGCGGTGGTGGGGGACGTGAAAAGTGGGAGAACTTGGGACGGGTTCCAGATGCAGAGCTCACAGGATGTGCTGAGTTAGATGTGATATTTGAGAGGGAAGGAAGACTTCAGAATGACTCTGAGAATTTTGGCAGAATGAAATTACCATCTACTGAGATGGGAAAGGCTGAAGAGAAGTTTAATAAGAAGTAAAGAATTATAATTTTCACACACAAATTCAAAGCTAAGATTAGGCATCTGCGGAGGTGTCCAGGAGCCTGACGGTTACATCCATTAAAGCTCAGAGGAGAAGAGGGTTAGAGAGTGGTCCTGTTGCATGGAAATGAGATCATTTGAGAGAGAGAGAAGGGGAGAGACACCAAAGCAGAGTTCCAGAATATGGGAAGAGAAGTATTGGGCGACAGGAGCTAAGACAGGACTCTTATGAGCTGGTGCCAGCCAGAAGCGTTTACTGTCCCCCTGTCACCAAGAAAGAGGGAAGAGCCAAGGGGGCCATGGTGACTGAGCATAAGGCTGCACCACTAACCTGGGATCTGGCAATACCCATGGTTACAATGAGAGCCAGGCTAGGACAAAGGAAGGCAGAGAGATAAATTGGGAGAAACTGCTAACTAAATGTGCCTACAGGTACAGCCGTAGTGAACGACTGGGAAAAGCAAGTAAGTGCAGAATAAGAGATTTGGTGGCGTTCTGGGGTGGGAGGAGCCAGGGCGGGGCAATCAACAGATTGTGAACGTGGTGTTGCTTGTATGGCGTAGTGCCCTGAGAGAGCTCAGACTGGCGAATAGCTTAGTCCTTGGCTCTGAGGATTCTGAGCATGTAGCAGGAAGCATGTTACAGCATGACGGATAGGAAACAGATGGAGTGGTGGACCGGGCCTTGTAAGTAACCTTTGAGGCACACCCCTCGTGTGTACTTCCTCCATGTAGGTCTCACCTCTTAAAGCTTCCAGAACCTTCCAAATTCGCGACACCATCTGTCGAAGATTGCTTCTAATGCTTTGATTCAATTGGGAATCTGCAGGTCCACACGCTTTATAAAGGTCCTTGTCCCCAATTGGTTTTTAATTGATCAATAAAGATGCCAGTAGCCAATGGACCTAGGGTAGCAGGCGAAGGATTAGAAGTGCCCAGTCATTGAGTTAGCAAAGACAGTTTTAAAAAATTAGCTAGTGTGTGTGTGTGTGTGTGTGTGTGTGTGTGTGTGTGTGTGTTACATTTGTAGATCTAAAGAACTAGTGGGGGTTGGCTGGAAGTGAGTGACTGGTTGGGAGCATAAAGCAGAGGCACTAAAGTCACCACTACAGCCATCCAGGAAAACAAGATCACAGGGGCGCGAAGCAGCTGGTCACCCAGAGAGACTACCATGGCGGATACTTGGTTCATTTCCACCTTGCTATTCTATCCGGGGCCGCAGCGCACGGAGTGCTGCCGTGCGCATGCTCAAGGTAGGACTTCCCCTCAAAATTAAACCAATCAAAAACTCCCTCACTGACATGCCCAGAGGTCTGTCTCCTAGGTGATTGTAAATCTTGTCGAATTGACACTATAAACCACCACAAAGACCTCGCCTACCTGAATTGTAACAGACACAGGGATATCCACTGCCCTGTTAATCTTTCCATATTTCAACGAGACACAAACCTTGTAGATAATGTGTATTTACCCCACATTGAAAAGCAGTTCCAGTCTCTTTAAAAAAGGAAGTGGGAAACACCGTGGAGCTAAATATCTTAATTTTGCTTTGCAGATGTTGTCACAGTATGCGGGTTCATGATTGCTCGTGTGCCTCGTGTGTTCTTTTATAGATGTAAAAGCGTGTCGCGACCAACATGAAGCGCAAACTCTTAAATAATATTGATGACATTTCAGAGAAATCTGTAGACTTTGCCATCGGTGTGGGACTGCTGCACAGAAGTTCCCTCTAGGAGGGAGGCTGGGGCTCAGGAGACTCAAGAAGCAGAAAACCTTCCCAAGAAGTAGAAACATGCAAAGTTCCCCAGGGGGTAGCAGGGTTATAAATCTGTAAGCAGCTGCTGGGAGGGCGAAGCTCCGACCAGCCTTTGTGCTGAGAGGAAACCCTGGGACCCGTCAAGCTGCCTGCAGGTTGTGGAGGGAGCTTGGGGTACAGCTCTTGTGGGCTATCACCCATGAGATTTTCCCTGATGCACCCAATCCTGGAAACAGAGCCTCGCCCATGCTCAAGTTAGCAACCCCCCTTAAGAATCAACACTTCGCCAAGTTGGATTTTGGTGTGATCATTGCTTCGGTCCGCCATCGGTTCCCTTTCTGAGATAAGTAGACATGCGTGCTCTGTCTCCCCCCTGGTAAAGTCTCACACACAGAGGGGACCCAGAAAGGCTCCTGCAAGGATGGGGATCATAAACACCAGGCTCACATACACATAGGAGGATGGTCAAGATAGCATCAGGATGAGGTTACACAGCATGGAGTTAACAAGAGGCAAATGTGAGTGTAGAGAAGAATTCCCAGGATCGACTGTTGCCACCAAGGATGGTACAGTTGAGCAGAGCGGTTCTCTCTTGTCTTAGAAAGGCAGGGCTCCCTGAGTACTCAGGACAGATCCACTCCCAGGCTGAGGGCTTCTCAGAGGCAGTCCCAAACAGCAGGAACTTTTTTTTTTCTTTTTTCTGGAGCTGGGGACTGAACCCAGGGCCTTGTACTTTCTAGGCAAGCGCTCTACCACTGAGCTAAATCCCCAACCCCCACAGCAGGAGCTTTTAAACAACGTTGGGGTCCTACTCCACACCTGCGGAATCCGAGCTCCTGAGAAGAAGGCTTGCCCCACTCTGCTGAAAAGCTTCCTAGGTAGCTGGACTTTGCCTCGGGGACCCAGAAACACATTTCTAGCTCCAACATCCCATCAGGTGAAGACAGAAAAGAAACCCCAGTAGCAAACTATTGTGTCCTATTTTGGTACCAGAAAGCAGCGGCATCACGGATGCAGAAATGTTACTGGGAAAAGCATCTCCAGGTGGACGAGGCGGCTCACACACTTGCTGCCACACCTGAAGACTGAGTTCCATCCCTGGGACCCACCCAGTGTGAGGTCAGGACTGAATCCCACAAGCTGTCCTCTGACTTTCATGCAAACTTCATGGCAGGTATGCATATGCACATAACTGCAGCATTAAAAAAAAAAGTGCCTCTGGGATGCCTGGTGATTCCCTTCCCTGCACCGCATCTACCTGCAAACTCGTTTGCTAGAAAACTTTACCAGCCTTCCTGGAGCTCTTCCGTTGCCCTAATTCGCTATGAGGAAGGGAGAGGCAGTCGTGCACACAGAACAGAACACACGGACATGGGATCCTCTGGGCAGATGTGAGGGTCTAGAGCAGTGTGTGCTTAGCTTTCTATTCATCCCAGGCTGTCAAATCTCACCCTCATGTTCCCTGCAGTGTCCCCTGAAGATCTGGAGCACCTGTAACTGGGAGATTTCTGTGGGTATCAATCTGTATTGATGGTCTGCTATCTTTGTTTTTTTTCCTCCTTGTGGTGGTTTGAATAGGTTTGGCCCTTGTAGACTCCTGTGAATGCTTGGTCATAGGGAGTAGCACTATTCAGGGGTATAGACTTATTGGAAGAGATGTGACCTTGTTGGAGGAAGTGTCACTGGAGGCTGGCTTTGAGGTCATATGTGTTCAAGCTATGCCCACTGGTGCTCACAGTCTCCTTCTGCTGCCTGTGGATCAAGGGGTAGAACCCTCAACTCCTCCAGCTCCCTGCCTACCTGCACGCTGCCGTGCTTCCCACCACGATGACAATGGAATAAACCTCTGAGCTTCCCGCCATGACGATAATGGACTGGACCTCTGAAACTGTAAGCCAGCCCCAGTGGAATGTTTTCCTTTTAAGAGTTGCTATGGTCATGGGGTCTTTTTACAGCAATAGAAACCCTAAGACACACTTTAAGCTTCCAGACATGATATCCAAAGCAACATTTCACACCATCACACGAATCCCTGGTATAGTCTTGGGATTGAGGCAAAGACAGGCAGGACAGGAGCTCAATGCTTTGCTATTACCTTCTCTCCCAGGGCTATAGCGAGGATGGAATTCCAGCCAGGGAAGCCTGCAAGCCTCATTTTTTCATAAGAGAAAGGTGGAATTTAGGGAGCTACCAAGGGTTTGTTCAAGAACAGTCATGAAGGACTTGAGTTGGCAAACACTGGTCCCCAGTCCTATGCCTTCTACCCCAAGCAGTCCTCTCCATGAGGAAACCCAAATTGTGGAATAAAACAGATTAAAACTCTAGAAATGAATTAATTAATTAACTAATTGTTTTAAAAAGAGGGGCTGGAGAAATGGCAGCGAGAAAACAGTTAGGAGGGAGAGGCTATGAAACCTCCAGGCCTGTGCCCAGTGACAGACTCCCTTCAGCAAGGCTCCACCTCTTCAAGGTTCCACAACCTCTCAAAACAGCGCTATCAAACCATAACACTCAGAGTGAATGTGGGAGCCTCATCTGTTCTGATGGAGGTGCTGTCCTCTGGAAGAGTTTCGGTCCCTGTCACAAGATGCTTATTGCCCTGTCCCTCCTGATGTAGAAGGTGATTGCAGAAAGGAGCGAAGGTCAGCAGGAGTTTGGGGTAGTGACTGGAGACCCCTAGTGGTCAGAAAGCATGTTGCAAGGGTTAACAACTGACCAGTGTTGTATTAAATATTTAATTCCTGGTCTAGGGTTTCTACCCCACTTTTTGGTTATTGAGTTCCCAGATTAAACACACACACACGCACACACGCACACACGTGCGCACACGCGCGCACACGCGCGCACACACGCGCACACACGCGCACACACGCGCACACACGCGCACACACGCGCACACACGCGCACACGGCTTTTAGAGCCGGGCAGATATCTACCCTCCATGCTGTTAGAATCTACTTTCCTATCGATAACCCCGAGTTATTACTTACTATGTTTCACCTGGGCTGCTCTTAGCTCCGATTGGCTAGCCCACATGGCTACATTTTTTTTTTTTTTTTGGTTCTTTTTTTCGGAGCTGGGGACCGAACCCAGGGCCTTGCGCTTCCTAGGTAAGCGCTCTACCACTGAGCTAAATCCCCAACCCCACATGGCTACATTTTTATGGCTCAGCTAACCCACCGCGGCTCTCCTTACCCCTCTCCTGCATGTTCTTCCTCCCTCACAGGTCCTCCTCCAATCCAACCCTCAAAACCTAAACCCCACCTATATCTCTTCTGCCCAGCTATTGGCTGTTGACATCTTTATTTGCCAATCAGAAATAACTTGGGGGCAGGGTCACTTATGTGAAGACTCTCTTCTTGTCTCTAGGGCAACCAGTTTGGGGGGCCAAAATTAGCGTTAGGATACAAGTGGCTTCAAGTCAACCCACTACAGACCAGTGGATTGTTAGGTCTCTGCAAATCATGACAATATCTTAGTTCTTCTTGTCTTAGTGTCTTTGTCCTTAAATGAAGAGAAGAGAGATTTAGTGGTCTTGGAAAGCAACCGTGTTATGTGCAGAGCTGGGCACGTTTAAAGTAGGAACGGAGAGCAACACAAAAGAAGGCAGAATTGTCAGGCTTCCCTGTGCTCACCAGATGTCTGTGTTGTGGTGACAAACGCCCTAGAGAAACAACTTATAAATCAGAAAGGTTCGTTTTGAGTCGTGGCTTCCTTCCATGTTCGGCAGGATTCTTTGCAGTGCACATGAGCTAAGAGTGGATATCATGGTAGCGGGGACACATGGCACTGGCTGGCCAGGAGACGTAGTGTCCCTGAATCATTTGGCTCCATCCCTCCTCCCTCTCTAGGTCCAGCCTAGGGGATAGTGACGCCCACATGCAAGGCAGATTCTCTCTACTTAGGTTAATTATCTCAGGAAACACTCTCTCTAACAGCTGTTTCCAGGGGATCATTTCAATCCAGTCAAGGTTAGCCATCATGGTTACCCATCAGGCACCTGTAAACTAAGTGTAGAGTCTGTGCATTTAGACAAAGCTGCAGCCCTTGCTGAAAGACTACACCTGCTCCCTCACTAAACAATGGTCAGAGAATTATGCCAACACTTACCGTTTTCTTCACTAAGGGACTTATTAGAGCAGGGCTGGGGGTCAGCTTCGTCAGTAATGTGTGTGCTGCAGGACTACAAGGATCACCACCAGACCCATGGGAAGAGCCTGGACCTGACTTACACCCACAATATCACCTCTGAGAAGATGACAGGCAAACCCAGGTCCCAGTGAGGGACTCTGCTTCAAAGATGGACAGTATCCAAGGAAATGGCACCTGTGGCTGGCCTCTGATGTCCATGTGAACCTGCACACACATGTATGCCCATCCGCAGACACATACACAACTACAATACAAGAGAGTGTGTTCTGGTAATGAGGAATCTGACATAGTTGAGGGGTATTAAGGAATCCCATCATCCCAGCAACCCTCAAAATGTTTTGTTTTGTTTTGTTTTGCCCACTTTCTCCACAAGTAAAGTCTGATTCTTTCTTGGGTAGAGAAATCGTCATTGACCTTGAATTGATCACATGCTACTCAGGGGTTTTTTGGTTTTGGTTTTGTTTTTGTTGTCTTTGGTTTTTTGTTTGTGTGTTTGCTTTTTTTTACCCCAGACATCCTGCAGCGATGACCAGACTAGAGAAGAGTAGAAGGTGTTAGTTTAAGTCTGGAATCAGGAGTTTCTTGACATCTTGAGAATCATGAGCTTGTCAAGGATGCTGATCCAGTTTAGCTCTGACAAGAGCTAAGAGGGCATCACTGTTTGAATAGGAAAAAAGTCCACCCTAGCCTCCCGATTTAAGTGGTTGGTCCTCAGATTGAGGGAGAAGTTCTGGAAACAAGGAATGGTATGACCAGAGCTGTTAGGTTACTAGCCTGGACCCTGGCATCCATAAAAAGCTAGGCTGTACCACCTGTTCTCCCTAGGCCAATTAAACAGACAAGGAACAGGCAACGGGAGGAGGAACAAAGGGGTGCAGTAACTTCCTCCCAAGTTCATCATCAGAGTCCTGACAGGAGGTTTAGGTCGAATACAGAGCAAGAGTGTGCATAGCTGGTCAAGTGTGGCCCCTCCCATCACTGACCATCCTCCTCTCAGCCCTGGTCCGGCAAGTTGTCAGAGCTGTGTGACATCTCTCACTCTGGCTGGTGCCAGGCTTCACCCTTTTCCTTCTACAAGAAACTCCTGGGAAATTCAAATTTCTTGAAGACTACTACTTTAATAGTCTGGTGGCCAAAGAGAGGGACGAAGTCTCTCTTTAGAATACTTTCGCTCCCATGAGGATGGTTACAGCAGCTGGCTGAGCAGAAGGAAGGAGGTCACCAAGTGCAGGTTTTTGGGAGTGGTTATACCTATTTCCTGTCTTGCTCCCCACTTCCTGGGAGTGATGCCTAGACCTTCCTGTGGTGATGGACTGAACCCAAATAAACTTTCCCTGCCTTAATTTGCTCTTTGTTAAATGCTTTCTCACAGCTGTGTAAAAGTAACTAATTCAGGGCTTCAAAAAGATCCACTGGTCCTCATGTCCTGTAATACTGCCACCCACGCATGCCTGCCACTCTTTAGAGGACAAGCCAGCTCCCCCACTTCCCTCCTACCCTTTATACTCCGAGCAAAGGTCAGCATTGGGTAGGAGTGATGGCTGATCTTCCTTGTCAATTTAACTGGATCTGGAATTAAGTGAGACACACGCTCTGCGCTGGTCTGCGTGGGCATTTCCAGGAAGGATTATTGGGGAGAAGATAGAAAGACGGCCTCAGGAAAAGTGATCTGTCGTTTCCTGCCCACATTTACCGGACTTCTGCAGCTGCAGCCACCGCTGGCCTTCAGTGATATTATAGACTCAGCTTCTTCATCCTTACAAGGAGGACTGAAGATCAGCAGTGTCCCTCAGGGGATTCCCCGGGTCTCTAGCACCGTACTGGGGGTTCTGAGGCACTAGCCTTGTGACCCGAGTAGCTGCAGGTCTCAGTCTCTCTAATATGTGGATGGTGATGCTGTACTGTGCAGGCCCTGGCATAGTAAGCCAAGCTATGTGCATATGCAGTCCGTCAGTTCTGTCCCTCCCTAGAACACACCCCACCCCCACCCCGGACACAGAGAGGAGGGAAGAGGGAAAGTGCGAGCTTTAGATAATTTACAGCCTCATGCTTATTTCTTTCAGAATTAAGGTTGCCTGTATACATTTGGGAGGAGACAGGAGAAAACAGAGCACAATGTAAGAAGGAAATTACAGAGGAGGAACAGAAAAATCTCTTTGAGTTGCTACCTCCACTTAAAATATTTAGCAGAAAGAGTGGGTGTCGGGCAGAGGAATTGGAAACAATGTTGCCGTACAAGAAGCCAGGGGTTAGCTTCTTCTCTCCTGCCTGCCAGCCTGGGACTCTGGTTACAGGTCAGCTGCAGGCCAGATAAGCCTCTGCAAACCTCTGCTGAGAAGGGTCCTAGGAGAACTCTTGCTTCTCCCCAGGAGACCAGGTCCTTGCTGAGCTGACAGCACTGACCACCAGGTTCCTTTCCTAAAACCATGCAGAACTGGTTCCCAGAGAATGATAGGCAGACAAAGGCACAGGAACAAGGACCCCACCCTCTTTACAAAGTCTGCTGTCCCCCTGTGGCACAACACAGCCCCCAAACTGCTCTCTAGAGCGTCAGAATGTGCAACCACGTCATCCCAGACCTTGCACCAGCAGCACCTTCTGGAAGGATGGTGCAGGAGAGTACTAAGCTCCTGTCAGACACTGGTGGGCTCACTTCAGAGGAGGGCTTCTTGTGGTGCCATAGCTCTGTGTGCGTTTATATTCTATAGGGATGGGGGTAGACCTGGGAGCTCACAAGTTAGACAACCATTATCCCCCCTGGTCCACATCCCTAGTCCTCTTTGTAAGTTCTCACTGTGTGACTGCTTCCCCCATCAGCTCATCCGTTATCTAAGCAGGATGCTGATGCTTGGTCTATGATGAATGTTCAACAAATGGTCGTCCCCTTCTTTCCAGTGTCACCTCTTCCAGAGCGGTAGAGTTTAAATTTCACCATAGAGCCAGGTAGTGGTGGTGCCTTTAGTCCCAGCACTTGGAAGGCAGAGGCAGGCAGATCTCTGAGTTTGGTGCCAGTCTGCTTTATAGAGTTCCAGAGAAACCCTGCCTCAAAATAAAATAAACTGAACTAAAATAAAATAAAATATCAGTAATAAAATATCAGTATTGACTTTGCCACCTATCTTTATATTTCGACAAATACCCTAATGTGCTAGTAAGAAATAGCTATTTGTTCTTTATTCCAAATTTCTGGTAACATTTCTCAAGCTCTAAGAATTTCCTGACTTACACTGAGGTAGCTTGTGTGTGTGTATGTGTGATGTGTGGTGTGGTGTGTGTGTGTGTGTGTGTGTGGTGTTTGTGTGTGTGAGTGTAAGTGTGTATGTAAGTGTGTGTGTGTGTGTGTGGTGTGGTGTGGTGTGTGTGTGTGGTGTGTGTGTGATGTGTGGTGTGGTGTTTGTGTGTGTAATGTAAGTGTGTATGTAAGTGTGTGTGTGTTGTGTGGTGTGGTGTGTGTGTGGTGTGGTGTGTGTGTATGTGTGGTGTGTGTGTGTGTGGTGTGGTGTGTGTGTATGGTATGTGTGTGTGTATGTGTGGTGTGTGTGTGTGTGTGTGTGTGTGTGCACGCGCGCCTGTGCACAGGTGAGCACATTATTGTCAAGCCAGAGAGTAACCCTGAATGTCATTCCTCAGGGAGAACTCAGTTCTTGTTGCCCACCTTGAATTTCGTTTTGCTCTGACCTGGAACTCTTCAGGTAGACCTGGCTGACTGGACAGAGACCCCTAGAGATCCATAGTCTCTGCCTCCCTGGTGTAGGATTACAAACACAGTCTATCACACCATGGACTCTAGGAACCAGGAACTGAATTCCAATCCTAATGACAAGTACCTTATCAATAAGGCACCTTCCCAGTATCCACCTTTCGTTATTCTTAATAAACCCCTTTCGAGAATACCATCTATGCTAATGAGGTGACTCTTGATTGGTCCCTAGACAGTTTCAGGCCAGGGCCCGGTTGTCTGGGAGACAGCCCTGGGAATAGCATCCCTTCTATAGGGACACAGAGAGGGCTGGAGAGTGAGCTCCTTCCTGTCCAGTGCCTGGGATTTCCTCAGCTCTGTCTGCGTGATGGAATCTCTGTAGACACACGAGGCAGAGTTTGGAGAGGTGCAGGGTTGGAGAAAGCACAAGGTGCTTGGGAGAAGAGCCTTGAGCCTGGAGTGAATGTGGAAGCAGGGCTCTACCCCTGTCCTCTAGCACCTCGCTGGTGCACCAGTCTCTTCCACCCCAGAGTTATACATGTTTTGTTGTAGTTACCATCAGAGTGGACTGACTATGTTGCAGTTTCTGCAAGCTGTCCTTACAACTTACCAAAACCAATGGGGGCAGTTAAGGGAAGCCAAGTTTTATTTACAGTCACACCAGAGAGGCATTTGGACAATCTTGCAGTGGCCTTACCAGTAAGGGTCACTTTGTAGGCATGAGTCCTTGAACTAGGAGCATCCGAAACAAACTCAAGGCAGCTAAACTGAGTAGGGCACACAGTAAGTCTCAGAGGCCCACACCGAATCCATGCTGGAAACATATGAACAGCTGTTTATAAAGTCATTCTCACCTCGGGGACACAGTTCAGTTGGTCAAGTGCTCACCCGGTCGGATGAGGCCCTGGTTTGATTCCCATCCTACCTCACCCAGGTTAATGGCCACATTTATAACCCCAATATGCTTCAAGTAGAATTAGAAAGGAAAAGTCGCTATAGAGTTTGAGGCCAGTTTGGGTACATGATACTCTGGAGAGAGTTGGGGGGATTTTGTTTTTAATTAAAAACAAACAAGTTATAATTTAACACAAACAAATAAGGTGACAGCTGGGGTATGTCTAAACTGGTAGAGAGCTTGTCTAGCCTATGTAAAGACCTGGGTTCGTCCCCAGTACTGCATAAACTGGGCATGGCTCCATGAACCTGTAATCCCAGTATTTAGAAAGAAGAAGGAGAATCAGGAGTTCAAGGTTACCTTCAGCTACACAGTGAGCTCAAGGCTAGCCTGGGCTACCTGAGACCCTGTCAAACCAGCAAACAAAAACAAACACAGGGTTAAGAGACCACTTAGCAGGTTAAAGTGCTTCAGTACAGGCCTTAACACCTGAGTCTTATTCCCAGAATCCACATGAAGCCAGAAGAAAACTGACTCCATGAAGTTGTCCTCTGGCCTTCTCCACATATGTGCTATGGCACCCAGATCCAACATGTGCTCACACACAGGCATATGTGTACACACATGCACATACATGCATATGTGTGCGCTCACACATGCACACACACAACATATGCACACAAAAGCACTCTCACATGCACATGTGCACATGTGCACTCACACATGTGCATAGACACATACACACACACGCACACATACATCCCCCCCCACACACACACAATGAAATTTTAAAGTACACATTTAAAATCAAACAAAAAGAAACAAACAAAACAGTAAAGTAAGATGAGAAAATAATTTTTCACTCTCCAAGAACTAGTAAGGGATTTGTGTTTGATGCTTAAGAAAGCTATTAGATTATTGGCAGAAAGTATGAATTAGCCATTCATAGAACCAAAGCGCTAACAAGTACTAAGCTATATGTTTAAGTGGTGCATCTTATATAAAGTCAGCGTTAGTCATAAAGAAAACTTACTTAAATCAGACAATACTGAGGGACATTATGGAAAAGTCTCACAAGGCATCGTGGCATGGATCAGTCTACTGGCTGGGACCTTGGTACCAATTACCTGTCATCCTGAACAGGTACAGAAGCACCTAGAACATACATGGTAGACAGAGGTGAGAAACAGTGCTGTGTCTAGTCTGGGCCAGGAGGCAATGAGGGCTTGTGCCTGGTAGAGGCAGAGGTGTGGAATGAGAACTTGCAAAGCAATGAACAACACAGGGGCCTTGGGTAGAATAAGAGATTGTAACCCCATTTAGTGAGATAAAAATCTCGGGTAAGAAGAGCCACTGGGCGTGTTGTTGAAGGGGGTTCTCATCCCAAGGCAGCTTCAGGCTTGGGAGACGGCTCCGTTGGGAAAGTGTTTGTCTCACAGTCATGAAGACCCAAGCTCAACCAATGCCTTCCACTTAAAAACCTGGGCATTGCGAGACATACCTGTGGGAAAATTCTACTAATTAAGATCAAAGTCCACCATGACTGGATAGTCTCTGAGCTCTGCACAATATGGGAGACACTTCTCTGGCAGGGTTTCTCTGAGGCTCCCTTCGTCAGCAAACTTTCTCCTTCTCTGGCCCCGACACTTAACCTCTACCTGAGACATGTCAGGCAGCCTCAATCAGTTTATAGGATCAATTTATTTCTCCTGACAAAACCGGTCATCACCTTGAGATTCCTAAAATGCTTTCTCATGCTAATGAGGAAACCTAGCTATTCTAAGCCTCCAGCCAATGACCTTTACCCACTTGGGATGTCCCTACCCTCGGTCCCCTGAAACTTTATAAGCCTTTGATCACTCTAAGTAAGGTTGGTCTGCCTACTGACTGTGGTTCGTTCACTCACAGGGCTTCCCAAACCCCTGTTCAACATCTCCGCTCACACTGCCCTCGTAGATTGTATCAGTCTATGGTCAGTATGGGGAGACCCACACACACCTGTAATTCCAAGGCTGGAAACACAGAGACAGAAGATCCCAGAGGCTCACCGGCCAACCAGCCTAGCTTTATTGGTGAGCTGCAGGCCAATAAGAGACCCTATGTCCCAGGAGATGAGGCATTCCTGAAGATGACACCAAGGCTGTCCTCTCGTTTTTACCTGTGTGCACATGCCCCCGCAACATGTACATTCTCAAACATGAGCATGCACTACAAATTCACATATGTGCATTAAAAAACAATGACTCAAGTCCTCTGCTCTCCTGGGACACAATTGCTGAAGCTTTACCTCTCTGATCTTCCCTTTCAGCCTCAGCTGGAAAAGTCATTCACTGGTTTTCCCTATTTATTCCCTCATCGAGTACTTGGTGGGGAGCCACCGTGTTTTAGAAGCCATCCTGAGAGGGTCGGTCCCATAGTGAGACAGTGAGGTACACTTAGTGGGGCAGGGGATCCCACTAAGTGTCTTCTAAGAGCCTTCAGGTGACCTTAAACATTCCCGGAGGTGGGGGTACCAGACGAGACTTCGCTCCCAGTTAAGATGGTGAAATGGTCGCTTTTGTGTCTGTAATGAATACCCAGCATTCTTTCAGGGTAGGAACAGCTGGGTCCATCTGGCTACCCTCACTGTGTGTGTGGCCTTCTCCTTCCCATAAGTTCCCTTTCCATGGGAGGTCTACTGCTCTGACACATCCGGGTGGGGCCGGGGGAGGGGCATCCAACCTGGTCACCAGTTTGTCTATACAGCAGCGACCCTGGCATCATGGGCACCTCATTTCACCAGGTCAACACAACCACTTGGCCACACAGCAAGCTCCAGTAGCCATAGATACCACACTGTCCTGCCAAAACAGGCACTATTAACCTATCAAGGAAAGCCCTCATTGCTGGCCTCCCAGTGGCCCACTCTCTCTGTTAACATAATGTCCACCCTGCTGAGGTGGTCCACTCTGCCTGTTATCATGGCCATTTTGGTCCCATTCCTGAACAGCTTTCTCATGGTGTTCTGTCTACAGCCTTGTCAGTCAGCAGTGAATGCACAGCATCCCCCTGGGAGGAGGAGGAGGGGGGAGGGGAAGGGAGAGGGGGAGGGGGGAAGAAGAGGAGGAAGAAGGGGGGAGGAGGGGGAGGAGGAGGGAGAGGAGAAGGGGAGGAGGAGGGGGAAGAGGAGAAGGACTACGACAACAACAATGACGATGACGAGTGTCATCTATATTGAGTTGGTGACTCCCTTTCCTGTTCTGGGAGTTTCAGGAGAAACTTGTGAGCCCAGAGCATATGGGCTCTTTTCTGTCAGGTAGATAATGCATGGATGTTTCATTGTTGATTGTTTTTCTCCAGCAACTCTGCAGAATCACAGGGCATGTGGACCTGAAGTAACTTCCCCCCTGGCATGGATTAATTTACCTGGATGTGATCGGTAGTTAATGTGCACAACCTGAACAGGGAAACAACGTCATGGGAGCTGTGATTGTGACTAAGGAACCAGGGGGACTCGGGACGGATCCAAGGGGTCCTCTGCTCAGCCTTTGAATCCAAGAGTCCATTTTTCCGCTCTTGTTGTTTAAGTGAGGGTGATTTTGAGGGGGCTTTGAACTGCAGAGGGGGGAAGAGAAAAGCTAAGTCTTTTGAATTGGCATGGTCAAATGTGCACATCAAAATACAGCGTGATTAGAAAGCTGAGAATTCAGATTAAAATTCACACTGCAAGGCATTGCTCCACAGCTGCCAGAACAATCCGGGATGGTTTGGTGAGGGCTCCAGCCGGCAGGAGGAACCGGGAAAGGGGACATGTCCGATTGGCTTATTCAGTGTGGGTCAGGCAGCAAAAGAATGGCTGTCTCACGCTGGAGAGGCTGAGAACCCAGCAGCCACTCTGTCCATGACGCTGGACGCCTGAGGAGTCGCCTGGAGACGCCTGCAGAGCTGCCAGTCTTCCATGCTGGAAACCTGAAGAAGCTGAGTTTTATAGCCACAAGAGAGATGCCCATCCCCGCCCGCTGCCCAAGCTCTGCTACCTCCTTTTGTCCGGCTGATAAAGGAAGGTCCTGCCCACACTGAGCAAGCCCTCTCACTTCTAGTAACATGATGGAGAAAATTCCTTCCAGATCTGATCATGGTGACGAACACGATTCTCTGTCATATTGATTTTTTTTTTCTAACTCAAGACAGGCCCACAGTAATAGCCATCTGACCCCAGACTGAGACTTCCAAAATCATTATCCCAGTGTGTAAGTGTGTGTGTGTGTGTGTGTGTGTGTGTGTGTGTGTGAGAATATGTCTGTGTGTATCTGTGTATGTGAATGTGTATGTGAGTGTGAATGTGTGTATGTGTGCGTGACTATTTGAATGTCTCTGTGTCTGAATGTATGTGTGTATGTGGATGTGGATGTGTGTGTATGTGAATGTGTTTCTGTGTCTGAGTGTATGTGTGTATGTATATGCTAGTGTGTGTGAATGTGTGTGAGTGTCTCTGTGTCTGAGTATATGTGTGTATGTGTATGCAAGTGTGTGTGAGTATGCATATGTGTGTGTGAATGTGTATGTGTGTCTGTGTGTATGTGTGTGTATACAGGTGTACCTCATATTGTGTGGACAGATACAAGTGATATGAGGCCAGAGACCAGCATCAGATATCAATCATTTGGAATGTCATCCTTGGTTTAGTTTGGTTTGGTTTTTAGAAAGCGTCTCTCATGGGGACCCTTGGCTCACCATTTTTCTGGCTAGGCTGCTGTCTACAGAGCCTGTCTGTCTCCTCCTGTCCAGCACAAGGATACACACCACCATACCCAGCGATTTTACATGGGTTCTGGGGGCTCGAACTCAGATCTAGTGTCCACACAGCAAGTATTGACTTGGCCACCTCCTCGACCCAGGTCTTTTCTTCTTTTAAGTTGATTTTCTCAATTTTTTTGTCATGAGAATAGAATGTTGACTAACAAGAATGTTGAACCCACACACTCACATGGGAGATGCTTAGGAAACCTTCTGTTTGTGACAAAGGTCCTTGAGGAGACTCAGCCAGAATTCAGGCCCGGTAACAAAACAATCAGGGCATATCATTATATCATTCTCTCTCTCTCTCTCTCTCTCTCTCTCTCTCTCTCTCTCTCTCTCTCTGTATGGGAAATCATGGATACAGAACAGACTCAGATTGCCTTGAATGACATGTTTGGCATGGAATTGACCACAGAAGACAAGTAATTCACCCACACTGAGCCCTCTCACTTCTAGTAACACGATGGAGAGAATCCCTTCCAGATCTGATCACATCCTGTTGTTGATTGAGAACCATTAAACAAGACATTGAGTGAGTACGTACATGTGTGCATGCATGTGGATGTGTGCACGTGGTGCATATGTGCACAGTGTGTGTATGGGGGTCACACGGTCAGATGATAAATTAGATGATTCAGTTCTCTTTCCATCATGTGCGTCACAGAATCAAACTGAGATCAATAAGCTTGGAGGCAAACACCTTTGCCCGCTGAGTCCTCTCGCCAGCCCTATTGGACGTGCTCCTCGTGGGTTCTCAGAGGAACTTGTCAGACAGTCAGGAATCTACATCACAGGTCCTAGTCATTATCTGACCACATACTTTACTTTGGGGTTAGTGGAAGCTAGGGGTCTTCTAATACATACTAAAGGGGTTACACTAGAGATATTAGACATAGAAGTGAGCAACACATGCATACAAAGGGGCCTAAAAACAGCTCAAGGTAATTTTGGATCTTCAGCTACAATATTCCCAGCTATCTGCATTAAGGAATTTCTAATCATTCAATCAGCCTTATACAAGGTTTAGCATAGAGGACCCCCCAGCAACAACCCCTTGGGAAATCAACCAGCCTTCTAGAACCTTCAACATGGGTGTGACATTTTTATTTCTGAGAAACTCAATTACAGAAGTCTTAGCAAGAAGGGTTGTGATGGGGATTCCTTTTCAGAGGTGAAGCCTAGAGAGGACTCTGAATCTCTCTTGTCTTGCCTGCCCAGCTCCATAAACTAACTCAAGAAATGCCCAAGGGAGGAAGTATACAAGATGCAGAAGCCTCTGGTGTGAGACGGAAGCAGGACAAAGGCAGACATTCTGTGGAGGGTGGAGGGAGGGGCTCCCTTGACTTGAGCTCTCTCTAGGAGTCAGTGAGTGTGGTCAGACCTTGGCCCTGTGGGTGCTTGCTGCTGGTGGTCTCAGAACAGGCTCTTGAATGGTGGCCAGTGTTTCATCCCTGGGCAGCTATCTCCCAGTTACCCCTCACTTGTAAGAATATCAGCAGGTTGCCTGAGGGAAAAGTGTTCAGAGACTCAAGCTACTCCACACTGATGGCTTTGAGACTTTATTATACATGTATACTGTAACTGTAGAAGTAGGAGGAAGAAATAAACTTCACTATGCAACCCTAGCTGACCTCCAGTTTACAACTCTCCTGCTTCAGCCTCCTAAGTAACTGGAGTCCCACAGGTGTGCTTCTGTGTGCAGTTAGGATAACCAATCCTTCCGTACTAGTGCTCTGTGCAGCCTTCTCAGATTGGCTTCTGTCATTTGCTGACACGGTTATATTATTTTTGGCCTCTAAACATATTCCTCTGTCTGTCTGGATGGTCCAGCATCTGCCCATTTAGAAGGCTGTCTTGTGTGAGGGAGCTCTCCGGCACACTCTGAGTTTGTGCTGGTGTTAGCACAAGGGCAGAGTATCCGACAGAGCCACGCAGCTCATTACCAACCATGGCACGGTGGCCCAGATTTCCTACTTAAATTAGAAAGCAGACATCTCAGGGGCTTTATAAGAAGAATATTCTCCAGTAGAAGATTAGAAATACTGTTTAAGCATGAATTCCTACAGGACGTGTGTCAGACAAAGAATGGGGAGCCTAAGAAATTCTGCTGGAGGCGATTTAGAAAAGTGGTCAGAGGTCTGTGTGTATGTATGCATGGTGTGTGTGTGTGTGTGTGTGTGTGTGTGTGTGTGTGTGCGTGTGTGCCCATGCACGCATGTACATGTACATGTGTGTATATAAGTGTGCATGGTGTGTGTGCATGTATGTGTGTGAATGCATGTGTGTATGTATGCATGGTGTGTGTGTGTACATGAGTGTGTGTATGTATGCTTGATGTATGTGGTATATTATGCATTGTGTGCTTGTGGAGGATGGATGGATAGATAGATAGATAGATAGATAGATAGATAGATAGATAGATAGATAGATGATAGTTAGATAGCTAGATAGATGATAGATAGATAGATAGATAGATAGATAGATAGATAGATAGATAGATAGATAGATGATAGAGTCTCCCATAGCCTGGGCTGACTTCAGAAGTAGGCTTATATGAGGGAGTCCTTGCTCTACAAACAGTAGAGTCTTCAGGAATTGAGGATGACCTTGAATTTAAGAGCCTCTTGCCTCTGCCTCCTGAGTGCTGGGATTATTGGCATGTGTCACTGTGCCCTGTTTATTCCAGTGTTAACATGAAACCCAGGGCTTTATACATACTAGGCTAGACATATACCACGTGAACCATAGCCCTGACCACTCAAAGAATATTTTAAAATGGTGAAAGCACCTGGAAAAGCAAGTGTCTGAATATGGACTGGAATAAGCTGTCCAGTTAACTGCTCCCTCAACGACCTATGACAATATCTATGGACATAGAATCAGAAAGGTTTTGGGACTTGCAGTCCATTTATCATGGCAGCTGAATCCTCAGTGCCAGAGCTTCGTCTGAATGAAAGGAGGAAAAGGAGAAAGTGAGATGAATGCCAGCAGTTATCTCCTCCGGCATCTTGGCCCTCCCAGATCTGAACAAAACTTCCCACACTCCCATCTCCACACTTTTCTGCCACAATGGACTGTACCCTCTCAAATCACAGGGCAAGTGAGGCCTTTAAAGGTTTGGTCAAGTGTTTTCATCACAGCAACAAGCTAAGGCAACTAAAGCACAGGCTGAGGTGGGAGCATTTACACCACAGGAATTGGCAGAGGCTATGAATTGGGAGAGCTTAACTACAGCGCCGAATAAAGGCTTGACCTTTGATTTATCGTGGCTGTCTGAGATCAGCTTTAAGCCCTGGCTGTAAGTGACAGGAAGCATTATCAGTATACAGATGTTTGGATCCATGAGGACCAAGTGTCTGCTCTCCTTTCTTTCACTGACATTCCTGGGGAGGCTCCTAGCACACACGCCTGACAGAGGCTTACAAAACTGACCACAGGTGCTATATAAGTGAGCTGAACTACATCTCTAGCCAATACATTATTTTAAGTCCATGGTTGGTATGGGCTTGCTGGCAAACACCACAGCTCTGAGGTATCCAGAGCCCATGGGGAAGCTTGCAAGGTGCAATCTGGAATGGATTCTTTGCCCACAGAACGTGATCTGGCATTGAAGGCCCGTGCTGTTCTGGATTCTGTAGTCATCAGTGCCTCCACAGGTCCTTAAGGCTATCACTGGGCAGCTCTGTCTTTTTACCTCTGAATTTAAGGAGCTACCGTAGTGAGGCAACACGCCAGCAAAGCCAAATATAACCTTTGACTGGGTAAAGAACCTAGGGAATGAGAAAAAATGAAGGAGAGCATCTATCAGGGGGAGAAACCCCTGTGTGTGATAAAACAAGGACGGGTCCTGACTCTGGGGACGTGACTGGTTTGGAAGGGGGAAGCCAGGAAATGACTTAGCTCTGGGCACTGCTGATGGAGGTGTTAAAGATGGTGTTATGTGTGGGACCACATTCCTGCGAGCCAAAGAGATGGGAGTTATCAGGAACATGGTACTCAACAAGGCCCCAGTGGCATTTTACTTTGAATTCTCGAGTTCGTCCCTTTCTCTGATAACTTCTTATTAGCTCCAAGGCTACAGATCAGTCTAAAATTGTCAAAATCATGAATGCTGACATTCAAAGAGCCCCCGACCTATTGTTCTGAATATTTTGCACTCAGAATCTCCCCAGCATTCCTTAGGACAGGGAAGTAGCCTGGGGCTTCTGATTGTCATCATGGAAACTGTTGAGTTGTATGTATCAGACTTAGAGGAGGGAGGAGGGGATCCTGCATTTCTAACCCTCATTCTGGCAATTCCAGCATTTGAGGGGCTAAGACAGGGGGATGGCAAGCTTGGTAACAGCCTGGGTGACTGATCAACACTGTCAAAAGAAAGAAAAATAAAAAAGAAAGAGGGAGAAGGAGAAAGAAGGAAAGGAAAGAAGGGAGAAAAGGGTAGGGAGAAGAGTGAGAAGAAGGGAAGAGGAAATCGATCATGAAAGTAAGTGTTGGGGGAGGGGAGAACTCGCAAGACGTGAGTGAGGATAATAATGAATCATTATTAGACATAACAACATTCATGGCCAATTCTGCAGCCAATTTTAGTTCCTGCTACAAGGAGTGGCTGGGATGCAGAGCCTCAAGGCACCACCTGATGGAAAAGCAGTGCTGCTGTTAGTGACCCACAGAGGTCTCTACCGTCCCAGCATCCTCTGACTGCCCTCGATGTCTTAAGCCTGACCTCTCCCATCCTCACATACTGTGATTGTTTCTATTGCTTTCACTGACTGTAACAAATGCTTGTAGCATACTGCTCATATAGCCTCGTGTTTTCCCATTGCATGGTTTGTTTTTCAGAAAGTACTCCAAAGTCTGCCTTGAGCACAAGGATTCCAGAAGTATGTAAGACATAAAAAAACAAAACAAACAAACAAAAAACCCCTACATGTCAAGGAAGTGTCCGCCTCTGCTAGAGGACATAGAATTCAGTTTTTCATGTTCCTCCAAAGAGGGAGTTTATCACAAAGCTCCATGACATAATAAAAAGGGGAAAACAGAACAGGGTGTGTTGTAGCTCACCAGTAACAGTGTAACAGTGCAACAGTGTAACAGTCTAACAGCACAACAGGGTAACAGTGTAACAGTATAACAATGTAGCCATAACAGTGCACAGTGTAACAATGTAACAGTATAACAATGCAACCATGACAGTGCACAGTGTAACGATGTAACAGTGTAACAGTGTAGCCATTACAGTGCACAGTGTAACACTGTAACAGTATAACAATGTAACCCTAACAGTGCACAGTGTAACACTGTAACAGCGCAGCAATGAAAGCGCAGTCCATAAAGATACTGCCTTAGGGCATCAGAGCCAATTGTTTATAGTCTCTGCCAGAAGGCATCAAGGACAACTGCAAGGTGGTCCTCAGGGTCTGGATCCACATAACCCAGCGAGAGCAGAGAAGCCTGTGCACACACAGCCCTGTGCAGAGTTTAGGAAGAGTGAGCCTTACACTCACTGGACTCACTCCCACCATATTGGTTGTGCTGGGTATTTCTGCCTCTTCCTCTGCTATGTTGAAAGCAGGTTTCATACATATATTCTTTTCTACAATGGAGATTCGGACACAAGGGTATATGTTTTCCTTTTGATTTTCTGGTGTCATTATGTTGCAATTATTACTCCATATTTGGGTTGGGGTGATGGCTCAGTTTGTAAAGTTTTTCAGATCTCCAGAAACCACATAAAAAGTCAGGTACAGCAGAGCATACCTGCAGTTGAAGTCCTGCAATATAAGAGGTCCTCTGGAAGGGGTGGGGGCCAGATTTCAGGTCAATGGGAGTACCTGTTTCAAACATGTGGAAGATGCCAGAGGACCAATTCACACCCACAGCTTTCCTCAGTTCTCCAAATATGCACAGTGCATGCATGTACAGGCGCGCGCGCGCGCACACACACACACACACACACACACACACACACACACACACACACACCACGGAGGGGGAGAAAGAAGGAGAGGGAGAGGTGGGAGGGGGAGGGGAGACAGACAGACAGAGACAGAGACAAAGAAAAAGAGATAGAGAGGTGAAGTGTACAAAGGCATTCACAAAGAGGTTAAAATCTAGGTTGTGGAATGGGATATTCCGCTATTGTGGCTATCATTTGAAATAAATGGCCACTGAAGAAGCCCCACTCTGACACCTGACATGTGAACAGCTGTGCTGTGCTCTTGCAATGCCACTAGAGGGAGCACAGGTTCACTGCCATGCCTTGGTCCCCAAAGTAGAACACCTTGCCAAATGTTCTAGATGGCATTTGAGAAAGCAACCATGGATCTATTAGCATTTATTCCGCAAGGAGACTGAGTGACTGGAAAAGAACCCACATAAACAAGCCGGAGATGGGTAGAGCCCTGGAGCTCACTGGCCAGTCAGCCCACCTTACTGGTGAATTCCAGGTCAATGAGAGACCCTGTCTCAAAAAACAAGGTGGGTGCTGACTGAGGAGGAAGTCCTCTGACCTCCACACATGCAAACGCATATGTGTGCACACTAGTTCACTCATAGGCACACACATGAGCATGCACATGTACACAGACACAAATTGTAATTAACCCACTTAAATTTAAGTGAATCTTTCCTGACTGGGAGAAGATACATGATAAGGACTAAAATTGGTGAAACCTCCTCATTTCTCTGGGCACTTCAGTTGCAAACAACAATCTGCCTCACAACACATTCTTACAAAGCAGAAATGGAAACTTAGAAACTTAGACTCGGTAACCAGAGGAAATTTATTCTGTGAATGATTTGTTATGGGGAGGGGCTTCTGTAGTAGTGCCAATGCTTAAGTCCTGTTCCCCAATTGGTTCTTGATCAATCAGTCAAGGTACCAGTGACCAATGACTGAGGACAGGGAGGGACACTTAGAGTTTCAAGGGAGGATACAGGGAATAGAGGAAGGAGGCAGTAGCAGCAGGAGATTAAAGCCAAGCAGCAGTGTGAGTTTTTGGTTGGAGTGACCAATGGCCACTCTATCAGATTGTGCCAGGGGTGGCAGGGGAGGTTTAGGAGTGCCCAGTCATTGAGTTAACAAAGATATTTTAAAATTAACTAGCGTGGTGTGTGTGTGCGTGTGTGTGTGTGCGTGCGTGCGTGTGTGTGCTGTTGTTGTTGTTGTTGTTGTTGTTGTTGTTTTATCCGTGAACCCAAAGGAATCTGGGCAGGGCTGGTAGTGCGGTCCACCTAGAACTTACAGTAGGGTAGCAAAAACTACATGCAACAGGCTTCATCTTTTAATTGCTCATGTACAAAATGTTCTGTGGATTTCCAAAGATCATAACGCAAAGGCTAAAACCTAAATAGAAGCTGAGACGATGGCTCAGTGGATAAAAAACCTTGTGTGGAGAACAAGGGGTTCAGGTCCCCAGCACCCACATCAACAGATAGAGGTGCAGCAGCTTCTAGAGGATCCCTGTGGCCAGCTGGCTAGCTAGACTATCTGGAATTGGTAAGCTCTGGATTCATCAAGAAACCTAGTTTCCTGGTTAGCTTTGTCTGTTGACTTGACCCAGCCCAAGGTCCTCTGAGAAGGAAGTTTTGACTAAAGATTTGCCTAAGTAAGATTGACCTGTGTGCATGTTTGGGGGCTTGAGTTGTTAATTGATGGGGAAGGGCCAGTGCTTCACCTTTCCCTGGGCAGGTGGTTCTTACTGTATAAGAAAGCTAGCTATGCTGAGCCTCTGAGGAATCCAGCAAACAGCATTTTCTACAGTTTCTGCTCCAAGACCCCCTGTATACACATGGCCATACAAATTCCAACAGGTATGTAGACTCATGCATACAACACACATATACATGCATACAGCTTTTAAAATAATGTAAAGTAAGAGAAAATGATAGAAGGTAAAATGTCAGAGGTACATTATGGAATCTGGAACAGAGTAGCTAACAGCTCTGGGAGTTGCTGCTTCAAGACCCATCTAAGCAAGAACAAGATGAGAAATTATGACTTACCAGAACACCCCAAGACACTCATACCACAGGAAGCATGAGTTAGAATTGCTGAACCCCAAGAAAAACATCTGCCCTTTGCTCACCATGAGAGCCAGAACAGAACCAGGCCCCAGAGCTCTCACACATCCCAACATTCAGCAGGGAAATCTCAGCGATGTGCAGCACTTTTCTTTGCAGACTTAAAGCCTCTCCTGGTTTTCCTTTCTTTCTCACAATTAGTCTTTGGGGTCATTGCAAATTAAACAAGGGTGCATGGTCTCTGTGGTTTTGTGGGTTTAAAAAAAAGATACAAAAGAAAAAAGGGGGGCAACCATGGAGCTGTCTCAAAGAGCACAGGCTTTTCTGCACAAGAGTGAGGGCCTGAGTTTAATGCCCAGCACCCATGTAAAAGCTAGGGGTGGCTGTGCAGGCACCTAACTCAGTGCTTGGGTAGATCCGAGGGGTTCGCTGACCTGCCAGTCCAGCAGAAATGGCAACCTCTAGGTTCTTTTACAAAATCTGAATTGGAAAAAGGACAGAGGAAGACACTGCAGGCAAACACATGAGCATACATACACACACACACATACACAAACATACACACAAACACACACACATACACACACACATATACACACAAACACACACCCACACACATACACACACAAACACACACATATACACACACAAACACACACATACACACACATACACACACAAACACACACATACACACACATACACACAAACACAAGCACACATACATACACACATACATACGTACACATACATACATAACACGCACACAAACACACACATACACACACAAACACACATACATACATACATACACACACAAACACAAACACACACACACAAACACACTATTTTAGACTGCCTCCTTCACACAATTGCTACTAAAAGTTGTTGGACTAGAGAGAGGGCTTCGTTGTAGCAGACATTGCTGTTCTTTCAGAGACCCATGCTTGGTTCTGACATCAGGAGGTTCAGAGTCTTCTGAAGCTCCAGTTCCAGCGCCCATGCCTCTGGCTTCTGTGGACGGCTGCACTCACATGCGCATACCAACACACACACATGCACACACCTACAAGTGATTAAAAGTAATATATGTAAATCTTAAAAACTAATGTTTTGTCTTACTTCTTCCTGTTCTCTTGACTCATGTCTGTGTCATTCATTTTTTTATAAAACTGGAATTCATACACACATACATGGTCTGTGGTTCTGAGAGTGCCAAGGGTCCAAGTTAGTTGACTCTGTTGGTCTTCCTGGGGAGTTCCTATCCCACTCTGGGCCCTCAAACCTTCTCCCAGCTCTTCCATATCGTGTCTTGTTGTAAACAACAGCATAAAACATGCATTCTCTTTGGGAGTTTGAATAATTTTAAGTCGATATTTTCAATGGCTATGCGCCAGCCATCATTCAGAGATGCCCCACCTGGAGCTGTCAACCTCGTGTTTATTTGTTTGTAGTTTCCTACCTGTGTATGTGCCATCCAAACAAACACCTTTGAGAAGGAACGTCTGCTGAAGGGACGGCCTTCTGAGACATCTCTGCTGTGAGACTGCAGCCGAGCTGTATCCTTACCACGAGCTCTCATGCTCATTTCTGCTCTGACATCTTCTTTACTGACTCCCCGAGCCCCGCTGCTGCTTCCTTCTGGTCTCGCTCTCCCTGTGTAGGGGCACCCACACCGACCACAGTGTTTATGTGTGTGCTCCAATATCTTACTGTATGTAGCTGGCGTGTTAAAACTTCCCTCCAAAAACATAAAAAAAAAAAAAAAAGACAGCAGATTCTAAAGTCATAAAAGGACCGTTTCACTGGCCATTTTTATTTCAACTGACACTTAATTCAAGTCGCAGGTGGATCCAAACATCAGTGACTGTATTGGTTACTGGTCCTCTGGCTTTAACCAGATAGGGGACATAAAGCAAATCAGGGAAAACAGGGCTTGTATCGGCTTGGAGTGTAAGAAGAGCACTGTGGACGGAAGGCATAGTGTCAGAGTCACATTGGCCTTTCATAGTCAGGAGACAGAAAACACACAGGATTTTGCCAATTTTGAATTTTTTTTATGTTCATTGTCAAATTGAATCCTGTGTGGAGTCACACATCTACCTATGCTCAGGTTCTAGAAAATGGTTCAGTCCTGAAGTGTGGAGAAAGCTTGATTTTTTTTTTTGAATGACCAGTTCACATTTTCTTTAACTGGCTATTAATAAAGTAAGACTTGATCCACACAGTGGGACATTTATTCCAAAATTTGAAGTCACTTCAAGATGCAGCTCATAAAAGACAATAAGTCACCATATCTATCTGTCTGTCTATAATGTGTGTACGTGTATAGATAAACAATCATACACAGCATATATGTATATAGTGTGTATTGTATGAGAGATAAAACAACCATACACACATATATGCATGTATGTATGTATGTTTGTACGTACGTACGTATGTATGTATGTATGTATGTATGTATGTATGTATGTATGTATGTATAGTGTGTAAGAGAGAATCCCAACCAGTCTGTTTCTGAAATACCTTTAACTATCCAATAAAGACTCATCCAACCCATGTACTTTTTTAAATGTATTTATTCACTTCACAGCTCAATCTCTGTTCCCTCTCCAGGTCCTTCCCTCCCACAGTCCTTCCCCCTCCCCCTCCCCTTCTCTTCTGAGAGAGTAGAGAACCCCCACCTCTCGTATCCCCCCAATCCTGGCACATCAAATCTCTGTGGGGATAGACACTTCTCCCACTGAGACCAGACAAGACTGCCAAATTGGGGGAATGGATCCCACGGTCAGGCAACAGCTTTTAGGAGAGCCCCTGCTCCAGTTGTTCAGGACCCACATGATGACAGAGACTCACATCCCTTACACATGTGCATAAGGCCTAAATCCAGCACATGTATGTTCTTTGGTTGGTGGTTCAGTCTCTGAGAGCCCCCAAGGATCCAGGTTAGTTGACTCTGCTGGTCTTCCTGTGGAGTTCCTGTCCCCTTCTGGGCCCTCAAGCCTTCTCCCAACTCTTCCATAAGAGTCCCTAAGCTCCATCCACTGATTGGCTGTAGGTGTCTACATCTGTCTGATTCAGCTGCCGGGTGGAGCCTTTCAGAGGACAGCCATGCTAGGCTCCTGTCTGCAAGCACAACGGAGCATCACTAATAGTGTCAGGGATTGGCGCTTGCCCATGGCGTGGGTCTCTAGTCGGGGCAGTTATTGCTTGGCCCTTCCTTCAGTCTCTGCTCCATCCCCTGTTCCTGCGTTTCCTGTAGACAGGATAAATTTGGGGTCAAAAGTTTTGTGGCTGGGTCGGTGTCCCTATCACTCCAGGGGTTTCCTGCCCGGCTATGGAAGGTGCCTCTTCAGGTTCCACATCCAAACTTCTGTGAGTCACAGCTATTAGCACCCCCATTGATTCTTGGGTGCCTCCCCTATCCCAGGTCTTCGGCACATCCTCTAGATGCCCCCAACACACACACAAACACACACACACACACACACACACACACACAGAGGGGGGAGGGAGGGGGAAGGAGAGGAAAGGGAGAAGGGGGAAGGGGAGGGGAGAGGAGGAAGAAAGTGGGGGAGGTCTACGATTTCCATTTATTCCCGTGGTCATCTGGCCATCTCTTCTGTCCCTCCCACACCTGATCCTGACTGCACCCCATCCTCTCTCCCACCCAGTCCCATCCTTCTATCTGCTTCCTATGATTATTTTACTCCCCCTTCTAAGTGGGATTCAATCATCCTTGCTTGGGCCTTCCTTCTTGTTTAGCTAATTTGGGTCGGTAGAGTTCAGAGCAGGTATCCCGTATTTCACGGCTAATATCCACTTATTATGGTGCATACATACCACACATGCCCTTATGGGTCTAGGTTACCTCACTCAGGATAACATCCTCAAGTTCCATCCACTTGCCTACAAAATTCATGGTGTCTTTTTTTTTTTAATAGCCTAATAGTATACCACATGTTCTTTATCCAGTCTTCAGTTAAGGGATGTCTAGGTTGTTTCCAGTTTCTGACTGTTATGAATAAAGCTGCTACGAACATAGCTGAGCCAATTTCCCTGTAGCATAATGGGGCGTCTTTGGGGTATATGCCCAGGAGTGGTGTAGCTGGGTCTTGAGGTAGAACTATTCCCAGTTTTCTGAGAAACCACCATATTGGTTTCCAAAGTGGCACTCCCACCAGCAATGGAGGAGTGTTCCCCTTGCTCCACATCCTCACCGACATGTGCTGTCACCTGAGCCTTTTATCTTAGCCATTTGATGGGTGTAAGGTGGGATCTCAGAGTTGTTCTGACTTGCATCTCCCTGATGACAGAGGACTTGGAAAATGTCTTTAAGTGTTTCTTGGCCATTCAAGATTCCTCTGTTGAGAATTCTCTGTTTAGCTGTATACCTCATTTTCGATTGGGTTACTTGGGGTTCTGATGTCTAACTTCTTGAGTTCTTTATAAATTTGGATTTTAGGCCATTTTCATCAGGTCAATCCTACTGATCCATGAGCATGGGAGATCGTTCCATCTTCTGATATTTTTATTCAATTTCATTCTTCGGCCACCAGAAGTTCTTGTCAAACAGGTCTTTAACTTGCTCATTAGAATTACACCAAGATGTCTTATATTATTCATGACTACTGTAAAAAGATGTTGTTTCCCTAATTTTTCCCCCGCCCAAGGAGGGATGCTGAATTATTTTTAGTTAATTTTGTAATCTTGGTTTCTTTGATATTTGTATTGTTTTCTTTGTTTCAATTTGATTTATTTAAGCCCTGATTTTTTTTCCTGCCTTCTACTCCTCTTTGGTATATTTGCTTCTTCTTTTTTTTCTAGAGCTTTCAGGTGTACTATTAAATTGCTAGTATGCGTACTTTCTAATTTTTTTTTTATGGAGACATTTAATGCTATGAAGTTTTCTCTTAGCACGGCTTTCATTGAGTCCCATAAAAAATTGGGTGTGTTGTGCCTTCTTTTTCTTTGAGTTCTAGAAAGTCTTTCATTTCTTTCTTATTTCTTCCTTGATCCAGAGATCATTGAACAGAGAGCTGTTCAGTTTCCATGGGTGTGCGGGCTTTCTGGTGTTTCTGTTGTGGTTGAAGTCGAGCTTTACTCTATGGTGATTTAATAAGATACAAGGTGTTATTTCAATTATCTGGTATCTTTTGAGGTTTGATTTGTGACTATGTGGCTAATTTTGGAAAAGGCTCCATGAAGTACTAATAAGACTGGTGTATTCTTTTGTGTTTGGGGAAATATTCTGTAAATGTCTGCTGGGTCCACTTGATTCATGATTGCAGTTAGTTTCATTATTTCTCTGTTTAGGTTTTGTCTGGATGACCTATCGATTGGTGAGGATGGGGTGTTGAAGTTTCCCATAATAATGTGTGGGGTTCTATGTGCAATGCTATTTTTAAAAGCAAGAAGGCTTACATGCTGCTGCTCACATTGAAAAAAATCTACTGGTTTTCTTATCTGTTCTTGTTTGTTTGTTTGTTTGTTTTAGTGTTTTGAGGCAGTCTCATACAGCCCAGACTGTCCTCAAACTCATTAGCAACTGTGGGCCTGAACTCACTACCTCTCAAGGGCTGGGATTTCAGGTATGCACTACCACCTGTCAGAAAACTAAAACTTGGAGTATCAGGGTTCAAGAGACATTTGTGGGCTCAGGATCTGACAAGATATCAAGGAGAACTTGATCAATCCACTGGACACCACCAAGATCCTAGAGAGGACTTTGTCAATGGCAGTCTGTGTCCCCTGAACACTACCAAGATACCAGGGAGAATTTTATCAATGAATGACAGGCTGTGTGCCCTTCTCTTTGCATATGAGATCTCTCCCTCTCTCCCTCTCCCTCTCCCTCCCCCTCTCCCTCTCCCTCCCCCTCCCCTCCCCCTCCCCCTCTCCCTCTCCCTCTCCCTCTCCCTCCCCCTTTCCCTCTCCCTCTCCTTCTCCCTCTCCCTCCCCCTCTCCCTATCTCTCACCCTCTCCTTCTCCCTCCCTCCCTCCCCCCCTCTCTCTCCCCCCCAACACACACCCCTTGGGAGCCATTCTGAGGGTCTCATCAGAATCCTTCCTCTCCTTGCCCTCAGGGGAAGAGACATGGACACAGGTTTTCTTTCTTGTCTGGACGTCCAGTGTGTTCTTGCCTTGAGGTTCTGCCAAGACCTTACTTGGGCCCTCAGGGTCAGCTCGTGTGCCCAGAGGGCCCTGGAATAGACCATGCAGCTATGGAGAGCTATGTACCTCACTCAAGACCTCGCTTGCGAGCTAAACACTTTACCGACAGAGCTGTCATTCCAGCCCCTGGTCTACTTCAATTCTGACTTAAACGTGTTAATAAATTAATTCATTATAATAATAAATGCGTTTGAAATTTAACTTTTCTCTTTAGTGGAACGCAATTAAATGAGTAAATAAAATTGCAATCCCACAGTAACCTGAGGGGACAGAGGTTGGAAGCAAGGACACAGGGCCAACAGAGCTGGGTCCTAATCTTCATTTGGGGACTTCAGAAAGAGGGTGGAAAACACAGGCTGGGGTCACAGCTCGGATGAGACTCGCTTTCTTGCAGGCGCCACCTGCTGGCCTGAGTTATTACTGCCTGCGTGTATTATTTTCCTTGACATCTGCTGACCACTGTGCCTCCGTGGTGCCCTCTGTCGGTGACAGTGGTGAGGGGATGGGCCTGTGGTCTCTGTCACAGGACAGCAACTGCCCTCGCAGGCGTGTTGGGTGGATGTTCTTTGGAGCATCTCTTCCGTAAATTCTCCTTTATGATCACTATGCGGTTCTGTCCCCCGACTCTGCCACGTGTTCAGAGCTGCCCTCCCCCACCATTTCCCCAACCCCCGGAACCATCGGACATCCGAGTCTCCAAGCGATCCTCTCTACCCTGTCTTTTGTCAGTTTTGCTTCTTGCCACACCCCACTCATCCTAACCGACGACCTCCCTCTTCTTCAGCCACGCCCATCCATCCCTGCATTTTCAAGTATCATCCTTCCGTCTCAGCGTTGTGAAATGGTCCCTAGATTTTAAGATGCTACACTGGTGTCATCTCCTGTAGGAATCTGAACCCACTCGATTCCCTTCCCCACCACTGATTTGTAATTAATATCTCCAACCGTGTCCTTGGCAGCTCTGATATATTCCCGGCACATCCTGTCCTCTTAGGCAGCAGGAGCTCTGCTTCCTGTCTCTCCTGCTTGTCCCCATCCTGACGTTCTTGCTGAGGATCAGGGTAGCATATGTAACAGTTATGGCACGACTTGCTTTATCAACGGGACAGGATCTGATGTTTCTGGTACAGAGTTGGGACCTGTGACAATTTTTAATCACTTGTAACATTTTTTTAAAAATTTCAAAATGCTCAAAAAAGGTAGTTCCATTGGAGAGGGCTGAAAAGGAGTCACTAAGTTTCTCTTGGGATTTGATTGTGTGAGCAACTTGGGTACCTGAGTTTCTTTAACTTCCGTGTATTTGATGATGGAACTATTGCATTTTGGTGTGTGTGTGTGTGTGTGTGTGTGTGTGTGTGTGTGTGTGTGTGTGGTTGTTCTTGTTTTTAAAGTAGGGAACAAAATAAAATTGATTTTACATACAAGTAGAAAAGTAGAAAAGTCCTGGTAAGAACCAAGATTTCTTTTCTCTCCAGAGGACTAATGATATGCTCAACCTCCTAGGAAGGTAAACCCAATTACAAAATATGATAGAGCTGTTCCCAGGGAGGGTTACCTACTGAAGTCACTGGGGAGCAAACACAGCAGTTGACAGCTAAGAACCCTAAAGAACACAGCATATGGGAGAGGTCCCAGGAGACTCCATTCAATTGTAAATTAAGGAGACTAACAAAGGTTTTCCCTATGCCAGCCTATAGAGAGGGCGTCAACACTGAGAAATTGCAAAATGGCTAGCTGGTCATTTCTGCAACAGGCATTGGTTTTTGAAGTTTTGGATCGAAAGAAACCCCTGCTTCCTTTCTCACCTGAGAAGTACACTCTTTGGAGCCTTCTAGCATACTCCAACGTATTACACAAACATACACATGCACGCACGCGCGCGCGTACACACACACACACACACACACACACACACACACACACACGTGTACACACACACTTCTACACTCTATTTGTTTAGGATGCAAAGTCTTGTCTCATTCGTGAACCTTCTGGGGCTCCAGACCATTCCATTTTCTGACGAGGCTCTGTTGCTTAACTGCCTGAGTTGTAAGACAAGCAGACACCAGACGCCAGCTAGGGAAGGGGCGGGGGGGGGGCGGGGAGCGGTGGAGCGAGGGCTAGGGACTCCTCCTTACCGGGACTCTTTGGTGAGCTTTAGAAAGTACACTCATCCTCAGACTGAAAATGGACCACTACAACCTATGTCTTACAGCTTGGAGTCCTGGAGTGGAGACTGTGGGACCAGGGCTCAGACCCTTCCCATTCTTCTGAGAGAAGGGACAGCGTGACCAGTGGACCTCAATGGAGCCTATTAAAGTTGGATTTGAGGTCCCTGATGCTTTGGTTCTGACCCAACAGTTCTATGTAGAAAGCCAGGACACCATGTCCTGCTAATCCTCTGGGTGACTCCAGCCCCTGCTGCCACCGGCTCCTCTTGGGCGCCAATGATCTGGGGAATGAACTCCTGTCCTAAGTGGATCTACCTTGGGGAAAATCTACCTCACTTTTGGCACATGCGTCTCATCCTTAATGGAGTTCAGGTGGTCTCTAAATTGATGGGGATTGGCTGTCTGCCTTTCTTTCAATCCCTTCTAACTCCTAGTCTGGCTGTCCTTGCTGCTGCTGGATTACCGCCTGAATACTGCTTTCGGTGCTGTGAATAGGGGCATTGTCTCAGCCTGGAAGTGGATACATGAAAGTTTGTTCTGAGCTCTGGGATCCCCAAAACAAAGGGCAGCTGTGAGAATCCCTCTGATAGTCGCTCCTTGGCTCTGAGGAGAGCAAGCCTGCTCCTCTGTGGCTCAGACACCTCTTGGAAAGCTAGCTGGTGACAACACTGTCACTTAGCCCAAATAACCAAGGCTTACCCAAGGTCTAAATCTGAGCATCCCTAGATTCTTTCTAGCCTTTCTTCTTTACTGCAAAACTAATTTGTTCTGGCTTTTCTACAATTCCCAAAGGAGCTTGTGGTGCACAGCTAAAGAGATAAATTTCATGAGAGATTTATAACGTCAGAAATTATCAAGGCTTTCCTCTATAATAACCGGTTCTTCTACATCAGGATTTCTTTTTCTTTCTTTTTTTTTTTTTTTTTTTTTTTTTGGCCAGACGGTGCGGTTTGGAAATTAAACAATGAATGAGCTCCCTGAGTTCAGTCAGCCTTATGAGATACAGATGAAGAGTTAAGGCACAGCCAGCATGCGAAGGGCACTGGGCGCTTTAACGAGCATCCACACACAGAAGCAGATTTGCCTCAATATTTAATTGCAACAAATAAATTTGCAGAGGGCCAGTAGGTCATGCGCAATGGTTAATACCACTACCGACTTACATATTAATAGAAAATCCATCCCAGTGTAAAATGAGAGTTATTAAAAAGAGCATCTAAATCCATATCATATAAATTCAGAATAGCAGACTGTTAATTAAGTTCAGTCTCTGATTGCTGGGACTACATCTTACTACAATTTGCCATAGATTTTTCTGGCTGAACTTTTGCATAATTGCTTATTGATTTCCGTTAACGAAACCCAGGAAATAGAAAAAATGGAAATTTAAAGTATATCTTTAAACTTGATAGCCCGAGGTTTAACCCATCTGGTCAACCATTTCCCACCATTATATCTGGACTGATGGATGGCTTCTCAGTGGGATAAAGACTACTGTGGTTACTTAGATAAGCAGTCACATAAGTCATAGAGGAGGGCTAGATCTGGGGCCTCAAAGGAGCTCCCATAGCTCATAGGCGACCTACGGAGAGCTTTTCATTCTTCAAACCATGGCATTGTCCTAGATAGCTTCAACTGCCAACCTGACACAGTCTATAGTCACTCAAGAGGGGCCTCTCCATTAAGGCATTGTCCACACTAGGTAGTGGACATTTCTGTGGGAGTTGTCTTGATTATTAATTGATATAGAAAGATCCAGTCCACTGTGGGCAGCGTCATTCCTTAGGCTGGTGGTCCTAAGTCATATGAGAACACTATCTAGGCATGTGTCTGAGATTGAGCCTAGCTAGCAAGCATGCCTCCATGGCCTTTGCTTCAAGTTCCTGCTTGAGTTCCTGTCCTGACTTCCACAGTGATGGACTGTGATCTGGAAGTGTAAGCTAAATAAACCTTTTCATCCCCAAGTTGCTTTGGTTCGAGTGTTTTATCACAGCAACAGAAGGAAACCAGAACACATCTCTTTGTGTGTTTAGCCTTTATTGTACTCTCAATGGACTTAGCTGCTGTCCAGCAACTGCTGCTGGGAGTGGAAATGAGGGTCCAGGAGACCCTGTAGGAACAGAGGCAGATTTGGCTCCTGAGAAATGGAGTACACACTCCTGCTCTCAAAATCACAATCTAGGCTCTGGATACCTTACAGGGCACAGATGCCATAGTTGTCTGTGTCCTGTCCCCCCAGATTTCACTTTCCTATGTTCTCCAGTTAACTAACCTTCAGCTGCCAGGCTGTGATTTCTGGTTCTCTTTCTGCCTCCCTGTATGAAAAGCCCAACGCAGGTGAGCATGACTTCTATGAATACTGCCCTTAGCCAGTCATCCTTGGGAACCAGGACATAAACACGCCAGCTTCTTCCCCCATTCTGGTAGGGTTGTTCTGAGGTGTAGTCTACTTGCGAGAGCACACACCCCTCCGTGGATATTTCCACCTCTCACCATCCTTTGCTGCCTGCCATCTACACCGGCACTTCCCAAACACTGTTTGCACTTCAGCATTTGTCTTGTGAGAGAACCAGGAGAAAGGACCAGCTGGTTCAGGTCTCAGGCTGCTGGGCTAACAAGCTGGAGTAGGTTCTCTTTGACTTAAAGCGTTACTTCATAGGTGCATGCAAGAACAACCGTAGAGGGGATAGGAAATTGCTTCGAAGGCCATGAGTTTGCCATGGACAGTGGTAAATCCCATGGGAAGAGGAATGCAACAGCAAAGATTTAATGAAGACTCTATTGGAGATTTGGAGTCCGAGCCAAAGGAAAAGTTGAATGAATTATGAGTTGGCCAATAAGAATTTAATACTGAAAATTTTTCAGCAGTTGTGAACTGGTCACTCCCATTTTCTACCCAACTCTAAGAATGGGAAACACGTCAAAAGTAGGAACTGACTACCACCCTTTCTCCAACTATTAAACCAGATGCGATGGCACACGCCTATAAATTGATACCAGGGAGGCGGAGGCAGAAGGATCTCGGTGAACAGTGACAGTTGGGCTACTTCTTGGTTGCTGTGATAACAAGGGTGACACGAGGAACTTAAAGAAGGAAAGATTGATTTTGGCTCACAGCTTAAGGGTACTGTCAGGAAGCCACAGTGGCAAGAGCTTGGAGCAACTGGTCATGTTGCATCCCCCGTCAGGAAGCAAAGTGTGGTAAATTTTTGTGCTCAGCTAACTTTCTTTTTATATAATCCAGGGTCTGAGCCCAGGGAATGGTCTCACCCACAGTGGACACCATCCCCCTCTCAGTTAATCTAATCAAGATGATTCCCCCATAGGTGTTCTCAGAGGTCCATCTCCCAAGTGAGTATAGATCTCTTCAGATGACAGTGAGGGTCACTGGGCAGTGAGTGTGGTGCCTGAGAAACATCTGTGTATGCTCCGAGGGCCTGTCCAGGAAGCTTTAACTGAGGGGGAAGATTCACCATAAATGTCATGTCACCATTTGGGCTAGGACCACAAACTGCATAAAGGCCACCAGCAGATTCCATGACTTTCATCCTTGGCCATGCAGACTCTTACTGCAAGAAGTAGATAGTTCTTCTTCATGAATTAAGCCATCTCAGGTATTCCATTGTACCTGCACAAAACATACTATGCTATGTCTTTCCTTGTTGTGCTGACCAAATCCTTGGCAAGAACAACTTGAGGGAAGAAGTGTCTATTGGCTCATAGTTTTAGGGGCAAGAGTGAGAGGCAGCTGGCCATGTTGAATCCTCAAAGGGCAGAGAGACGAAAGCTGTCACTCAGGTCACTCTCCTTCTATATTCAACCCTGGACCCCAGCCCTGTGGAATGGAGCTGCCTACAGTTAGAGTCTTCTACCTCAGTTAAATCTTCTCGAGATACAACCACCATAGACTTATCCAGAGATGTAGTTGCCATGGCGATTCTAAACCTAGTCAAACCGACAGTGAAAATCAACCACCCTACATGCTTAGACAGTATGGGAACTGCGTTAGTCACCACACATACTTAGATAGCATGTGAACTGCATGTAAATAAACATGCTAAAATTGACATGGTGAAGTTGGATAGAGGGTTCATCGGGTAGAGCATTTGCCATGCTCCCATGAGGATTAGAGTTGCATCTACATAAACGTGACGGGCGTGGAGACCCACTTTGTAACCCCAGTGACTGAAAAGAGAGACAGGAGATTTCCCCCGAGTGAGCAGGATAGCTAGACTGGCCAAATGGGATAGCTCTAGGTTCAAGTGAGACCCTGCCTCGATATATATGGTGGGGAGTGTTTGGGAGATTGAGGAAGACACTAGGCATCATCTTTGGGCTAACCACATGTGTGTACCCACAAGTGTGAACATGCATACCTAAACATGTACACCATATAAACATATTTATACAACAATTAAGGTAGATAAGCCCAGAAACACTTATCTTAGAGTTTCTTTTGCTGTAACAAAACACCATAACCAAAAAAGCAAGTTGGGGAAGGAAAAGGTTTATTCAGCTTACACTTCCACATTGCTGCTCATCATGGAAGGAAGTCAGGACTGGAACTCAAACAGGGGAGGAACCTGGAGGCAGAAGCTAATGTAGAGGCCGTGGAGGGATGTTACTTACTGGCTTGTTTCCCCTGCTTTGCTCAGCTTGCTCTCTTATAGAATCTAGGGCCACCAGCCCAGGGACTGCTCACTGATCACTCGTTAAGAAAATGCCTCACAGCTGGGTCTCATGGAGGCATTTCCTCAACTGAGGCTCCTTTCTCTGTGCTAACTCCGGCTTGTGTCAAGTTGACACACAAAACCAGCCAGTAGCAGGGACATCTCTGCATATAGCCCTGGGATCTCTGGTGACATTTTTGGACTGTGAATTGGAAGTCTTAATTCTTCCCTGACTGACTGGCTGGAGAAACAGCTCTACTCAGTAGGAGATGATTGCCGCCACGGTGGATCGACTGTTTGAAGGGGTAATATAGCATTGATGAAGGTTAACCCAGCATACATTGATGCTCTGTGTGGTTTGCTCAGCTTGCTTTTTTATAGAACCCAAAACTACCAGCCCAGGGACGTTACCTCCCACAGTGGGCTGGACCCTCCCCTAATGATAACTAATTAAGAAATTAAATGCCTTGCAGCTGGATCTCATGGAGGCGTTTTCTCAGGTCAAATTGACATAAAACTATCCAGCGCAACACTAATATATTAAATTTATCTAGCATTGCATTTATTGTTAATTATGGGAGCAAATTACCTGAGGGAATCCACCTCAAACATTCCATGTGCAAAAATGAATAGGAAATCATTCGATAAGGTATATTAAAAATACACATTTCCACAGGCTGTTCACAGTTTTCAATCAGCACAGCCTTCCTCTGTCACCCTGGTCCTCAAGCAGTGCGCCCATAGCTGAGTTTCACCCTGACGCTGTGTTAGCTCTCAATCAGAAGCGCCAGGTTTTCTGTGCCAGAAAAACTTGGCCTTCTTATGGGCACAGAACAGTAATCAGATGCCTGCTGCGACCGCCTCTAATTCCAAAATCTATTAGAGTAGAATTTACATTTTGTTTTCATCTCTTCCCCACTTGGACTAGATGCAAAATGGAAATGACTGGAAAACAGCCCTTGAGAGGCGGAGCAGCAGGAAGCCTCCTCCATGCGGGCTGTGATTTCCCTGGTGCACAGGGGTGGGCTCACCCCGTTGCCTCTTGGAAATGGCCATTTTCGTTCAGGTAAGTAAAGAATAAACTAAAGATGTTGGAACAGAGTTCTTAGCAACATGGAAGCCAGAGACAAAAAAGCACGCCCTGAGTGGCAGCGACCGGAAGTGGTTCTGCCTCAGCTAGTGAGGACTTCCATGAGGGAACCTGAGGATTTCTTGTCTGCTGCTCTTTGATGCATGATGCATGGGGACTTGCCTTTTGCCACAGTCTCTGGATCTCCCGTGGGGATACATTCCTTGGTGCACAGTCCGAGCTGTACGAGGTTCCTCCCTCACACACTTTTTTTTTCTAGATTAGAGAAGTGGAGCCAAACTTCCCCCATGAAAATCGCAAGCGAATAATAAGCTTTGACAGTAACTGCTGGCGTGTCGTTCTGAAGAAAAACAGGCAACACGATGTTTGCTACTGTGGAAAACGAATCTCTGAACGCCTGGTCTTGATGCAAAGCCCTACAACAGAAGATATGGAACCCTCCGGAACACGCGCTCCAGAAAACCTCTGGCACGGGCTCTGGAAACCCCTACAGGCTTGACTGACTGATGTAAAGTTAAAAGTAGGAGAAAGAAAATCACCAAGGTTTCTGCGGCTGGCTCTCTCTCCAGTCCCCGCCCATCTCTACCACTTGTACCCTCACCACCGCAAAAAGTGTGTCTCTTATGACCAGGAGGCAGTCATGTCACACTGGGGTGTATGCGCAGGGCAAGAGGCACACGTACCTGGCATCATTTCTGAGTAACTCCTGTATTCTGCCCCTCACATCCTGGTCATGCTCCTTTAGGCCCTATATTCTGTCACAATAGTGTTCTGGCCATGGCTGGCCTGGCCGCGGCTACATCCCTGTTAGGAAAGTAGCCAACATCCTTGTTACCCAGCCAAGCAAGCATAGTTGCGTTCACATTTTGTGGTCCTAGAAATCTTCATTCTTATATACCCTCCATGCTCTGGACTCCTTTGAAGTGTGCGTGTGCAAAGGGGCATTCTCTGTGAGATAACGAATCTAGGCGGAAGGTTTTGTTGAGGGAAGGCTAAAAGAAAGCTGTTGCTGGAGTTACAGCATCAAAGCCTGAGCCCTGACAGCCCGGTAGGTGTGAGCAGACTACAGGGGCGAGGTCCCTTGGTTGCCATCTTGTTACTGGGACAATCGCTGACAGATCAGCACCAGGAAGGGTTGGTTTTGGCCCACAGTCCATCATGGTGGAAAGAGCACACTGCAGCTGGGAAGCCAAGAGAGATGAAGTGGGTACTCAGCTCACCCTGTCCCTTATTCCACCGAGGACCCCAGTCCATGGAATGGTACCACTCACATTTGGGGCGGGTCTAAAGACCAGCACAGTTGATCCAGCCTAGGACTGTCTCACACACATGTGTCTTCCATGGTCCCAGGTCCTGTCAAGTTGACCGTCTCTGGTAAGTGTTGCCCTGAGACAGCAGCTTCTAATCTAGAGAATGGTAGTTTATGGTGATAATGTTCAGAAAGAGGGGCCACCCTGGTAGAGGGATGCTGGTTTTATGGATTAGACACTGGGAAGGAAGATCTTGGTGCCGGGTTTTATTCTATGCTCATTTTTATACAACTCAAGAGAAGGAACACTTCAGGCATGCTAATCCGATGGAACGTTAGTCTGTAACAAAAGACTGCAACAAAATGACAAAGACCTGGATAGAACTGACTTCAACTCTGCAGCCTCCCCTCTTGGCAGTTACACTGATGCCCTCCCCTGGGCAGTTACACTGATGCCCTCCCCTGGGCAGTGATATTGATGCCTGCGCTCTGATTTACGACCTCACCCTGATAACTTTTCATCTGGCCATATCTTTCACACAAAGATCCTGTGAGAGATCATTTTACAGCCATCAGCCTGACACCAATACGAACCAAGGTGACTGTGGGTCTGTTAAGCTCCCTCCTGATTATCAGTTTGGTTAGCACAGTATGCACCTGACAGCATGGCCTCCTAGAGAGGTCATCTTCCTGCCTTGCAGGCAAGGCATAGGAGAGAGCTCTTCCCTCAGCATCTCCAGCCATTTGCACATGGAGGGAATAAATCCAGCTCCCTGATGAGAGCTGGTCATCACAGAGCAGCAGTGTCCTACCTCCCTTCTCCAGCCTTCCTACTGTCCTCCACACATTGATCACATGGAGATTAATGCAGTCACATGCCACATAGTGATATATAGTGCTCAAGGATGAACCACATAGCCTGAGATAGCCCTATAAGATTAAACTGCTTAGACACATTTGTATAAACACAAGACATGATGTCCTTTACATAATAAAATCAGCTAACAAGCACTTCTCAAACTATCCCCATAGTTAAACTATGTGTGACTGCCACTGACTCTCTCCTATCAGCTTTTCTTCTGGAGAGTTTTTTCTTTTCTTTTCTTTTTTTTAATTTTAAACATCCTCACATTAATGTAACACAGTGGTTTTTTATTATGGTATTTTCAGACTATGTTATTACATCTTGTTTTCAAACACTTGCCTACCCAACCTCTTTCTCCTGTGTCATGACCACTCTGGTTGCCTCTCTTTCTTGTACTGGACAGGACAGTTTCTGCTTCCACACGACTCCCATTAGTCTCTCTGCACCTCCCGAGATCTCTTCCTTCCCTGTCATTTCTCCCTGTCTAATGTCATGACCTTTGCATATACAGGTCTGAAATACATACTCAAGGCTGGAGAGGTGGCTCAACTGTTAAGAGCACTTGCTTCTCTGGCAGAGGACACAAATTCAATACCCAGAATCCATGACAGGTTGCGTATAACTCCAGTTCCAAGGGATTCGATATCTTCTTCTGGCCTCCAAGTGCACCTGGGCTCATGTGCACTCCCCTCCCAAATACATACAAACATACACACTTGCCATTAAAATTAAAAAGAAAATCCTTAAACATAAAAGTAAATAAGGTCACACGTATTCTCCCCCGCTCTGTGTTTATGCATTCAACATTTTAAACCTAGGGTTCTACCCAGGAAAGAAAGCACACGGATTTTGTCTTTCTGCTCTGATTGATTTCAGTAAACAACTCCTCAGTCTCACCCCTTACACAACCCAGCTAGACATAAAGCATTTCCTGATGGTTTCTGGGTGAGCAGAATCTATTCCCTAATACTTCGGAGCTTACCCCCCCTCCCCATTTTGGGTTTTTTGTTTTTGTTTTTGTTTTGGCCTTGTCAGGTTGGATCAGGCGGAAGCTTGCTATAACAATGTTGTAAGTCATCACTCCTTCAAGTTCAGTCCAAAAGGAGAAAAATAAAAAAAGGCTGTCTGGGGAGGAAGAAATACAAACCCACAGCTGACAGTCAGATAATAGGATTCAAAACGCACTCCCTCGATTCTGTTTTAGAGAATAAATGAGGCAGGAAAGACACAGTGCCCCCTTTCTCTCTGGTGTGTTGTTTACAAACTGTCGGCTTTGAGGACTTTTAATGCACGCTCTGAAGGGTGAAGTTCATTCAGTATGCCTTTAAATTAAAAGTAAATCTTAGTTTTTCAGAGAGAAAATATAGATTAAAAGGACCCTGAGCTATCTATATTATTAATTAGATGTCTTTGGGAGCCATTAATATACATCTATATGTATATATAAATACACACATGGACAGTCATTTACCTCCAATGCAGTGTGTTGGAATGGGAACCAGATAAAAGCCATAACTTCAGTGTGACAATCAACCAGCCCCTCCTCACAGAATTCAGTTAGCAGAGCAGCTAAAGACAGGGGTGGGCCTTTTGCTGTTGTTGCTGTTGTTGTTTTTCGTTTGTACCAGGAAAGAAGGCCTTGCCCATCGAATGGTGATGGCGTGGTGGAGTGGGGAGTTAGTTGACAGGGGTCCACTGTCTGAGGAATGCATCTGTTTGCTTCATCTTCACAGAGATCTCCGTGACTTACAGATGACCGCCCTCAGCTCTGCAGCTGAGACTGTTTGAGTGAAGAGGGACCAGAACCCAGAGCCGAGCGTGGCTGGCTGGGCTGCACATCCAGATGGCCTGTCTTAGTTAAGACTCTGATGGAGTCTGCACTCCATCTGCCTTTTGAATTAAATCGCAAGCTCCAGTCTCCCCAATAGGGGAACAGCTTGTGTTGGCAAACCCTTCTGTGGACAACAATGATAAACACCGGATTAAAAAGAAAACGGCCGTAGAAGACATCGGAGGACACTGGGAGGCTAGGAGGGTGGTCCCAGAGAGGCCATGAGCAAAGAGGACCCTGCCGGTCTAAGACACCTGCTCATCCACCTTCCATGAATACCTATGCTCGCCAACTGATGGATCCAAACCATAAAGATACACTCGAAGGACTCGAATAAACCTGAGAAAGGACAAAGTAGAAAGGGGAGGCCTAGATCCTGGGCTGACCCCTGAACTGTGTGCTTCTGAACAAGACACAACTAGGTGAGAATATATGCAGTACCCAGGGTGAGTCTAAGGGCCATCTTCCAAGTGGGTTGGTCAACGTCTGTCACTGCAGCAAAACACCTGAGCTGATCACTTTACAAAGAGAAATGGCTTGTCTGGGCCACAGCTTGGGAGGTTCTAGTCCTGGGTCAGTTGACCCTGTTGCTTTTGGGTCTATGACAAGGCAGCATATCATGGTTGGAGCATGTGGTATAACCCATGGCAAACCCTGCAGTCCCCTTCCTTCTGGGCAGCAGTGGAAGGACAAAGACCTTCACCTCTCCAATAACCTACAGACCTCTCATGAGGCCACTCCTCTTAAAGATGTCACCAGCTCCCAACACTGCTGCCCCATCAGATCAAGATGACAGCAGAGTAGACACAACTCAAGGTTGGATGGACAAGGACCCAAACAAGTTGTGTCTGTCACTAGATCTTCTGGAGCCTGCGGGAGGGCAACAGACCAGGTCCATCAGAGAATCTGTCAGCACCTTAGCTTTTTTTTAGCTTAAATCAGTAGGGAAACTACCCAGGAGAGAATAAAATTCTAAACCAGAGAAGACCAACCGTCCTTGAACAAGTAGGGTGAGTTGGGAAGGTAAGAGCTATAGTAGTGAATCTTCAGAAACATGGGCTTGTGTCTCCAGACACCTAAGAATCAGCATGTGACCCACAAGAAGAGCCATGACTTTGAGGAGCCTCATCCAAACCACTGTCACCAACCAAGTCAGGTCTGATCGGTGCTTGGTAGATATCCAATGCCGTCTGCCAAGGGGCACTCTCATTTAAACGTCTCTCTGAATAAACAAAGCACATTTCGGGTTGGAAATCTCTGCTCGCTCATTAAGGAGCTCCTGACACAGTCCAAGCACTATGCTCTCCACAGACTCTGAAAGTGTTTGTTCTCTGTAAATGCAGATAGTTCAGTTTTAAGTATTTGTCTCCTGTAGTAAAGTAAAAAAAAAAAAATAAAGTCTAGACTTTCTCTCAATCTCTAAGAAAAAATGTAGTCACAACCACAGACCAGAGGGAAGATATTCCAAAGAGAAAGGCGATTTATTTAGCTCGTCCACATTGGAAAGAGGAATGCAAGGGTCCAGTGATCCCCACAAAGTTTATCGCTGGGGCCTCAACATTAGTTTTAGGTTTTAACAGAGGGCTAGAGGTATTCACAGCTAAGCAGTCCTGGTCAAGGTGCGGCCTTGCTGTCCCCTGACCCACCAAGGTCTTGGCTCCAGTCTCTTCTGCAGAGTGGTTTTTGGGAACATGGAGGATTGTAGGGAGCGGCACATATGGATAAAAAGATGGTGCTGACATCCGGTGGTCATTTGTGGCAAACAACCTTTCAGTGCATGTGTTGGCATACCTCCAGCATCTACAAGGCCGGGGTGATATTCATGCTAATGAGGTATTTCATGCTCCACCGATCCCCAGAGGACAAGTTTACAGCCATAGCCTGTTTTGTATATAAGGCTAGTGCCTTTGTTGCTCAGGGTCCCCGTATCAACAATGAGGTGTTCTTGCAATAAAGGCTATGTTGCGTCTTCCTTGCCGGCCGAGGTGGGCGTTACAGGAGGGGACAGAGACAAAGCTCCACACTGACTCTTCACAGCCTGAAGAGTTCTCCTCATCCTCCAAGGATCTCAGTTCTGGCCAGATCAAACAGGGTTTGTGGCTTCCATGCAGAAAAGAATTCCAGACTAGCTGATTTATGAAGCATAACTGAAGAGCTTTTTTAAAATCATTTGAGATTGTAATATAATCGCTTACTTCCTCCCTTTCCTCTCTCCAACCTAACCCCCATACTCCGTATTCTTTTTCTTTGTCATCACATGCATATACGTGTATACATGTGTGTTTAAATGCATAAATGCAATCTGCTAATCAGCTAATTACATAAGATGTCACTTGTGTGTACATGCTTTCAGAGCTGACTGTCTGGTACTGGATAACCAACTGGGGAAGGCTCTTTCTCCTGCTCTTAGCATTCCTTAGCTGCCTTTTTAGTAGACCTTTTAGTAGACCATTCCTTAGTAGACCTTTTTGTAGGGTTGAGGCCTCCTGGGCTCTCCCCTTCACTTGAACATGTCTGTCTGTGGGTAGAGACAAATATTTAAATGTAGTTAGGGACTAGGCTGGTTTAATGAATTACAGATTCTTCTCCTAGATCCATGACCTCATTAGCTCCATGTAACTGGTTAGGTTTCCAGTCCCAGGCCTGATTTCCTGCTTGTCGAACAAAGCTTAAGTCCAGTTAGAGAGCTGTTGGTTGCTACCAGAGTATGTGTGACACTACTACATGTTTGGGTTGTCCTGCCCTGTCGGTCATTGTTGCGGTTCATAGCTGTCATAGCTGGTTAGGACTGGTTCATAGCTGTCATAGCTGGTTAGGACTGGTTCATAGCTGTCATAGCTGGTTAGGACCGGTTCATAGCTGTCATAGCTGGTTAGGACTGGTTCATAGCTGTCATAGCTGATTAGGACCGTGGGTACTTCCCTCCTTTGGAAGCTTGCATAGGGAGGGCCTCCTGGTAAAATGAAGAGTTGGAGTTTTATTTAAGTTATTTTAACACAGACTTGCAGTGTGAGGGCTAGGAGAAAGGCTCTAAGGAAAAAGGCAAGACATGCCCAAGTATGGGTCTTTGCTCCTCAAGAGGGAGCTGAAATTAGCAGTAGCTATATATACTATTTTGGTGGCTCTCAAGCTACATTTCAAAGTTGCTAAGAATTTCTTTCTTTTTTGATAATCAAGATTTACAGTGGTTCCAGAACTGCCTCAGGTGGATTGTAGTCTGACCGTGTAGAACGAGGGGTCTATGGGGTTGTAGTCTGACCATGTAGAATCAGGGGTCTATGGGGTTGTAGTCTGACCATGTAGAATTGGGGGTCTATGGGTTTGCACACAGGATTAAGTGTGTGGTAACCTGTACATGGGATTTCTGGTGAGACTCCAGGAAAATTGTAGGCTTATGGTGGAAGAGAGAAAGGACCAGAGTAGTTGTTTTTTTTTTTTTTTTTTTTTTTGGTTCTTTTTTTCGGAGCTGGGGACCGAACCCAGGGCCTTGCGCTTCCTAGGCACAGAGTAGTTGTTAACTATGTTAGAATTATGGTTTCTTTGCTGGTGAAAGGCTTCAGCCAGACTCCATGGTGAGGGCGGGGTTCCTTTTCTTTCTCATGAACCCATAATTTCCCTCTTTCATCCCTGCCTTGGTCTGACAAGGTATAAGAGCTGTGTGAAATCTCTTTACGGGAGACAAGCTCCCCTTCTGGCTGACACCAAACTTTAACCTTTGCCTTTTCCCAGCCACAGGATTTCTCAGGGGAATTCACATTTTTTGGGGATCATTCTTCCACCAGTCCAACAGCCAGGGTGTAGTGAGGGGTATCTGTGTTTCTTTAGAATGTTTGTGTTCCTGCTGGGATTGTCATTGTTCAAGAGGCAGAATCTCATAGTGTTGTAAGCTATGATATCTGAATGTTCAGATTTGAATCTGTCTCCATCAGTCACTAAAAAGGTGTGACTGGCCAAGGTGTTAACCCCCATGCCTCTCTTGGGGCAGATAGGCAACACAGATGACAGCAACAGATGGACGCTTAGAACAACACAAGTGCATGCTAAATGGTCATCTACAAACAACTGTTGTTCCAAGGACAGAAGGCAGAGTGCAGTGTGCAGAACTTAGCTGTGTTGAGGTTTACAGATGATGTAGCAAGCAGTTAGAAGCCACTCCTGCTAAAATGCACTGACTCCCAGAACAGCTCATCTTCATTGTCGACTTCACAGAATTCAGAGTCACCTTGGAAACACACCTCTAGGCTTATCTATGAGGGCATTCCCAGACAGGGATAACCGGGCACTCTGAATATGGACAGCAGCACCCGTGGGCGGGAGTCCCTGAGAAAGGGAAAGTTCAGTGAGCCCAAGCATTGATCTCTACATCTTGACTCCAGATGAAATGTGACCAACTACCTCACTCTCCTGCCCTGCCTTCCATACAGCGATGGACCACGCCTTCTCTACCATGATGGACCATGCCTTCTCTACAGCAGTGGACCATGCCTTCAACCTGTGATCCCAACTAACCCTCCCTACCTTAAGTTGCTTTTGCCTGGCATTTTGTCACATCAATGAGGAAAAGAACTAATACAACCTGTCCCTCAAGTCCACAAGGTAAGTGAGGAAAACTGGTGTCTCCACTTTCATCACTTGTCTGTCTCCATTTTGCCCCAGACTTCTGCAGCACTCCACTGCCTAATTGTCATGTTCTTCAAGGCTGAAGGAAGGAGGGGAGAGAACTCATTGTCCTTAACCTTTCTTCTTGGGACTCCAAGAACTGCAGAACAGATTCATCAATATCTTTGTAACAAAGGACCAAAGCCACCTCTAGTGGGGAAAGCCCTCAGAACAGACCCCTAAGACGGGAACAATCATCTGCAATGGAGAGGGAGAGAAATGCAATCCCTGCAATGGGGGAGAGAAATCACCCCCAGAAGGTGACAGAGGTATGTCCAACCTTGTAGGACTGTTGCTAAGATACTTTGTCCAAGATAACTTATGAATACTTGCCTCATGCTCCAGTTCTTTCTGTGTTTAAACCTAAGCTATATCTGTACCCTATCGTACCCTAAAGCCAGATGTAGGGTCTCTGGGCTCCCTCATTATGTTCTTCCTAGTTGGCCCCACTGAGTGATTCTCCATTACATCCTCTTCCACTAGTACATTGAGGAGGTGACAGAGCCTGGCTTGTTAGAGCTACAAAGACTAAGGTATCTACCCTAAGACTCCAGTTTGAACGTGGGACAGGCGAGGAGGAAGATGACGTCTTTGCATTCACCCGGAGGCCAGAGACTGTGGCCAACTGTTCAGAAGAGGCCTGACCCCCCACCCCCTACCCAGCACATTGTGGTGCCACAGCTGTGGTCTGCGGGTGCTCTGGAGTAACGACGCTCTTCCTTGCACAAACAGAACGGGCTACCCCTTGTATTGGACCATATTCTGTTGTGACTTGGTTCCAGCCTTCAGATAACTTCTAAGAATGGACAGTGGGACAGCCAGAGAAGCCAAGTTCAGGGGCCGATGGGTTCTTACGATGAACAGGAGGAGGTACTTGCCAGAGTTTCAGCTGGAGACGAAGAATCGGAAGGTGAGTTTTTCTGATAAGCAACTTCCAACAGCTCCCCTTAAGCCCAAAGCTTTCTGCTGACAGGAGCTAGGGGTCAGAGGAACATCACATGCGTGTCTAGATGTGCAGAGGAGCGCATTGTCTAAACACATATTTTGGCACACCCCTGCAGACATTTCAGCCAGGCTGCACAGAGAGCCAGAGCCTCTGTGGAAGGATGCTGCATCCTGATCAGGGGCTTTGGATTCTACTGGCCAGAATAGCCCCCAATAGAAGGGGTCCTGAAGGATCCTGTTCACTCACAGAAGGACCCTCCCATGCCATGGTGACAGAACCTGTGGAGTGTGGCTAGCACACACCTCTTTGGGTACAAAATTGCCACTTTGTCAGGCTTTGAAATAAATATATGAACCGAATGTCATGCAACCACTGTGTCAGAAACACAGATAAATATGTTTGTGTCTTTCTACGGTGTCAGAATTTGTTGCCTAACAAATTCATAAGGGTCAGTGATTTCACAGACAGCAATTTGCCACATGGTCTGGCTTTTCCTGGACAGTGTGGCTGAGGCAAACGCAGTGTGTTTAGAATTTCAATCTGTCCCAGTGTCTACAGTTGCAGTAAAACATTTTGACTAAAATGCAGTTTGGAGAGGAAAGGGTTCGTTTGCCTTATACCTCCACACTCACAGGCCACACTGAGGGCAGGAACTTCAAGACAGGAACTGAAGCAGAGGCCATGCAGGAAATCTGCCTTCTGGCTTGCTTACCTGTGGCTTGCTCAACCTGCTTTCTCATACAACTCAAGGCCACCTGCCCAGGGGTGGCACTCCCCTGCAGAGGCCTGGGCCCCTGTACACCAAACAGTAATCAAGAAAATGCCCTATAGGCATATCCACATGCCAATCTGATGGAGGCGACTCCTCCTTCAGACTCCGTTTGCCCAGGTGTGTCTAAGGGTGTATGAAATTGCCAAAAACCAACTGTAATGAAAGCTGCATTACTAATAGTAACTCTCAGGTCACCCGTTACATATCTCATAGCAAATGCATGTGTGTGCTGGCAGGGGCAGGGGTGGTGGCAGAGTGAGGCCGTGGCAGAGTGAGAGATGTTTGTGAATTCCTAAAAACAGGAAAGCGGATAGAAATGCAGCTAGAACTCATGAGAGAGAGAAGTGACTGCTACAGCTGGATAAGTTGCCCCAGCTGCCATGTGGGCTCTGATTGAGCGGAGAGGTTAAATCCAGCTGCAGAGGTGATGGCTGAGGATGGGTCTAGGGACAAATGAGTGGATGACAGGATAAACAGATAAGCAGGAAGAAGAACAAGCAGTGGACAGACCACACCAACAGCAGGGACAAAGCCAAGCCGAGATCCTTGGGACAGTCAGGTATTATCTACCTGTTTATCCCTCAGCTCACACACCAGGAGGTCAGATGACAGGTCACTGGGGACAGTTGTCATCATAACACTAGTGGCATATTTCTTCATGGGTCCAGGTGAGAGCGTCACACCATTTTCTCGGTCTGTTGTGTCCAGTATATACTGGGCGATAGTTTTCTTGATGTGGCCTTAATATGCCAGTGTACTCTGACAATTTCAATTCGGATTTATGGGATGGCAGGGAAAACGACTCCAGAGTGTTGTCCCCTGACCTCTACTCACACCATGGCTTGTGCACTCAACAAACGTGCTTCAAAACAAAGACACAAGCCTTTAAAATAAAGACACATCTGGAAGAGAACGTAGGAGAGAAAAAAAAGTGACCTTTTGTCTAACAAAAGACTTCCGGGGTTGGGGATTTAGCTCAGTGGTAGAGCGCTTGCCTAGGAAGCGCAAGGCCCTGGGTTCGGTCCCCAGCTCCGGAAAAAAAAGAACCAAAAAAAAAAAAAAAAAGACTTCCAAGTAAAGACACCAAAATAAAACAAATAAAAGAAAATAAAAGTTGTGAACTTCGCCGCCATTAAGACCTTACACCCAAACGTGTTGTCTGCATCTCAAGAGCCTTTGCCTCCGTGGGGGCGGGGAAAGTCAGGCAGACTCATTTCACTAATGAGGATCTGGAAACTGCAAAATAATCGGGACGGAGCCATTATCCTGGGCAGAGAATGCAAGGGCTGCAGAAACGCCGTGTTAATCAGGGCGGTAGTTACACTACGAGGTGCGTTTGTCAAAAACCCGCCGGGCTGTACACTTAAGAAGTAGCGATTCTAAGCGACGCCTCTCAGTTAACTGATACCTGAATTTTAAAATGGAGGACTTTGAGGTCAAGGGAGGTGTCAAGTCGGACAACACAGTTGCCCAGAGGGACTCCAAATGGTGGAAATAAAGCTCACACACAGACTGAATGAGCGTAGAGACGGGACCAGCGTCTGAGAAGCATCGCACTTAGAACCTAAGCCTCCACTCACTTTGCCTCATGGCCTGAGACTGACAGGCTTGCACATTTGGACCCCTGACCCCAGATTAAGGTTCCAGTGGCAGCCAAACTCGTGTTTGAAGATGTTAACAAGTGAGTCTAGCTAGCGCCCAGGCATCGATCTTCCAAAATGATGCCTCGGGCACGGGAGGGCAAGGACGCCCCACACCTCTGCATCCTGTCTGGTGCGGAAAGTATTTAGCAAAGCAAGGTCTCCAGTGTGTTGGTCCAGCGTGATCGTTGACTCTGAGGGATTTAGAATCACCCTGGAAACACATACCTGGGGTACTTCTGTGTGGTGTTTCCGGAACGGTTAAACTGAAGAGGGACAGCCCATGCCAAACGGACCTTCTCAAATCCCGTGAGCCTGGGCCTTAGACTGTATATTATGTGGAAAACCAGGGGAGTGCATTGGAGGAGTTAGAGGAAGGATCGAAGGAGCTGAAGGGGCTTGCAACCCCATCAGAACCACAATGCCCACCAACCAGAGCTCCCAGGGACTAAACCACCACCCAACGAGTACACGTGGACAGACCCACGGCTCCAGCTTCATATGTAGCAGAGGATGGCCTTGTTGGGCACCAATGGGAGGAGAAGCCCTTGGTTCTGCCAAGGCTGTCCCCCCCCCCCCAGTGTAGGGGGATGTTGGGGTGGGGAGGCAGGAAGGGGTTGGTGGGGGGAACACCCTCATAGAAGAAGGGGGAGGGGGATAGGACAGGGGGTTTATGGACGGGAAACTGGGGAAGGGGACAACAGTTAAAATGTAAATAAAAATATCCAATAAAAAAGTTAAAAAAAACAAACAAAAAAAACAAAACAAAAACAAAACAGGGGAGTAAACTGGTGACCACCTGTCATTGTTTTGCTCCCTAACAGAGGAGATGCTGTGACAGCCCCGTCACAGTCCTGACACTCTGCCTTCCTGCCACGATGGTCAGTATCTGTACCCGAGCTGTGAGCCCAACTCGACCCACTTCTCCTTAAGTGCCATTTTCAAGTGCTTTATCACCTGAGAAGAGGAGCCAATCCTCCAGCCTCTGCTTCTCTAGATAGCCAACGTCAACCAAGAGGAAGTCCCAGCCGTTCAGTGAGTTCAAAGCCGTGCTCGGTGTCTTTTCTCCTATTGGTTCTGTGATTCCATGCTCCCCACTTTTCCCACCTCTCAAAGGACTCTGCCCCAGCTCTCAGCGCAGGATTCTGCCTTTAGAATGTTGCTGCTCCAGGCCGATGGTCAGAGCTCCCTGGTAGGTGCTCACAGAATGTCTGAAAACAGCTTTGCTTCACCTACAACTAGAGAGGACTGCCTCCTACAACATTACTGTATTCAAATACCACTGGTTAACCATTTAACTGCCTGAAGAACATCCTCCAAGAAAGGGTATTTAACCCGGCCTTTCCCGTCACTAGAAGACTCTGTCCTTCAGTCTGGCCAGATTCCCAGCAATCTGACACTGTCTTCCTCTCCAGGCCTGCCACTTTCCCTTTGGTTCTTCTGCTGAATGTGTTCCTTCTCTCTGGACTCCACGGCATTCATGTGCCCTCCCCCATACATGTCTGGGTTTCTGAGTGTCTGTATGTTGGGTGCTGACAGCCCTCAGGAGAGGAGACCCCAGGAGTGGAGACCAGGGCTGACTGGGCAGCTAAGGTTTGAAGTATCTCTCAAAATGTATGGGCTCAGGATCTGTGCACAGGCTAGCCTCAGATGCTAGTCAGCGCTATATGCTCAGTTCCTGCAAGTCTCTTCTTAATCTAAGCGTTTTCTGAAGAACTACTTAATTTTCCACTGTCAGAACTTACAGAGGAGTTTGGGCACAGGCCACCCATGTTGAGAATTGCAAAGAGTCATCACAAGCGAGTACAGCCAATAATTACTGAGTGCCTCCCACAAGTCAGCTGATTGGTGGGGGTGGGAGTGGGCAGCAATGAGGGGCCTGCAGTACCTAGAAATAAACCCTTTATGTCACAACTGGGCAGAGAGACTACTCTGAAGCCCAAGTTTATGGAACCCACGCGGGATGCCGTGTTTATCCCATCTTGACCACAGAGGGTGAGGGGAATTTCTTGAAATGGGAACCTGGTGACCCGGTGCTAAACTGGCACACAGGACACATTTAAAAAGGCTGTGGATCCTCCATTCAAGACGTGCATGTTGCAGCTCGGTCTGTGCACCCTAACTACCGTGAGAGGCATGGGAATAACTGAGAAATGTCTCTGAACTGGATGAGATCTCTGCCTCTGACTGGAAGTAAACACAATTGGGTGTGACTCTGATGCTTCTAGGAAAAGGTATTTGATAACCAAAATGCATAAGGATGTTTGCTAAAGAAAAGCCCCCCCCCCCAACCAGGCTTCTAAATGTCTCCACGAAGCAAGTCAAGAGTACGACCGAAGAGAAGTTATCTTTCCCAAGAGAAGAATGAAGGTCGAAGACCATCAGAACGACTGACAGACTCCTCTCTCATCTGTGAGCACCTTCTGGGGGTGGGAATCTCGTGTTAGGACTCCAGACTGACCCAGAGGAGGACTGTGGCCAGAGACAAGTCCTGGCAGGCAGCTCTCTGTGCCTCACTGAAACCTCCCCCACCCCGTCTTTGCTGAACAGTTTCTCTTATCTGCAAAGCGAGAGCGTAAAGTATGTGCTTTCCAGATCTAGTGTAAAAATCTGAGGAAGCCAAACAGATCGAAGACAATTCTGCAGGAATTGACCACTGATCTCAGCTACTCACGGCTGCAAAAAGACACAGAAACAAATGTGAATGGTGGACAGACTTGGTGTCCTGCAGTCCTTCACAAGCCATCAGCACCAGGACAGTGCCCTGTCCCTGTCCCTCTCCCCCTTCCACCTCCCTCTCCTCTCTCTCCTCCCTTCCCCTTCCCTCTTCCTCTTCCACCCTCCCCCTCCCCCTCTCTCTTCCCTCTCCTCCCCCTTTCCTCTCCCTCTTCCCTCTCCCCCTTCCACCTCCCCCTCCTCTCTCTCTCTCTCTGTCTCTCCCCTCCCCTTCCCTCTCCCCCTCCCCCTCCCCCTCCCCTCCCCCTCCCTTCTCCTTCCCTCTCTCCCCCTTTCCTCTCCCTCTTCCCTCCCCCTCCCCTCTCCCTCCTGGGTCTGTAGATGATAAAGATGCTCCCAGCCAGCTCCAGCTCCTGCTGCTGTGCTGCACTCCCTTAGCCATTACGACTCTGATCCCCCTCATAACCCAAACGACAACAGCAAACAAACAAATCCTTCCTTAAGTTGCCTCTGTTCATGGTGTCTTATCGCAGCCACAGAAAAGCAACTCACATATCTTCTGCCGTTGAGCCTTTAATATATTCATAAACGTGCCTTGTCATTAGGTAAAGGGCAGAAAAAATAGGCAGAATTATGAAGTAAAAAAAACTGATCTGGGTTAATTATGTACCTTGAGAATATGAGTGCAGTGCAAAAAAAAAAAAAAAAAAAGTCAAGAGTCCAGAGAGATGCTGTGAAGATTGGTCACAGGCTGAGGGTGCAAAATGAGCCAAGCCAAAATCTCTGTGGGCTCCATCTCTCCTTCCCCACTCCCCATCCCGGTCCCGGTTCTGACACCTTTATAATGACAAACCACATGGAAGTCATAATCAATATATTTATCGACTATGTCGATGGGCACATCAGGTAGGTGGGCTTCAGCAGAGCAGGGACTCCACATCTGCAGATGTTAGATAAGGACTTACAACCTTGTCAGCTAGAGGAGACAACTGCTTCCCGGAAGTCACCTTCTTTTCTCTACATCTAAGTGTTGCCCGGTGGCAACAGAGTCTGACAGATGCTACCCTGCTTTTAGGAGTCTCTGTCTTGAGAACTGTCTCTGAGTGGTTAAGCTCCATTATGTTCATTTTTGTCTAAAGTCTTTTTCTTTTAGCAGCGGGAAAGAGAAATATTGAAGTGAGCTAGAAAGGGAAGGAAGAAAAGGGCATCTGAGGGGAGAAGGGGATGGGAGGCCTCGGGTCTCTCATGACTTTGTGAAATGGCCTACGCAAAAACTCAGCCCCTGCGAGCCCAGGCGCTTGCTCTGCAGACGCAATAGACAAGGCTTCATCCTCTAAAGGCCCCTTGGAGGTCAGCGCAGCTTAAGGATATGTTGTAAGAGCTGCGTCTAGTCGTCACAAGGATGATGAGTCAGATAAAGAGATTGACAGGAAACGGTCATTACCAGTGACTAAAGATAGCCCGGGATAATTTTGGCTCTTGATCTTTAGTACTTCACCTCACCACAATCACGGTGATTTAATCCTCCAAGGTCAGTTTGCAGGCTCTCCCACCGAGCTGTGGCTTCCCCAGACAGGTTCGGCTCATGAGAAGATTTCTTTAATCACATCACTTTGAAAGACTAAAAGGAAGCGTTAAACCCAATTTGGCCGTAATGAACTTCTGTGCAAATATGTTCATATCCTTTCTTGGCCCACTGCAACTGAGCCCTGTATGTAAACAAGTATGGATCTTAAGAGGAATTTGTCTGTCTTGCAGCTTGCTGAGTCTCAATGGACAGCAGCAGGGCTTTCAGTGAAGCAACACTGAATAAGGCAGAAATCACATTTAAAGATCTTTACTTTATTACCTATATGTATAGGTGTGTGTGCATGTATGTGCACCTGCATTTTGGTACCCAAAGAGGCTAGAAGAGGGAGTTGGATATCCCTTGGAGCTGGGGATATAGGTGGTTATGAGCCACCCAATGTGGGTGCTGGGACCTGCATTTGGGTCCTCTGTAAGAACGGGAAGTATTCTTGACCACTGAGCCATCTCTCCTGCGGGAGACAGGATGGCACTCAGGTCTTCAGGCTTAAGCAGCAAGCACTTTCTCACCCTGAGATGTCTCCACCCCCTAGAGTTACTCTTTAAAAAAAAAAGAAAGGAAAAGAAAAGAAAAACAAGAAAGAGAGACGGGGAAGGACACGACAAACAGAAGATGACGCTTGTATGGAACAATTTCTCACGAACAACTCCATGACTCCACACAGGCAAGTCAGTCTGAGAGTTCTCACGTAGTAAATGGAAACAGTGATAGGTCAGTGATCTAGCTTGTCAACACTGTGTGGTGAGTCATACTTAATAACACTGAGGGAGAGCCAACGTCAGAGAGGTGCTTTTGTGAACCGTGCGTTGGGAGGTACGTCAAACGTCACATTTGGGAATTCTTTTTTCCCAATATCTGAAATCACTTTGCTAAAAAACCAAAGCTACTTTAAAAAAAAAATAAGGGAGAACAGAAAAATTTCTCCTGCCAATAAAACAGTGATTAATCAATTCTCATTATGCTCCTTTCTCTATGATTTTCCACGTTAACCCATATTTAATGAGAGACATTCTACCACATCACGAATGTAATGAACCCACACAAGGTACAATAAACAAGGTGGCTATTAAAGGTTCCATTCGGGTCATCGTTAGTTTTTATCAAAATTCTACAGAAAAAAAGTTATTTTGGCCTCGTATATCTTTAATACAGTCTCAGGCATTTGTAGGATCGAAACATAATTTCGATATTTTTATATTCATTAATTTTAGTCAATTTGGCAGGGTTGCATACTCCTCGAAGTGTACACATCAACTTATCTGTCCTGCAAACGCAATGCTAAAACCTAGGGAGGAGGGCACCGAGGCAGCAGAGGTCACAGCAGCTTGACACAAACGCATCATTGGCTCTTCAGAAAGGCCAGGTATGGGTCATCCACCATCCCCTGGCACTGTTAAAGTAACAATGACATTGTTTTTGCAATAGCTGTCCCTTTAGTGAGGAGATTGGCACCATTTATTCCATAGCCTGGGGAGGACAAAGTCTGTCTCCAAGACCTTGTTAATAACTTCACGATATATTCTTTTTCTTTGTTCTGGCTAAAAGGCCTCTAAATCCATTCCTATGAGCACATGGACTTCATCACACTGTAATAGGGGCGCCCGGGGTTGTGAAATGAAGCATTTCCTTCTGAGCAGGTAACTCTTTGTGGTGGCACACACCTGTAACCTCGGCACTGGGGAAGACTGGAGCAGGATATTGAGTTCAACACTAGTCTGGGTTGCAAAGTGGCCTGGAAGCCAGTCTGGTCTATAGTGACCCAGCAGCTCCTGCTGAAACTCTCCATCCTTGAACTTGAACTCTCCATCCTTCTGTCTTAGTTCCCCAAGTGCTGGGATTGTAGACACGATCCACCATGCCTGGATGCATCATTCTACTTTATAAACACATAAACCACAGGAAAAACAGAGCCTGAAGATGGTAGATATCTCCGTGTGCAAATCGTTTGGCGCAAGGACCTGAGTTCAATACTTAGAATCCACACTAAGAAGGCCGCACAAGTTAGCTCTTGGCTTCCCTGTATTAATGTATACAGTAAGACTGTATTGTTGAAGACGCTTCACACTGTGGCTGCAGGACATAGGGGAACTGATCTTAAACCAACCAGGAAACCTCCTCGCTTCTGGGTAGCTGTTCATAGCATTGGGGGTGCTCTGAATAATACTGGGAAAGAGAATACATTGATAGTTTTACCCAGCTCTGAGCTCTGCACCCTACAATATTGGCCTGCCACGCATGGTGTGCCCACTTGTGTAGCAGTGGGCATGGGTGTTCAAGGGTAACTAACCACTTTCCGATTGCATTTAAGACCTTCTCCAGAGGAAGGAACTCCATGACTGGTACTATAATCTTGGACATGGCTAGGCCAATGAGAGGCCCTAGGTAGAACATGCCTACTGTTACTTTGCTGAATGGCTATCGTGTCACACTGCCTTGTGAATATTTATGTTTAAATCCATATTCTGGACTACAGTCAACCTTGTCCAGAGAAGTTTCTTTCCACAGTGGGCAGCAGAAAGCGCTGTGACACAGACGTGGTCCAAGTGCAGAGAATAAGAGACCGAGTGCTAAGCTCTATGCAGGGTGTATTAGTCAGGGTTCTCTAGAGTCATAGAACTCATGGGTAGTCTCTGTATAGCAAGGGAATTTGTTGTGATGACTTACAGTCTGCAGTCCAACTCCCCAACAATGGGCAGCTGTGAATTGGAAGTCCAAGGATCCAGTAGTTGCTCAGTCCCCAAGGCTGGTTGTTCCAGCTGGTCTTTCTTAGAAGTAGCTTCCAACAGATGTGCTGGTGGATAAACGCAAGCAGGTGAAGAAGAACCAATCTTCCTTCCTTCAGTGTCCTTCTGTAGGTTCCATTATAAGGTGTGTCCCAGATTAAATTTGTGTACCACCACGCCCGGATCTGGGACTTGTTTTGTCCCAGGCTGAGCTTGAACTAAGAGATCTCCTCGCCTTAGTCCCCTGGGATTCATAGCCACTATGCCTCAAGATCTCCATGCCAAGATCCTGGTCAGAAACTTGTATCTCTCAGCCTCAAAATCTGGATCACAGGTGAGCTCTCCAATTCTGGATTGGAGTTCATTCCAGATATAGTCAAGTTGACAACCAGGAACAGCCATTAAATGGGATATCTTCATCAACATCCCCCAAGACCACCTAGGCTCCTGGGAAATCACAGAAGACAGAAACAATGCAAGAGCAGGAGATCGGGAATGAATGTGTGAAATGCTGGTGTCTGCACACCACTGTTGTCCTCATGAACGTATGGTAGCTGGGGTTACCCGCACAAGATCAGTCCTGCCAAAACTCTGGCATAGATGGGGAAGGCTCTCTCTAGGCTCCACCCTTACAAAGGAGCTGTTGGCAGTTGATAGGTATTGAGGGAGGAAGAATCATCCATTTTTGAATGTGTAGCAACTGCAAGATTTCCCCTGCTCCAATGGGTGACACACACACCCATACAGATAGGGACAGCATTGATCACAGGTAGTGAGTTATAAAAATAAAAAAAGGATGTGGATTTTGGAGGGGGTCTTGCTGGAGGGAGGCACGGAGATAAATGCAATCATATTTCATTGCATACATGTGATTCTCAAAAACAATGTGTATGTATTTAAAGATAGGTGTGGTCCAGTCAGATGACTTAGCAGGTAAAGGTGAACGAATAAAGATTTTAAAATATCCCCCACTGACCCTGCTGTGAGGACAAGTGCACCTCACAGCAAAGAATAACATACCATGTTTTGGGAATGTAGCCTGGCTATAGCCACCACAAACCATCTGGCCTCAATAAGGCCTGACTCAACAGTCCTGAGAAAAACAAGAGCTAGGGTCAGCTTGCCCCAGAAGCAGGGTGGCCTAGAGTTGAACTGAGCCCAAGTTAGATCATGTGTGCCAATGTAAACCAACCAATGAAATTGCTTTGTGTGACTGTTGCCAACTGCCTATAAATACCTTCCCCCTAATTGGGCTTGGGGTCGACTCCTTTGTCTCCTGTGTGAGATACGTGTCATCCCCAGAGCTCTGGTTCCTCAAATATACCTCTTGTTTATTACATCAAGACCGGTTTCTCGTGAGTTCTTGGGGGGGTTGCGTCGTCTCGAGATTTGAGTGGGGGTCTTCCCCACCCCGGTGGTCTTTCAAAGGCAATTGTCTCCAAAACTGATGGCCCAAGTTTGATCCTTAGAACTTACAACTTGTTCTCTGATGTACACACACGCACACACACATGCACACACACTCACACACACTCACACTCAAACACACACAACACACAACACACACACACGCCACAGAAAACACACAAAGGAGAGCCTGCTAAATAGAGCCTGTGGCAGCTGTCACGTCTCTGCCAGTCCTCGAACGATGTTCTCATCACTGTGACTGCCTTCATTCTCCACCCTGGCTTGACAGCAGGTTTAAATGTCAGAGGCAAACAACATATTGGAAGTCTGAATCACAACAGCGGAGGAATGAGAAAAAATATTAGCAGCTACAAGCCCAAATCCCCACACCTCTTCCATGCCTCCTCTAACTGAACAGAGCAAAGCAGGTGCGGGGTTTCTCTAGGAAAACATAGTGAGAGCTGGAAACCCTTCGGCGGGAGACCTGGGAAGGTTGTAGACAGATGGAGATGAGCCCCACCTGTGGCAACACAGCCGTTGCACTTTCTCCAAGGTGCTCACACAGGCTAAGGACCACGGTGTATTGAAGATTCCCAAATCATGTTTACTTCTAGTGTGATACGTTCACATTTTGCATGATTTAAGAGGGGATCAGAACAGGTTGTCCTGGTAAGGTGGGAAGCCAGGGTGTGCATGTGGCTTTGCGAAGCTAGCAGCCTGCTATAGCCGGAATGCCTGGGCGTGCTACTCATTGCAAACAGCCCCCTGCTATAGGAGAAGGCTTGACAAGAGCATCAAGGGGTAACAAGTATGACCTGTCTCCATGGGGCATTGCCATCCAGTATTTACACCAATGAATTTAGAAACAGAAATTGGTGGTGAGTGGGTTGGGTTCTCATATGTCCCATAGGAGGCTGACTTGTGCCAACTCACACACATTACTGGCACACCAAGAGGTATAAGAATGGTGGTAGCTGCTTAGCTTATAAAGCAGGCTGGGTCCCACTCTCTCTACCTCTCTGCCTCTGCAGGCATAACAAAAGCTGAATGATACCAATCACCCCCATAATCCCCCAGCCTCACTCCAACTTCTCTGCCATTAGCTCAGATACAGTCCTTTAGCAGAGGACTCCATGATATCTGTAGTCCCTTCTCCCCAGGCTAACAGACATTGACACCCTGACACCCCGTGGAAAGCACTGTGAAACTCTAGCTAGCAGGCTTCTCACCTGAGGAGGATGGGGAGATTTCTGTGGATGCTGGTGGCCTTGCATGTCTCTTTCTACACCTTTCTTGAATTCTGTTGAGGAATCACTCTGGCTACTGACTCCCTATGAGACCCCCCCCCCTCAGACACCTATAAAAAGGGACACCACAACTCTGCCATGTGGTCCTGATTCCTCTTCAGAACCCTGTCCATACTGTTGGTCTGTGACTCAGACCTGAACTTCCCTTAGAGTCCCAGTCAGGCTGTCTGTCTGTCTGTCCATGGCTGTTATCACTCTTCTAATAGACCCCTTTAGCATCAATAGTTCATCTCAGTGTCTCTCTTGAGCTCCACATCTGAGATCATTCAGCCTGCCCAATGGATGGCCCTATTTTTCAGAGTCTGGACACGTTCTCCGGTGCCTCATCCCTCACCCACGCTCTGTGAGACCCATAAACTTGCACGGAACCACACTGCCTCTGTCCGTCCTTGATGCTCTATCTGTGGTAAATTCATATTCGGTTGCATATCCCAGGGAAAGTTAATGCACCAGCAATGAAGGCTGGGACTGAGAGGCCAGCAGAAGGTCATGGGAGGGCAAGAGGACTGTCATTTTGCTTTTGTTTTTTCTGGTTTTAGGACAGCACCACGGTCCCTCTAGCACAACACAGCAATTACTTCTGCAAATTGCCATCCATTATAAAGCACCTTTGGATAAGAGCGCTATTAAAACGTGTTAAAATGCTGGCTTTTAACACCACATAATTAATAGTTTAAAAGCCTAGATGTCTAACAAAAGAGGAGAGAAAGCTAAGTTTTTCTGGGCCATGGAAATGAATCTAATCTTTGTAGCTAGTGAATGAAAGAGAAAAGGGCCTGAGGTCCCAGGAGGTCAGAGAATAAATCTTGCATTTGGAATTTAACAAGTGAAATGGGATGCCTGTATAGTGCGCTGACAGAAATCTTCAGAGTGGGCAAGGTGTCAACTGCAGACTGACTTAAATAATTACACGGCAATTAAGAGAAGGTTAAATCCAAACAAGGTGTTATATACGATTAATTGAACACCCCAGAGGCTGAGACAGGTAAGCTCAGGGCCAGCCTGGGCTACACAGTGAAATCCTGTGTCAATCTTATCCTTCACACACACACACACACACACACACACACACACACACACACACAGAGAGAGAGAGAGAGAGAGAGAGAGAGAGAGAGAGAGAGAGAGAGAGAGAGAGAGAGTCTACAATCACCTGAGAAAAGGGTCCTCAGTGAGGAATTATTTAGATCAGGTTCACCTATAGGTATACATGTCAGGGGTTGTCTTTGCTCTATTGAGGTGAGAAGCTCTGTCCACTGTGGCGAGGCACAATTCCCTACGCAGGTGACATGATAATGGAGAAAATGAGCTAAGTGCAAATATACATGCATCCATTGCTCGGGTCTGACCCTGAATGTCATGCGACCAGTCCTCTCATGCACCTCCTCAGTGTCTTCCCCACTCGGATGACGATAGCCTGGACCTGTGAGCTGAAACTCACTCTTTCCTTCTTAAATTGCTTTTGTCAGGATATTTTATCACAGTGATAGGAAAAGAAACCAAGACACTTATCTATCTGCACAACAGGATCCCCTCGCGCATCTGTGCTACCAACAGCAAGGTCGGTGTTGCCAGTTGATACATACTTCGATGACATACGTATTAAGTCGCCTTAATCTGTAAACCGATAAAATGGCAGGAGAGGCATTTCCATTGCTTCTCCTTGGACGATAAATGAAATAGGCGCCCTGTCTCAAAAGCCTGATCCTCCGAGATTTACAACCCAGCTGAAGTCCCAAGGGTGGTAAGTTTCTCATCCAGGCTGTTGGTTGATACCTTTCCTTTGCCCTGTGTGGTAGCTGTATTTGGACAAGTCGCTGTTGCCTAAACGTTACGGCCATCCTAATGCAGTAGCCTTCCCCCTAAGGAAGTCTCCGTCAGACTGTTGCTCACAGTGAGGTTCAACAAATATTTGCACAGGTGACCAAGCGGCTCACACAGCCAGACCTCTGCCACGGCAGCCTAAGACTTAGCCCAGTTGAAGCCTTTGGTTCTTTACTTTCCCTGCCTCACCTAGGCTTCATTTGTGAGTCAATGGTACATGCAGGATAAGACCATCTCATGTTCTAATCACATAAACAGCAAAATGAGGGCATTCTCTCAAGGTCCCTGGTGCCCCTGGTACTGAAGTCTGTTGCTGTGTTTAGAGACAGTGATTTCTGTCTTAGAATATTTGTTTGGTTTGCTCCTTGGTTTTTAAGGGTTTTGTGTTCCCATTGTGTGTGTGTGTGTGTGTGTGTGTGTGTGTGTGTGTGTGTGTGTGTTGGGGGTGGGGGTATGTACAGGTGAGCACAGGAAGTGCCCACAGATGCCAGAAGAAGGTATCTGGTCCCCTAAAGCTGGAGTCGCCTGCGGCTGTGAGCTGCCCAGTTGTTCTTGGGAAACACACTTGGGTCCTCTGGAAGAGCAGCCCCTTGAGTGTTTGTAGGAGGCTAATTGAGCCTGCTCTTTCATCCCATGCTTTAAGGCCAGGGAAATGTTTCTTTCACTCCAAGGACACAACTATGTATTTACCTTTTCTTTTCAGGAAAAAGCCTGGAAGTGCTTTCTATGAGTTTACTGTTTGCAACAGAGTCCACTGGAGGACTTTTCAATACGGTATCTTTCCACATTATATTAAAAATCCCCCTACTCGGGGGCTAGAATCTTCAAGGGCAGGAGAGACTTCATCTTCCTAAGCTTCCTGGTGATTCTAATGAGCATTCATTTGGGAGTGTGGAGCTTTGAAGAGCCCTCTTCAGTGCTTCTATCCTCCCCTCTCTCTGCCCTTCAAAACTGGCTGTCAGTCTTGTGTGGTCTAAGTGTTTCTTGCATTAAAATGTCTTTCTCTCCATGGAGTCCTTCTTATGCATTTAGCGTCTTCAAGTGTCTTCCATTTTCAACAGTCAAGATCTGGGAGATGGCTTAGCCAGGAACGTGCTTGTCTCACAAGCATGAGGAGCCCAGTTCAAGCCACAGAACCCATGTAAAAACTCTGAGCAGGAAGGTGTGTGCTCATAATCCCTGATTTATGCAGGTAGAGACAGACTGGTGGACTTACTGATTTGCCAGCTCAGACTACTTGGCAAACGCCAGGTCAGGAGAGACCCTGTCTTAACAAACAAGGTGGTGGGTGGCTTCTGAGAATGATACATGAGGTTGACCTCTGGCCTCCACAAGCATGCAATTGAATATATTTGTGCACTTACACACACACACACACACACACACACACAGGCACAGACATACACACACACACACACACATAGAGACACACACAGACACACACAGACACACACAGACACATACAGACACACACAGACACATACAGTCACAGACATACACACACACACAAATACACATAATCTCACACAGACACACACAGGCACACACAGACACACATAGACACACAGACACACACACACACACACACACACACACACACACACACACACACACCTGGAAACTGTGTCTTCTTCCCCCAGGCCTATCTGACCACAGGCAAATGACTCTCCCAGCTCCCTCTTTCCCAGCTCAACCCCCACCTCCTGGCTACGCACTTTTTAATTATACTCCACCCTGGCTTCTTGGTGGCACTGCTCCAGCTGTTTCTATGTTCTTGAGTCTTTGGGACGCCATGGCTTTTTTATAAATACTGCCTATCAAAAGAGGATGTACCTAATTCTGTAGAGACTTGATGCCCCTTCTCAGAGGCAAAGGGGAGGAGAAAGGGGGAGAACACTCTGAGGGGGCACCAGGAGGGGGCAACATTTGGGATATAAATAAATAAGTGAATAAATACTTTGTTTAAATAAAAGAGTTACACTTCTTTTCCCAGTTTACTCTTGTGTGTGTGCGCACGCGCGTGTGTGCATGTGCGTGCGTGCATACACCCATGCATATGCGTGTATGTTTTAAATGCCTTTGCTTTTTATTTTTTTCTTTTCTTTTTTTCGGAGCTGGGGACCGACCCCAGGGCCTTGCGCTTGCTAGGCAAGCGCTCTACCACTGAGCTAAATCCCCAACCTCTGCTTTTTATTCTTAAGATTTTCAAGTACATTTAAAAGCAAAGAGAACAGTACAATTGAAACAAGAGTTAGTTGCCCTAAGCAGTAAGGGCTGAGCCCATGGTAGGTCATGAGCTGTTTAGCACACAAGACCCCTGTCCCAGATGGACAAGTAACACTTGATCTCCCTAGCCACCCACTGTGTCAAGGGAGCTTGTATCCCAATAAAGACCACCCAGTCTCCACTTGCTTCTCTCTGTATGATCCACAAACCTCCACTGGGGCAGGTGCTATTCCTCCCTGGAAGACCCTCCCGCTCCCCAGAGTTCTTCCTCACTTTTTTTTCTTTTTTTCCAGAGCTGAGGACCGAACCCAGGGCCTTGCGCTTGCTAGGCAAGCGCTCTACCACTGAACTAAATCCCCAACCCCGTCACTTTTTCTTAATACATCTACCTTTGTCCCACCCACTCAAGAAAGGCTCCATCAAATCTACATTACAGTGAGGTTCCATGTGACCCCTTGGGGGCAGTTATCCATAGACAGACACGTTGTTAATCTATACCTCAGTCGTTTCTTCCTCATGCCTAGATTGCTCTGAAGTACTTCCCAGACACCTCTCACTTATTCTGGAACTGTTTAATTTCAAAAATGTTTATAAAATATGTATGGTGCCTCTTTCACATTCTCACATCAGCGACTGCAGCTACTGCAATCCCCCATGTTCTTCTTAGGACAGACTATTTTCATGATTCATTCTGTGGTGGTTGTCTTTTAATCCCAGCACTTGGGAGGCAGAGGCAGGCAAATTTCTGTGAGTTCAAGGCCAGCCTGGGCTACAGAGTGAATTCTGGGACAGACAGGGTTGCACAGAGAGACTCTGTCTCAAACAAAACAAAAGAAAACAAAACACAGCACTCTAATAAGGAACAGAACATGAGATTCACTGTGCCCTTCATTCCTTCCGTTCTTGCTACAATGTCTCCATTGTTCCCTATATCTTATACTGAAGACCCCTAAATAATACACAAATCTGCCCTAAAATTTTTCACAAGATCTACATCCAGGCAATGCCTTGGATCTCATTTAATGTGCTTCTCTGTTCTTTAAGTCTCCTGGAAACAATTAATTTCATTTCCAGACAGCTGATCAGATAACAGTGGCATCTGAGTTCTCCATGGGAGTGTGTCTGCTTTGCTCTGCTTCTGATGATGCTAACAGGCAGATGGCCACTGAATTGCGTGGACTACAGTTGCGTGTGTTTTTAATAATTATTTTCAATTAAGAACTTTCTTTCAGAATGGATTTAGCCACATGACCACATATTACCACGTAGAAAAAGTAAGCTGGGGCTGGAGGGATGGCATAGAGCTTAAGAGAGCTTGCTGCTCTTGCAGAGGACCGAGCTCAGTTCCCAGCACCCGTGCTAGGGAGTTCACAATCACCTGTAGTTTCCAGCTGAAGATCTGACATCCCCCTCTGACATTTGTGGTCACCTGCATTCATGTTCACATGCCCACACATGGACACGCAGAGACATATACATAATTAAAAACAAAATAAAACTTCCTATAAAAAAAGAGAAAAGCTGTTTTCATTCTTTTCATTTTTCGGAATTCAAGTAGTACAGTTTTTCTGAGGATTAAAGATGAGCTTCAAAAACTGTCAATAATTTTCAGAGCTCAGGACTAAGTATAGTCGACATTTATTAGTCCCGAAGGTTGTCTGGATTAATGGACTCATCAATCCATTCTGGCTTGTGGCAATGTCTCATGTCAGCAGTAGGGTCATTTTGACATGACTCCAGGAGTCTCCCACAATCTCCTTTACTAGAATCTGACAAAGTGTTCCAGGATCATGATTTCCTGCCCCATACTGAGGACCAGACTGTTCCCCAAACTGCTGTGGAAACAGAGAGAGCATATGAGCTTAGATCCAACACACGCAGTGCTGGGGATGTTCCTTAACCACACCTACCTTCCAGCACTTGCAGAAATCTCATTTTGACAGCATTAAAATGACCCCTTGGTGAGTCTCATAAAGGCAGCACCATTGTGTGGACACAATCATGACCGCACACATGTCAGTATTCTCTTAATTTAAATACCCCTCTTTCTGGGCTGGAGAGATGGCTCAGCCGTTAAAGGCTAGGCTCACAACCAAATATATAAATACCCCTCTTTCCCACGGAATGTATCCCTCTAGGGAGGAAGAACATGGGATCTGTGTTTTAAAGTCACTTGGATCTGTGAGGACCTGCCACCAGACTGATTTGCACTTTTGGTTATTAAGGACTCTTAAATTTTCAATTGTATGTATGTCTGTGCAAGATCATGTGTGTGCAAGTTTGCCTGTGTGTGTAGAAGCCACCAGACTACAGTCGTGATTATCATTCCTTCTGTGATTTCCATCTTGTTTTGTACAGACAGGGTCTCTCACTAGCCTAGAGCTCACCCTACAGGCTGAGCTGGCTGGCCAACGAACCCTAAGGAACCTCCTGTCTCTTCCTCCTCAGAGCTGGGGTTACAAGGATGCACTGCCATGCCCAGCTTTTGTCTCTCTGTCTGTCTGTCTGTCTGTCTGTCCTTTTATTTTTTTTTTTTTTAACTTGGGTGCTGGGTGGTTGAACTGAAGTCCTCATGCTTGCAAGGCAAGTATCTTACGGCCTAGCTGTCTCCTCAGCCTGGAGTTACTTTTCTTCATTTTAATTCTGTTTTATCTTCCTTTTCATGTTTTTTATTTTTATTTTTGTTATCTTTGTGTGCATTGGTTTGTTGGCTCGCATGTATTTGTCTGAGTGTGTCAGATCTCCTGGAATTAGAGTTACAGACAGTTGTGAGCTGCCATGTGGGTGCTGGGAATTGAACCAGGGTCCTCTGGAAGAGCAACCAGTGCTCTTAACTGCTGAGTCATCTCTCCAGCCCCCATTTTCAGCTTTCTTGGTAGAATTTCTTTCTTTCTTTTCTCTCTCTCTCTCTCTCTCTCTCTCTCTCTCTCTCTCTCTCTCTTTCTTTCTTTTTTCTTTTCTTCGGAGCTGAGGATCAAACCCAGGGCCTTGCACTTGCTAGGCAAGCGCTCCACCACTGAGCTAAATCCCCAACCCCTTGGTAGAATTTCTTAACGGAAGACCCTGGACTCTCCTGTTTGGGAATCATGTAACATGTCACACAACTGGCTTTCTGGGTCTGCTAGACAGGAATCTCAGGGGGACAGGCTTAGGTTCTGGATCCTAGCAGGTGGTTTAGATCAGACCGTCTCAGTGATCTGATCATGAAAGGAAAATATGAGATGTGCATGCCCTTAGACTTCTAGTGTCTGGTGATGAGGTTAGTCCTGGGTCCTGGCTGTCTTCCTCCATGGATGGTCCCAGTGTTATCTCAGGCATCTCACTGATGGGCTCTTTTTCACATAGTCATGAGCTGAAAAGGTTGGGAGGGGTTGTCCTCTTTGACTATGGTGGTAAATCTTGATTAACAGATTGACGGGGACCTAGACTCTCCATGGAGCAGACCCCTAGGTATGCATGCCTGTAAGGCAGTTTCTACAGTGAGTAGATTAAGTGAGGAAGACCCACCCTAAATGGGGATGACACTGTCCTGTGGGCCAGCGACTAAGCACCAATATCCTCTTTCTTCGCTTCTTGACTCCAGAGGTCACATGATCAGGCACCTCATGCTCCCACCATCCTGCCTTCCTTCCATGAGGGATTGTAACCCCTCAAAACTGTGAGCCCAAATCGACCCTTCCCTCTCACACGATGTTAGTCACATGTTTGTCACCACAGTGAGAAAAGCAATGGGTGAAACAAGATGTTCCAGTGGAGCTTGGGGACCACATCTCTGGCTGTCTTTGTCTCGTGACCCCACAGGCCCATCCAGGATAGCTGCATCGGCTCCAGGACCCCATCACATGTGACTACAGAGTCACTGGATCTCATGACTGACATCCATAACCACCTCCAGAGCTTCATCAACAGTCATCTCCCGGATATCAGCTTTAAATTGCTCCAGATGCTCTGCAAATCCAGCACACATCGTGCCCAGAGCAGAGGACCAACTCATCTTTTACTGCCCCCTCTTTAGGCATCTACTAGATCTCTAGATTTGATAGATATGGGGCAAGGACTTCATTTCCTTTGCCTTAGACACTTCTCAGAACTAATAAAATTTTATATCCCAAACACACAGTAAGCAATAATTTTTACCTGAATTCACTCGGGAGCTTGTTGCTGTTTAGGTAGGAGGCAGAAACATTCTCAAGAGACTCCTGCACTTCTCCCTTAGGTACCAGACTATCTAAAGAAGCCTCAGGAAGCTGGAATTTCTCAGGAATCATACATAAGCTGGGAGAAGGAAAGCCTGAAGCCTGGTGCCAGCCGGAAGAGAAACTTCTCTCCCAGGAAGAGATGTCACACAGTTCTGACAACTTGAGAGACAGACAGGAGCTGGCAGTGGTAGGCTGGTGATGGGCAGGGCTACACCTTGACCTGGACTGCTTAGCAATGCACACCTCTTGCTCTTTATTTAAACATAAGCTTCAGGGTTGGGTGTGGTAGTCACATCTTTAATCACCTCATCTGGGAGGCAAAGGCAGAGAGGCAGAGGCAGAGGCAGATGAGGAGCTTTGAGTTTGAGGCCAACTTGGTCTATAGAGCAAGTTCCAGGACAACCAGGGGGCTACACAAAGAAGCCTTGTCTTAGAGGGAGAGAAGGAGGAAAGGAGAAAAGAGAGAAGAGGGAGAGAAGAGAGAGAAAGAAACGAGAGAGAAGAGGGAGAGAGAGAAGAGAGGGAGGGAGGGAAAAGAGAAAAAGAGAGGAGACAGAAGAAAGACAGAAGAGAATAGAGAGATGAGAGAGGGAGAGAGAGAAGAGAGAAAGAGAGAGAAGAGAAGGAGGGAGAGAGGGAGAGAGGGAGGGAGAGAAGAGAGAGAAGACAGGGAGGGAGGGAGGGAGAGAGAGAGAGAGAGAGAGAGAGAGAGAGAGAGAGAGAGAGAGATGGAAAACATAACCTCATGTCAGTAACATCCAGAGGGACTCAGGAGTCACTGGATCACTTTGTTTCCCTACTCAGTGCAGCCACAATGCATGGCCGTCCTCCCCTGCCTTCCAGTCCTCCCCTGCCTTCAGTCTCTTTCTCTTCAATTGCCCTCTGGAGGAAAGGTAGAGAGCCTAGGTAGTTGAGACTGCCAGTTCCCGGGCTATGAGCCCAGCAGCTCCGGGAACAAGCTCTGCTGTTCAGTGACCATGTGACTTCTACTCTGCTACTTAAAGGCATTGGACTTGCACTGACCTGCTCTGCTCTTCTGACCACTTGTTTGTTTTTCTCATCTGAAAATCGAGGCTGAGCAATCCGTTTCACAGCCCTGTCTGTGAAGGTAAGCTGAGAATTCACCTAGTAAAAATGTCATGCAGAGAGAAGGCACTCGCCATTTATCAATGCTCCCCCTTGACACCAACCTTAAGAGGCGGACACCTTTCACAGATGAGGGACTGTGGACTCAAACAGGGGAAAGAGCATCCCCAGTGCCATGCGGGATCGCACCTGCCTTGGGCGGAATATAAGGGGGTGAAATAAGATTCATAAAACAGCTAAGCTAGATAGGACGTGCATTGTAATACCTTTTTTTCAAAGGAAAGATCCACTTATTTTTATTTCATGTATATGAATATTATTCTGCATGTGTGTCTTTGTCACATGTATGCCTGGTGCCCATGGGGGCCAGAAGTGGGTGTCGGACCCCTGGAACCCGAGTTACAGACATTTGTGGGTGGGGGGAATTGAACCCATGTTGTCTGGAAGAGCAACAGTTCTCCTAATGGTTCGTCCATCTCTATAGCCCCAGGTAGAGCCTTTTAAATCAAGCTCTTGAGTTTGGACGGCCACTCAGTTAGTAGGGTACTTGCAGAGCCTACGTGGAGCCCTAGATATGATCCCAGGACCAGATAAACCAGACTTGGTGCTACATGCTTGTAACCACAGCGCCTGGACGGTGGAGGAAGGAGAATAAAAGTTCAAGGCCAGCCTAGACTGCTGAACTAATGGCAAGAAGTGACCTCCGTCTGTGTTCACTGGCGTGTCTCATGTATCCGGAACAACTTCTGCCACCCCAAGGGAGCACTTCTTTGTTGGTAAAATAATAATTTACTTCCTCTTCTCATCTCCAGTGCTGTATCCACCGCGGACCTAATACTGAGAAAGTTTTGCTTTCCAGACATCTTCCTACATTAGGTGTGTACCGAGCTTAGCCTCACCGGGTACAAGAACTATTTCAGGCATGCTTAGACATGGCTCCCGCCTGGTGTAGTGACAGGATCATGTAATAGCAAACGCAGACATCCATCTGGATTAAAACAGGAAATCTCATGAGAGATGCTGCAAGGCCTGTGTGGGAAGGAGCTGGGGGGAGGGGGAAGGAGGGACTGGGTTTGGAGAGCATTTCTTCAAATAACATCTCTGAATTGACAAGAGAAGGATCTGGAAAGGAATGTCAGGTTGGTGGAAAGGCAGAAAGGAGGGAAGGCAAGGAAATTAGAAACAGCAGGGACAGAGCTGCAACTGACACAGAACAGATATGTTGGCATAGGCTGGCATAGGACAGAACTAGGCCGTCAGGACACCGGCTAGAGGCAGGCAGGAGAGATGGCATCAAGCTAGTGCCAATGAAGGTGAATGAAAGCTGAAGGGGCTTCAAAAGGGGGAGAGACAGACAGACAGACGGAGACAGAGGCAGACAGACGGAGACAGGGATGGAGACAGACAGCAGAGACAGAGACAGACAGACAGAAACAAACACAGAAACAGACAGAGACAGCGTGTGTGTGTGTGTGACATATAGCAATAGAGTATGTGTATCTGTGTGTGTGTGTGTATATATGTATGTGTATGTATCTGTTTTTGTATATGTACATATGTGTGTATGGAGACCATAAGTACACATAGAGACCAGTGATCAATATCAGGTGTCTTTTTCTATCATTCTCCATTTAGTTTTTTGTTTTGTTTTGTCTTGTTTTGTTTTTTGAGAGAATTTCTCACTGAACATGGATCTCATTATTCTGCTAGACAGGAAGAGCAGAAAGCCTCTGCGATCTTCTAGTCTCCACTTCTCCGACACTCAGAATACCGGTTCTGCCACTTCCTCTTATTTTTAAGAACTATGCTTTGGGAATTCAAACTCAGGTCCACAGGCTTACACATAAAGTTGCATGGCCAAGAGGCAGGAATTTAACATCTGATCGGTGATGGTGCTGTCAGACCTGTTCACACAGCCATGAGCATTCATCAGCATGGGTGCTGTCTTGCTGTGTGCTCAGTACTGCAGGGCATGACCTCTGGGCCTCTACCTCTAATATGCACAATATGAAGGGTTTGCATCATGCAGTCTTTTTACTCCAGCAACTGGCTGCTTCCCCTAGACATCTTAAAGGAACAAAGAAGTTGTAGATTATGGTACCTTTGAGATGCACAGCTCCAGGTAGTATGGAAGGACTTAAAACTCTCTGGAAGAATGCACAGTGTCAGTGACAGGACCCACTGAGCAAAGTATCTGCAGTGTGGACGAATGAAGACAGGTGTGTCAATTCTTCAGAGAGGAGGGGGAGGAAAGTCTCACCGTCGCCAGTTCAGTGTGGGACAGTGCATGATCTCCGAGGGCCTTCAGCCAGTCGAAAAGGTAAAAGAAAGTGTAAACAGGTGCATAATTCTCTAAACCAAGGCCTGCCTGGTGGAGGAGGGGCTCTGTAAAGTTTCACTAGTTACAGTTGTTACATTAGTTACATCCATTAGTTACATTTGTGTATTCATTCCAGAGGGAAACACACAGCCTGGGTCAAAGAGAAAACCACTGCCCACAGCACTTGATTCAACTGCCCAAGTCCCCAGGTCATGTGCATGTAAGAAACTGGGATACTTCCTAGTGACTGTCACCCAGATCAAGACTTATCACCTGGTCGAGTCCCATCTAGTAGTCAGGCCTCTGAGTATGCCTAGGAGGGGCCTTCTAGATTATGTTCATGGAGGTAGGAAACCCCTCCTCAGCTGTGGGTGGCTTTATTACAGAGGCTCACCCAGGGGAGGAGCCCACCTGGGAGACCCTGAGCTTATGAGGCAACCCTTCCACTCTCCCTTTCCTGTTCGGTATTGAGGGAAGCCATGGTGAGAGAGGTGTCTATTTTGGAAAGTAAAGAAAAAGTCTATCTTCTGGGATCCTGGCCATTCAGTCTTGCTTTAGTCCAGGATGGCAGGATCCCCACTAAGATATGATTGTGCAAGAATATTAAGATACAAATGAAGGGGGTGGTTCTAGCAAGAAAGGGCTGGCATGTCTTAATAGTTGAAGCTGTACTGACTCTCTCTGCTCACACCTGTCTTGAAATGCCTCAGTCCCTGTTGTATTTGCACCATCTTTTCTCCCCACACGTTTCTGTTTGCTGCCTTCCTGGTTATCCGCTTTTTCTCACCAGGGACCTGTGTATCTACAAAGACACCTCCCCCTACCCGCTGAAAGCCCAAGGGCCTAAGGTGTACCATGAACTCCTCTTCTTTTTTTTCTGAATCCTTAAGACTGTCTGACGGATGCTCCGATGCTTTTGCCCTTCCTAAGAGTGGAGGCCTGTGGTGCCTGTTCCATTCTGAGGAAATAAACTAAAATTCCCGAAGCAGTAGATGGACCCTCCGCTGTCACCCAGAACCAGCTCTAGAACTGTTGGAAGGAGTGTATGTGGACTGGAGACTGGATTCAGCTATGCACAGAAGTACTGATCGCCCCCTCAGGACCGCCCTCCCTCAGGCAAGCAAGACAATGAGGAAAATCCGAGACACCAGGGGGCTGCCGCAGCAGTGGCACTAAGTAATTATGAATACTATACTCCAAGGTTCCCCTTCAAACCATCATTGTAGGGACACGGGGCTGAGGAACGGTGTGAAAATTTAATGAAGCCAGTGAGACTATCATCAAGGAACCAGTAGGCGGTGTGATTACGCACAACTGCAGCTCTCCCGGATGTGATATCATCTCTTCTTGATGGGTTGAAAGACACTCAAGGGCCGGGGAGATGTCTCAGTGGAGAAGCGCCTGCTGTGCAAGCCTGAGAACCAGAGTTCGGCTCAGTAAACGCTGCCTGTGGGAGCACAGTTCGAGAACGCCAGCACTGGTGGATGGAGACAGGTGGAGCCATAGGATTTGCTGGCGACAAACCTAGGTGAATTACTGAGGTCCAGATCCGGTGAAAGATGCTGTCTCCAAAAACACAGTGCAGAGCAACTGAGGAAGACATCTAAACTCACTGGACTCCACTTGCACACGCATAAGTGTGTGCCTGCTATCATACATGCATATAACCACATGCACACATGCATACACTACATGTACACATTCACACACAACAACACACATACATTCACACATACATACACACACATACACATACCACATATATTCAGAGACCACACATGCACACATATACACACCACATGCACACATACACACACACCACATACATACATATATACATACACACACATACCACATACACAGAGACCATACATACATACACATGCACAGATCACACAGGCACGTACACATACACATATGCCACATATACACATATGTATATATGTGTCCTCCTCCTCCTTGTCCCACCAGAGCTGTTGTGAATATCAGTATCATTGCACAGCAAGAGCTATGAAAAATAAATTCACATATTACAGCTAGTTTGTTATTTCCTGGGCAGATGAGGTCATAAACCGTAGCATTTAAATACCAACAACACATAAAAAAACATTGTTTTAAATTTCTGAGGGGAAAAGAAATCTCTCTCGTGGTAGCTGATTTTAAAATAACCTTCACTATGATCAGGGTTCCCCCTATAAAAATGGCACCCGGGTTCTCCTATAGACCATGGGGGCAACTACTGTCATGTGTTCACAACAGTACTGTAGTTATGGGACATGGTCTCAGGGGTGCTGGAGGTACACAGACAATTTTGGAAATGGGTACATCTGTGTACACTTATCAGAGGGCATGTGCATGGGTGTGGCATGCTTGTGTTGGTGAGTATATGCATGTGCATGTGCACACGTGAGCACAGGCATCTGGAGTTCAGGGGACAACTTCAGATGTCAGCCCTTAGGCAACAACACCCCTGTTCTTCAAACAGGGTCTCTCACTGGCTGGGACTTTGTCAAGCAAGCTAGGCCAATGGGCAGCAGGCCTGATACCCACTTCTTTAAGCTTCTCTAGAATTAGCGTTGAAAATGTGCAGGTATACCTGGAAATTTCTTGAACACAGATCCTGGGGGCTTGAACTTGGGTCCTAATGCTTGTGTGGTGAACACCTTACCAACTGAGCTATCTCTCCAGCCCAGAAATGGGTATATTTGACAAATAACCTTAGCCAGTTAAATGCCGTAGGATAAAACAAACAAAACATCCTACGGAATGTTGTGAGAAAATATCCATGGTTGTGTTGGGTCTGTAATTATCCATCGTTCTACAAAATTAAGTCTTCTGAAACCAAGACTAACCACCCAGAAATACATTAGAATGACACAGGTGTCAGGTTTGGAAGCCTGTAATATGAGAATCCAGGCCATAGTACCTCATAGTAGCCTTTTTCACAGATACATTGTCTGTGAGCTCTTAGCTAACAGACTTCCGGGTCCCATGGTCTCTCACCTACAGAGGAAGTTAAACATAAGGGACTAGTAGTGGATGAACATCTTGTTCCCTACCCACTCCTACCTGAGAATCAGGCAGCCTGGCTGTAGGCTTGTGTCACGGCCCCTCCTTAATCCTCAGAAAAACTGTAAGACAGGAGCCCACTTCCACCACCAGAGCCTTGATTTCTTTTTTCAGGGGCCCACCATGCTGTCTGTCTCTGGTTGTGGCCTGAAGTTTCTTCAGAACCCCCTTTTTGCTGTTGTCTATCTGTCTGTCTGTGTCATAAATAACTCTAATAAACTCCGTACTCTAAAACCATCCCATTATCTCTCTTCTGTGAAGGGTCAAGCATATAATGTGACAGCCATTGTATTAAATAATTTGACCGCCCACAAGGCATCTAGACCCTGAGGACACAAAGGGGCTTTCCTGAGCCCCAAACTCAAGATGTAGCTTGAGTGACAGAGCCACAGGTGTCCACTCTGCTGGCTTTTAGACTTGAACTTTACCTGGTCTCATTATATGTCCTGATAAGCCAGATACACCAATGAACTGTTACTGTATAGCACCTATCCTGACATCGCAGACACACCGGTGACTTGTTACTGTACAATATCTCTAATGTGGGGTATACATGGACAATACACATAGAGGAAAACATCAGATATAGTAAGCCACAAGATTGCAATCTGCCATGATTTTATTGATTTCAGCTTCTAAACGTAGAATTCTCAGATTAACCTGACATAATTTGTTCGGGAGAGAGGGACACTGCCATTGTGCTTTAGTGTGAGGTGGGTAGAACCGGTGGTGTGCCCTCCGGGCCTGTGAGGTGGGTAGACCTGGTAGCATGCCTTCCATACCAAATAGATTCACCTTCTCACCAACCCTCTTCCTCACTTGTCTGGTCCTACGCCGTCGCAAGAGAGTAGAAATGTATATAGGAACAGAAAATCATCCTGATTTTCTCTTGAGTTTGTTATGCTTCCTAGCTTGTTGTGGCAATTCTGGGTTCTTTAGTATAAAGAGAAATCAAAAAGGAAAAAAAAAACTCTTATCTTGGCTTAAGAAGTCCAGGGATATCTGGTAGCCTACACATATGCACAGAATATAAACATATTTATATGTTCTATGTACACAGTGGATGGTGACCTATTCATTATAAATAGAGTTAATTTAGACTTCTACAAAAATAATCATTTTGGATAGGCACATGCAAGCCGGGACACTTAAGCCTATTTATAAAATACATCTCTATAGATTTTTTTGTTTTGTTTTTAAATATAAATGTTGCTACCTAGCTGTCGGCAAAATGATTGGAATGCAAACCCAGAGTCCCCAGTTACAAAGAAAACCTGCCTCCATCCACTGCAGTACACTGTTTCAAGTATTCATCCCCAGTGTGTAATGCCAGGTGATGACATCACCTGTGAGTTACAGGTGCAGGATGCCAGGCGATGACATCACCTGTGAGTTACAAGTGCAGGATGCCAGGTGATGACATCACCTGTGAGTTACAGGTGCAGGATGCCAGGTGATAATATCACCTGTGAGTTACAGGTGCAGGATGCCAGGCGATGACATCACCTGTGAGTTACAGGTGCAGGATGCCAGGTGATGACATCGCCTGTGAGTTACAGCTGCATGATGTCAGGTGATCACATTGCCTGTGAGTTATGGGTGCACACCTCATTTGCCCAGAGATTAAAACCCACTCCCCCAGGATCCAAAGTTCCGTGTTTTTAAAATATTGTTAACAGTAGATATTTCTTAAAATAACATCATCTTAGCTTTGACTTTCTCGTAAAAATGAACACAGTCTAGGCTCTGCCTCATGTCCGGGGTCTGGTGACCCATGCTCAATGGTTTGCAGAGCCATCCTCATAGGGTGGTGACTGGGAGGCCACAAAAGGCTCGTTTTGCTTCTGCTCCTCCTTCAGGCCGGCCGCCTGCTCAGTGATGGAGGAAAAGGACAGTTGGTCATGCTCCATGATGTGAACTTGGTCTTCATCCTTGTCTTTCTTCACATAGAACATTTTCCTGAATTTCTTCAGCTCGTGGAGCTCACAGAAGGTTTCCAGGACAACCAGCATGGCTATGAGTCCCAGGAGCAGGTAACCTGGGGAGTCAGAAAACAGGCACCATCTTAGTTTGACCTAAAATAAAATCAAAATGGAGCAACTTCTCCCCCTCCCATGCCACACACACAAGAGTTCTCCAGCAGGTAGGTCCACTCCAGCTGATTCCTCGAAGGTTCAAAGTCCACAGAGCTCATGGAGGAATGCAGAGGGGAAGAATGAAATGACTTAGCCACCCATGAACTCGGACTAGTCACACTCACAGGCCTCAGATGTGTGTGATCGAGCTTTGCACAAGTAGGAGGGTGTACCCAGGCACGTGAGTGCAGAGGCCAAGGGACACTGGATGCCCTGTCCGTCACTCTCCACTTTATTTCCTTGATGCAATGTCTCTCACTGATGCTGGCATTAGGCTGGCAGCCAGCAAGCCCCAGGATGGCCCCGCCTCCACCTCACCCAGCTAGGGCTGCAGGTACGCAGCCTGCTTTTTATGTGGGTGCTTGAAATTCAAACTCGGGTCCTCATGCCTGTTGCGGTCATGCTTACCCGCCGAGCCATCTCTCCAGGCCTGGCTTCAACAGTTGTCTTTAAGTGTTAAATACTCTTTATTTGACACCATACATAAGCCACACCAAAATGGCGTTTGGTACTAAAAGACAGCAACCGTTGACACAGGGAATTCTAATTAAATCTTAAATCAGCATCGTCAAGAATAGCTGTTTCCCGAGGCTTAGCCATTGCCTGTACAGGCTAGTGAATACAGACCGAAACAGCTTGGCCTTCTACGTGGTTCTGAGGTAGTGAGGGGCTTTTCTCGTGTTTAAACACATTCGTGTTATACTAAATCTAAATATAAAACCATTCTATTGCTTTTCCACTGACACCTCATCTTTGTAGAAAGTTGAATGTTCAACAGAAACATTGTTATCATTCATGATCTGAATTCTAATGTATGAATTGAATTATGGTACGCATTAAAAGACGTGAGACAGAGTTTTGTAATAAATAAGGCAGGTGGTATTACTCATTAGGATAAGCCATTAGGTCTGTTCTCTCTCCCTTTTTCTTAATCCCAGCGAAGATTATGTCTATTCCAGGGTGGTACTTCTTGGGGTTCTCCAAGTAATCAGCATAGCCTCTCCCCAGGTCATGCCTTTGCTCTTGTTAGCACCTTGTGTAAGAAAGTCCAGAGGCCTGACCTGTCTTCTGCTCAAACAGACCTGGGGATCTGGTCCATTCTATGCTTGCCTACCCCTTCTGCCCTGGGCACACTTCTCAACAAGCATCTTCTTGCTTTTCCCAACAGCAGCCAGTTTTAATTTGCTCCCCGCTGCTCAACACCGCTAATGCCTCAGCCTGAAGCCAAGCTCTCTCTTGCTTCACTCTTAGAGGAAGAAAGCAGTCAATTGTGACTAGTGTGTCTTTCCTTAGGTCAAATGGCTTGTGACAGTCACCCAGTGAGACCCTTTCCTCACAGGCTCTAGAATCAGAGTCACAAAAATTTTTTTTTTTTTTTGCCTGTTTCATAAGCACCTTTCCAAGCACTCAATAGTATTGTCACAATTTCTGCTTCTGAAGCCTCCTGACGTCACTGTCAGTGTTTGGGCACATGGACCATTCATTGGGTAAACAGTTTTCTCATTCCTGAAAGGTAACCACCATTTCTTAGAACACATGATGGGCGAAGAGTGACCTCAAGTCAGTTTTGACATAAAAAGAAAGTCAGGCAATCTGAACATCTGAAGTACTCATTCCATGTTCCAGGAGTAAATCAAAAAAGAAAGGTTTCCAGAAAATGCAGACAAGGAAAGTTAACATTTGCATTGTTGGGGCTTGGGTGGGCCCTGGATATGTCGGGCACAGTTTAGGCATCTCCAGCTTTGACTGTTGGCTTTGGCAGTAAGCTGGTGCCACGGGGCCTTTCTTGTGTTCATGAATCTACTCCCTCCATGATTATTATTTAACCAGACTCTGGAACGCTGTCAGAAGAGCCCACGGGGTTCCAGGCAGGCGGTGGGATTTTATCCCACCTACATCTTCGGAACATTCACTCCTTACATGATCAAGTCCTGAACACTCCATGCATTAAATCTGTCCTGCTTGGCTGCCCAAGAAAACATGGTCCACACTGTAACAAGGAGAGCAGGTTGGGGGAGAATTCGGTATTCTGGGGAAAGCTGAGAGTTTGTGTGCCAGGAGAAAGAAGAGAATTATTTACACAGAGAAAAGTTTAACCAGAAGACACTGGACATTCTATATCCCTAGTTCATGAAGAAATTAGAAAGCAAAAGGAAGTTAAGCAATTACCTGCTAGCCTTTAAAAAAAAGTTAAGATGATATCTTTATTGTTATCAAAGTCAGATACTTTTTTTTTTTTTTTGTCAGTGCCACCTAAGAAGGGTGGGAACTCAGATACCAATGATTGCATAGATGTGTGTTTCATTTGAGGACCTCAGAGTTGTGATCTGCGAGTCATTAAAAAAAAAAAGTATATTCATTTGGGACTCGTGATCTTATTTCTTAGAAAGATCTCAAATATAAGAAGTATAAATATAAAACACTGAGGTGCTTTGCCATGCTACCGAATTACAGGCAACTTAGTCAACAGGCAAGAAGGGTGGGCTGTGGAGTGGTCTCTGGGGTGGTCTCTGAGTCACACACAGACTCTTTGAGTGTGAAACCCTCATTGCAGGACCCTGGCAAACATTTACTGGGCTTGGACTGGAGCCAGAAGCCATGGAAAGCACTGGGGTTTTATGAGTGGTGGCTTTGTTCCTGGGGAACCAACCATTTCATGGAAATATTCAAAGACACACAGTTCAACCAACCACTCTGTGGGATTAAAACAGTAAAATGGGGTGAGAGCACCAGCTGTTCAAGAAGCCATGACTTCCTAGAAGCCATGACGGAGCTGGGTCACAGATAGAAAGATTCCAGAGAAAGCAGAAATGGAAAATGTGTTACATACTGCTAGCTACATGTCCTGAACGAAGAGCTCGCACAGAAAATAAGCAGTCTCTTTCAAGTGGATGAGTGACTTTTTTTCCAGCTTGTGTGTTGTATGTGCATGTGCATGTGCATGTTTCCATGGAGGCGTGTTTGCTGGTGAATATGGTGAATGACATTCTATGACTTCCCTGGCTCTCCCGCTTGTTTTTGAGATAGACTTTCATGCTGAACCTGGAGCCTGCACTTGGAGCTAGCCTGACTAGTCAGCGACCCTGGGATCCTCTGGTATCTGTCCCATTCCCGACATGTCACCACACCTGGCTTTTTATGCGGAGGCTAAAGGCACTTTAATCTAAAAGTCATTGTCTACTTCATTTTCCACACTAAATCCTAAAAACAATTGATGCCGGGTAACTTTGAAACAGAATAACGTAAAACTGAGGTCAGCAACCACTTTGAGAAATTTCCTGGAAAATTAAAGAACACGATGTTAGTGACAAGGGGTTTGGGGGGTTGTAGGCCCTATTTTCTTGTGTGTAAAATGTTTAACGGTGTAAAGTAAGTTGCTTTAATCAAAGTTGGCTACCATGCCTGTGACACCGTTGGAGGAATTGATCAGGGAGGGAGATGGCGAGCAGTGAAGAGACTCGCAAGTGTGAAGCCCTGAGTTGGATTCTCCAACCCCTTGGGGAAGATGTTGTCCTGGCCTGTGTTGCCATCCCAGAGATGGCGAGGTGCCGGTGGGGACAGGAGGGTCTCTGGAGCTCACTGGTCAGCAAACCTAGGCAGTTTGATGAAATACCGAAGAGCGAGCCTGCAGAAGGCGCCAGAGGAAGGGCTAGGGAGGTTGTCCTCCGACAAGCGGGGATACGTGCGCACCCCACATGAAAACGTACAGAAGACGCAGAGCATTGGAAACCTAACTAAGCAATAAGAGTTGTGAAGGGAACGGTGAGGAGAGATAGCCGTGGGAAGACAGAGGCAGAAAGAAAATACTCCAAAGAGAAAGCAAGCGGGCACTGAGGCTCAACCGTCAATCCCCAAAGTGGAACGTGGGGGACAGAAGAGACGAACAACGTGCCGCCTGCCACGGGTACTCACACGTGATCCCGATCTTGTACAGCTCCCGGAACTTCTGGTTGTAGCCTTCCCCTGGAACGTAGTCCCCCAGGCCGATGGTGCTCAGGGAGATGAAACAGAAGTAAAAAGATTCGAGGAAGTTCCAGTCATCCTCCAGCACGGAGAACACGGCGGCCGGGATGAAGAAGAAGCAGGACACGGTGACGAATCCCAGCAGAACGGCATGGACGATGGCCACCACCTGCTTGGAGAAGCCCCAGCGTATGTGGAAGTAGAGGACCGGTCTGCGGGTGACATGCACGGTGACACGCTGGACCACGGCCGTCAGGAAGAGGAGGGTGAACGGGATGCCAATGACAGAGTAGATGATGCAGAAGGCCTTGCCCCCATCTGACAAGGGCACCGTGTGGCCATAGCCTGTAAGGAGGAAAGGCTCTGTGAGTGCACTGGAAGCAGAAAGCAAGTTAGGAAACAACATGCACGTGGGCGGTAAGGAAGAGAACACAAGATGATGGGTGTGAGCCTTCAGAGGCTCTGGCCTCTGGTGGTCTATAAAACTCAGCATGGGTGACACGGGTGACAGTCATTTGTGGGGCAAGATATGTGAATCATAAGAAAGTTAAAGGGAGCAAACAAGAAAGGCTTCATTCAGACTGTTCCCAACCACCCTAAGGATTGGACAAGCATGCTCCAGCAAACAGAAAATCAATTACCTACAACCTCCAAAGAAAAGTCCACCCTTTCTAATAATTCCTCTCTGGTCTTGGGTAAGAAGGAGCCCTAAACCCTAATCCAGGGTTCCTCACACATGCTGTGTGTCTGTGTGAGCCTATGTGTACATGAGTACAGGTCCCTGCAGAGATGAGCCACTTGAGTTAAGCATTGAGAATCGAACTGCTCTGCGCCATCTCTCCGACCCCCACTCCTACTTTTTAATGAATTTACAGTTTCATGGCTGTCATTCTGTCTCATGTGCATTTCCTCGTTCAAGATACAAACAGCTAGGACATCATGTCATGGGACACCCCCGACATCCCCTCTGAGGACATTTGAAATGCCCCTCCCCCTTTCTTCATGATATGGAACCAGCTCCTTTCATGCACAGGTCTCGGGTTTAAGACACACTAGAGGGCTGAGCAGGAAGTGTTGGGTGCTAAGGGACGAGAGCCACATCACCTCAGACCACCCAGGAAAACTCACGCCAGGACATCCCACTCATCAGGGTTGACCCCTCTCTCTCCCTGCTCCTCACAGGATCCCTGTCAACCTCTATCTCTAAGATGAACTACACTCCCATTTGAGCCAGATGACTCATGGAATGTCCCAGTAGGACAAACAAAGGTGTGTGAAGACAGCAGGCTGATAATAAGGGGGTGGGGTGGGGAGGGGCAGACACAGTAAAGGTATGGAAAGCAAAATCCCAGTCAATCAAGGGCTGGGTAGTTCTTTCAGAGAAAATTAGTCCACTCTCTTGCTTCAGAACTCATCAAGAACTCCACACTTTTCCCTCTTGCTATTTCCAGACAAGGAAAACTTGGCAATCTGCCCCACCAATAAACCACAGCAGTTACTTTAGGACTAGCGATTGATAGATTGTTACTTTACACTAGCAACTGTTATTTTAAGATTAGCAATTGTTACTTTAGGACTAGTGACTGTTAGTTACTTTAGGACTAGTGATTGTTGCTTATAACACGTGCCTGTTTTTCTTTCCTCAAAATCATTATGGAAAAAGCCTACGAGAGAACAAATATCAGCATGAGAGAACTCAGCCAGGCAGGAGGCTCTCTGAACCACTTCTGAAATCCCATAAGTGCTTCCTTCAGAAATGACCAATGTATGTGAACAAGTCCACTCAAGAGAGCTAGCTAAGTGCATTTAAAAAAATAAAATTAGGTTCTGAAAAAAATGACACATTAGTGTAATTGAAAAAGGTTTCAAAATGTAGTCTTGGGAATCTTGCTTTAAAAGAACAGTTCCACAATCCCTCAGTTGTAGATTCAAATTCTATTTCATTCTCAAGTATTTGATATTTTAAAAAAGGCCAAAAATAAAATCTCTCTTGGGGGTCAAGTGATGACATAATTGCCCTCAGCTCCTGAGGAGCTGAGTTCAAATCCCTGGTGCCCATGTTAAAGGCCAAGAATGACCACACATGTACCTAAAACCCCTGCTCAGTAAGGGGTTGGGGGAGCAAGAGAACCACCGATGCTTCCTGGCAACCAGCCCAACCCCATGTTCAGAGAGAAATCTGGTCTCATGGGAATTAAACCAAGAATGATAGACCAAGATACCAATATCCCATGTCCTCCAGAGACCTCTGAACCCTGTGAGCACATCACACACACACACACACACACACACACACACACACACACACACACGAGAGAGAGAGAGAGAGAGAGAGAGAGAGAGAGAGAGAGAGAGAGAGAGCCTTGATTGTCCTGATAGTCTACCCCAGAGGGTACACGGCTCATGAGTGAACCACAGATCATCTTCTGAAACCTCGTGCAAATGTACACATCCACCCACCTATGCATGCTTTTGTGGAGTTCTCAAGAATGACACACGTCTCCAAGTGGTTAAGAACCATCGCTCTGAGCACCAATTCCTGAACCCATCTGGTCCCCACACAGCCAACAGCTCCTGGGAATGCTGAGGCTAATTTTGAGCTTGACATTTGGAGAGCTGGGGCTTCCACACAGCATCAAAGATGCCAACAGTGTGCCACATTCAGTCAGCATATGGAACAGGGAAAAGTTGGGTGTTTCTTTTAATGGAAAAGAATGAGACCAGCTGCCAGGCAAGCAGCCCAGCACACAGGGCCCTGGTCTCCAGAAACTGGAGCTTCCGCTAGGGGACAGGTTCCAGTGATCAGAGATAACCAGAAATAGACTCTGGACATAGCTTTTTATTGCACCACAGCAAGGCTGAGATTCAGGAGTGGAGTTGCAAACTTTTGGCTAAGAGTATGAGGCAGTGAGAGCATCCACAGGCCAAGACAGTTAAGCAGAGAGTTCAGGGATGGAAATGACTTTAGCAAGGAATTTGTAGGGGAAAGAAACTGATCTGAGGTAGGAGATGAAAACGTGTGTGTTTGTGCTCTATTCCCTTTTAGAGGCTGTTTTTATGAATTTGCTGTTGAAAGTGTTAAATGGGGCTGGAGAGATGGCTTAAGAGTTGAGTTGAGAGTTGCTGCTCATGCAGAGGACCTGAGTTTTGTTCCTAGCACCCACACGGTAGTTCATGACTGCCTGCGTCTTCAGTTCCGGTATACCCAATGCCCTCTTCCAGTATCCACAGACACTGCGTGTGGTAGCACACATACACACATACCCTCCCATGCACACTAAAAATAAATATAAAAACAAATACTTTTTAAAAAGTGTGCCACATCTACGCCACACAGCCTAGGACTTCTGTCTCCTCTGTCCCAATAAATAATGTGCTTGGTTTTCATGGTGGGGGAGTAGAAAAGTAAACAAAGTTCTGGGGTTAGGGGACCGGAGACATGGCTCAGGTGGAAGTGTAGCTTTAGTAACATGAGGGCCTATGCTCCATCCTCAGGCACTATTTTCCCCCCATGGAAAAAAGTCAGGCACTGTGATGGTTTGCATAGGCTTGGCCCAAGGAGTGGCACTGTTAGGAGGTGTGGCCTGGTTGGAGTGGGTGTGGCCTGGTTGGAGTGGGTGTGGACTTGTTGGAGTAGATGTGTCACTGTGGGCAGGGGCTTTAAGACCCCATCCTAGCTGCCTGGAAGCCAGTCTTCTGCTAGCAGCCTTCAGATGAAGATGTAGAACTCTCAGCTCCACCTGCACCATGCCCACCTGGATGCTGTCATGCTTCTGGCCTTGATGATACTGGACTCAACCTCTGAACCTGTAAGCCGGCCCCAATTACATGTTGTCCTTATAAGACTTGTCTTGGTCATGGTGTCTGTTCACAGCAGTAAAACCCTAAGTCAGGCACAGAATATATACACGTATATTCCCAGGGCTGAGGCTTGAATTGGTAAGGCCATGGGCTAGTGAGAAACTCTGTCTCTAAAACAAGGTGACAGGACCTAAGAAACAATACTCAAGCTTGTCCTCTACCCTATGTGCATGTGTACGTGGTGTGCACACCCATGCATCACCCCTCACATACACACACACACTTACACACATGCACACATCCATGCATGCACACCTTCACACACGTGCACACGCAAACACAGCTTGAGGACAAAACTTTTACTCTGTCTTTTTATTATTGTTACCACACAGTAACAGGATCTGGCTGCAGAAAGATATTTTTATGGTTTTAATAGAATCCAGCTAAGAGGCTAAAAATTATGTGCATGCGTGGGATCCTGACCAGGGCCATTTCTTCTTACCCCCTTGATGTTTATATAAATCAGTTTGTATAGTGGAAAGTGTGAGGGTCAATTTTAATTACCAACTTGACACAGTCTAGAGTCACCCAAGAAGTGAGTCTCAGCTAGGGACTGCCTAGTTCAGATTGTCCTGCTTGGAGACGTTGTCTGGATTTCATCGTTTGCTGTGGGAGGACCCAGCCTGAAAGTGGGCGGCACCATTCCCTAGGCTGGAGATCCTGAACTTACGAGAGAAGTCAAGCTGAGCATGGCGAGTGTTCATCGCTTCTGCTCTTAACTGGGGGCTTCAGGTTCCAACCCCAGTCACAAACTGTCATGGTATCATGGGGCTCCAAACCCTTTCTCCTTTAATTTTCTTTTGTTTTTGCTTTTATTACAACAGGAAATGCAACTGAGACACAAACTACCTCCAAAAACAGCAAAAGTTAGATTCCTAGGAAGATGGACTTGGTTCTTAAGTTCCACTCTCTGGCTCCTTGGCTGCTCCGTTTGGTCGCAGCTTTGCACCTTTGAGTCTTAGGAGGGTATACACCAAAGGTGGCCATCTGAACATCATCCTTCTTCCCATTTGGGTCTTGTAACTACAGGCTAATCTCTTATCTGGGGCCGTAATCTTCTCTCTTTACTTTGATGGAATCTCTGAAGGAAGCATTCTATAAACAAACATGGGCTCCCAGCTTGACAGGGCACAGTCCACCAAGGTGGGGACAGTGTGGTGGCAGACAGGACCAGCTCTCGTGTGCTGGTGGTGATGGAAGTGTCTCGTATTTGGGAATTGGGACAGAAGACGAGGAGCCTGGACCAAGAATTGGGAGCCCAGGGTAGAAAGAAGGGAGACTAGAGTGGGAAGCAGAGACCCAGCAGTAGGAAGCAGGGAGACCAGGGGAGGAAGCAGGAGACCTAGGGCAGGAAGGAGGGATGGACTTTCCCCTCTGGTAACTCAATTTCTCCAGGTGGGTCAGATCCACCCATTATAGCATCGACATCTGAGGGGCAAATCATGCAAACACATGAGACCATGGGGAACAGTTCACACCTAAACCCTAAGGCCATGCTGACATGGGTATTCAGGTATTTAAATCGCCTTCACGCTATCTCAGAGAACCTTTGTGAACTCTTACAGGGCGGCACACCAGAGCAAGCAACTTTCTCACCTGTCCCAGATACTTCTGAGAGTCTATAGTTCAGCCAGTGTAGTAACTATCCTTGTTTCTTTAACTAGCAAGATATGGAACAATGAATCTTCTGTATGCTTGGCTTGGTGCGTGCTCACTGGGGAAGGAGGCCCAGGAAGGAACTCTAGGAACTGAAATCCACCCTAATAGAAATACAAACCAGCAGCTTCCTGACTGAGTTTGCAACCCTGGACTCTGCTTGTTTGGTTTTTCTCAGAACTGTGTGTCCCTATAAGGTGTTGGAAGGAACACATCCTTCTCTGAAGCCTCCAGGCTTCCAGCCTACAGAGAGCAGAGCGCATTGGCCTGAGAAGCAAAGCCTTTGATATCTAAGAGCAGAAGTCCCAGCACAAGGAGACAGAGAGAATTAATCTTTTGTTCAACATATGAAACATAACCAGATACACTGGTGGGTAGATCTCCTTAGCCTAACCCTCTGCTGGCCTCCTTTAGAAACACCCTCCCAGACAGACCAAAAATCATGTTCATAATGTTCAACCAGTGGACCTGTGCATCTTCCTGTCTGCCCCAAATAGTACTGGAGTTCCAGGTACACACCTAGCTTTTAATGTGGGCTCCAGGGATCTGAACCCAGGTAATCATGCTTGCACTGCAAGCCCTCCTAGACACTGAGCCACCCCTCAGCCCCCACCGTGACAATGTTAGTAACAGGGACTATGCTGGGGATGAATCAAAGCAGCCAGTAGGAACAACAGACAAAGCTCTCTGGCAGCACAAGAACATGAATTAGGCCTGCTGATCTACTGAGTAAAGTCTTACATCCCCCACCTGCCATTTCCCTGAGGTCCCCTCTGGGTTTAACATAACGGCCCCGAAGCCATCACTACCCTGAGGTTTCAAAATTAGGATACTGTAGAGGTTTCCTAGATGTGCACTTTCAGAACACGGTGCACCATCCCTGCTGCAGGCATTCCCCCAGGCACGGAGGCTGCTCAGACAACTCTGGATTTCATCTTTCTTCTCCTGGGAACTGCTAGGTGCCATGTGCTGGGAAGACAGACTGCAAACGTAATTCAGAATGCTGAAAGACAAGGAGGTGAGGTTTTCTTTGAGATTTATTTTATTTCTATTTGTGTGTACGAGTGTGTGTCTGTGTGTAGGTATGTGTGCATGTGTGCAGTGTGCATGGATGCCTGAAGTGTGTGTCAGTTCCCTGGAGGTGAAGTTACAGATGGTTGTGAGCTACCCAATGTGGGTGCTGGAAACCAAACTGGGTCCTCTGGAAGAGCAGCCAGTGCCCTTAACGATGACGCCATCGCTCCAGCCCATTTGGAGCTGGGTTTTCTTGATGCTGTGTTTGCATCCTTGATGATGTGTCCCTACCCACAGAAAAGTCGAACGTAGTCAAGAGAGCTCTCTCACTTGGCTCCAAACCCCAGCTCTAGAATAGAAGGTGAAGTGGTCCTCAACCCCCATTATGTGGGAAGAGTGAGGGTCCCCAGGCACTCTCCGGAGGGAACCATCTGCCAGCCTCCATTCCTGAGACTCACAATAGTCCTTTGTCAACATCCCTACTGGCTACAGGAGGATGTCCACTGAGGCTGAATGGAAACTCGGAGGCAGAAGTTTCTAGATTAGCATACTCTTCTGCTTCCCTGTTGGCTTCTTTAATCCTTCACACAGGAATCCTGAGAATAAAGTGGAATGATCCACGTGCTGTCTGTACTGAGCTCATATGTGTGCCTGAAACAACACGCAGCTGTTTTCACTGTTGCTGGAAGAAACAGCACCTTGAGCTGTCCCCACCCCCCATAGCTCCTAGTAGACCACAAAGGAGCCACCTGCCTGTTCCACTCTATCCTCTGCACACAGTTTAGTCCCCCGCCCCCCACATCTTTATGATAACATCCTCCACTGTGATCCTGACAGCAATTGATCAGGGAAAAATTCTGAGCTGCCTTGAAATTAATTGCACAGGCTGGCAGGTGGGAAGAAGAAACAAAAAGACGACATTTAATCAGCTGCAGGTAAAGTCAACAGTAAGGACTGTGTGGAAGCTCTGGCTTAATTCCGTTGCAGCTGACCTCGAGGGACCTGCACCCTGTTTTCCTATTTAGAGTATAAACTTTCGAGACTGTTGCTCTAAATTAACAGCTATGAATCTCCTCTATGAACCACTGTACTGTTCCCCCTGACATCTTCATGAGTTATCCTACCCTTCTCAACGAGAGCCAACTTAGCTTGCCATACCTTCTCTTTCCAAAGGTATGAATGTGCTCTAGGGCTGGGGAGAATTCTCAGCCACTGAGGTGTTTGCCATGGAAACATTAGGACCCAAATTCCATCCCCTGCACTCGTGGGAAACATGGGCACAGTGCCATGCATTGTAACCCCAGTGGGCTGACGGGTGGATCCCTAGGGCTTGCTGACCACTCTGTATAGCTGAGCAGTTTTGCCCTCCACTTTCTCCTTACCATGATGTTCTCTGCCTCATCAGAGGCCCAACACAAGGACAGTGGGTCGATGAATCAAAATAGACCTTTCCTCATAAGTTACAGTAATAGGACATAATATATATATATACACATGTATATATATATATATATATATATATATATATATATATATATATATCCCCTTATTCCCTTTTTGGAGCAGATATGTGTGTGTGTGTGTGTGTGTGTGTATCCTCTTATCTCCCATTTTGGAGCATATATATACATACATATATATACACACACACACACACACACACACACACACACACACACATATATATATATATATATATATATATATATATATATATATCTCCTCCTCCCTCCAAACAAAGAAACTACAAAGGACTCTTTAGCTGAAGGTGATCAAATGCTTTATACCTCCTGTTTGCCTAAAAGCAAAATAGAAGTACACACACACACATACACACACACACACAATGTCATTTTGTCTTCCTCCTGCCTTTCTTCCTAAAGGCTGCAGAAAAATTTCAAGACTTCTTTATTGACTCAGAAACTCAGGACCAATGCGACCTACAGCTCCTGCCGTGAAATGTTTCTCACCTTGGATACCTGGGACAATGTCACCTGTGTCCCTTTGTCTCCCTGAAATGTGCTGCTCTTTGTGGAAATACTTTTCTCCCAGGTGATGTACCTGCAGCCTTAGTAAACTGATGAACTTTCCCCTTATTAATCCACCTATCGCTATAGGCTGTGTCTCAGCCACAAACTCATGCCAGCTGAGGAGAAGTATGTTTTTCTGTCTCTCGCTTCGGTGACTCAGGTGGGACTTCCGGGATATCCCACTTACCCCAGAGGAACCAAAAGAAGATGAGTCCATGCCAGGATTCTTGATGATCTTTGTACATGACGTCACCACTATCTGGAGCGGACCTTGATTGTTGGTACACATGGCTGGCTTGCTCACCAACTCCAAGGCTTGGCCAAAGTGAATGTGGAGAACCTTACGTAAAATTCCTATGCCACAGAGAGCCTTACATAAAATTCCTATGCCACAGAGAGCCTTACATAAAACCCCTATGCCACGGAGAGCCTTGCGTAAAATCCCTATGCCACAGAAAGACTTATGTAAAATTCCTATGCCATGTAGAGAGCCTTATGTAAAATCTCTATGCCACGGAGAGAGCCTTATATAAAATCCCTAGGCCACAGAGAACATTATGTAAAATCCCTATGCCACAGAGAGCCTTACATAAAATTCCTATGCCACGGAGAGCCTTACGTAAAATCCCTCTGCCACCTCGGTGTGATCCTTGAATTACCCCCACTGCCTTATTCCTCCTTTCTTCAAACGCTTATTTTATGTGAAAAAAAAATTTCGCTTGTTTATGTTGATCGTCATTCTTTTTTAAAATACATGCCAGGATGTCTGCCCGCTTGTTTTAGAGTGCATCCCAATACCCAGATGCCCTGCTTCATATTGGTTGTCAACTTGGCAGGATCTAGGATCACAGATACTGAAGCAGCTCCTGGAAAAGAAACACAATGTAGGTTCTTGCTGACCTTAGCTACCATGAGAATCTCATGTTTAAGGCTGGGTGGAACAATGACAGACAGCACCAGAGAACTGCAGGTATTTGAACACTCTTTGGTCTTTCTGAGCTGGGCTCAAGGGCACAAACAAGCCTTGTCCAGAGGACTCATAGAACATGGCCGATGGCTCCCTGGAGGGCACCTCTGAGGCCGGAGGTTTTGCTGTGCCACACGTCCTGGGCGCAGCGACCCTAAGAGCCCGGGTTCTACTTCGAACTACCATCCTGGTGATCACCTGCAGCTGCAGCAAACCCTGACAGGAGCAGCTTAGAAGGCGGAGAGGTTCCCTCGGGTTACAGCGTGGGAAGGCGGGATCCAATGGCCGGTTGTCCCTGCTGCTTTGGGCCTGTGCATCACAGCAGCATCCCCAGGCCGAGGGGGCTGTTCACCCCACGCACAGGAAGAAAGGGGGTTTGCCCTCTCTGCTGCTACCCTTCCATCTCAGAGTTTGTATCTAGAATGTTCCTGCAGACCCTCATGTTGAAGACTCGTTTCTCTAGAGCGGCACTTTGGGGAGGTGGTGGGGTGCTGAAGAGGTGGAGTCTAGGAAGCCATTTTCAGACCATGGGGAAAGGTGCCCTTAAAAGAGGATAGTGGGGGGGGGGGGGCTGGGGATTTAGCTCAGTGGTAGAGCGCTTACCTAGGAAGCGCAAGGCCCTGGGTTCGGTCCCCAGCTCCGAAAAAAAGAACCAAAAAAAAAAAAAAAAAATAGGATAGTGGGTTACTGGATCACTGGGTCACTGGTTGGGTTTTCCGATGTTCAATTCCCAGGGCCCACACCGTGGAAGGAGAGAATTGAGCCCCAAATGCTGTCTTTTGATCTCTACATACATGCTCTGGCATGTACCCCCCCATGAATGAATGAATGAATGAACGAACGAATGCAAGTTTTAAGAACGGTTGTCAAAAAAAAAAAAATTGTCAAATCCAAACAGATGCATTTTAACCCTGATTGATAACAAGGCTTGTCTGTGCCCTCAGAATGTTCTTGATTCAAAGCACAGCTCCCATCAAGCCTTGCAGACTCAGAGCCCGCAGCCCACTGGAAGTAAGTGCATTTGAGTCCCCGCCACCTTCTAACGTCTCACAGGAGACATTGGTGTGGTGTGGCTTCGGCTTTCCCATCAGAGACTGAAATAACAAAGGGCTGGCCATCTGTCTGTCTGCACGATGCCAGAGAACATGGAAGTCCTGCAGCAAGAGCCACCTGTCACGGCACAGCCCCAGGAAGGTAGATACTGCACTCTGCTTCCTATCCCCTTCTTATCTTGGCTGCTCTGCCAATCACCTATATTTATAACTTCTCACCCCCAGCGACTAATAAATGAACAAGTGGGCCACTGAGCAAACCTTCAACATAAGGGTCTGCAGGAACATCCTAGATGCAAACCCAGGTGGAAGGGAGCAGCAGAGGGCAAGCCCCTTCCTCCAGTCCATGGGGTGAGCAGCCTGCTCTGTCCAGAGATGCTTTGATGCACAGGCCCAAAGCAGCAGGGACAACAGTGACCTGCTGTCCCCTCTTCTTGCTCTGGAGGGAACATTCTCCTCTGGCAAAGAACAGAGTTCCCTTCCTGAGCCCTCAGATTTTTCTAGCCCTTTTTAAAATATCTGCTCCACCCCAACAAGAAAATCACCTGCTTACAAACAGAATGTTCCACACTAGAAATGATTAAAAATGGCTCCTCCTAGGGCTATCTCTAAACTCTGAATTAATGTGACATTTTGCAGGCGATGAGTGGGGGTTTTAGACACATTAGAATCATGATTTGATTTTTTTTTTTTTAAAGCAGAGAACATTTTCCTTGACACTAAGACTACAAACCATGTCTTAGGAAACTGGCCACTTACGGGCAGCAATGCCGCCCAGCATTCCTAGATTCAATGAGATTTCCTGAATCCCTCAGACATTTGTATGAGGTGCCGACAGTTCTCAAACACACAACGTTAGTTTGGTTTATTTAGATGGGCTGGCCTACATGGAGACACCCTGAGGACAAGCTCCATGACACACACTCTGACAGAATGTTCTTCTAAAAATACACACACAAGAGAGAGAGAGACAGAAAGAGATGCATTTACACACACACACAGAGGGTGAGAGAGAGAGACAGACAGAGACAAAGATGTGCACACACACAGAGAGAGAGACAGAGAGATAGAGAGATATGTATGCACACACACACAGAGAGAAAGACAAAGACAGAGAGACAGAGACAGAGAGAGACAGAAAGACAGGCAGAGAGGCAGAGACAGAGACAGAAAAGGAGACAGAAACAGACAGAGACAGTGACAGAGAGGCAGAGAGAGACAGAGACAGACAGATAGAGACAGAGAGACAGAGAGGCAGAGAGACAGAGACAGAGACAGAAAAAGAGATAGAGACAGACAGAGACAGAGACAGACAGAGAGATAGAGAGACAGAGATACATGCACACACAGTCCTGTTAGGTAATTTCTAGGGAAAATAGTGGGCTTCAAGGGAAAGGATGTGTGGCCACGTGTATATATACATACATGTGAAGTACACAGAGGTGCTGGAACAATAGCTCAGTATTTAGGACCATTAGCCCTGCAATCATGAGGACCAGCATTCAGGTCACCACACCCACATAACAAGCCAGGCAGTCCCCAAATGCCTGCAACCCCATTTCTGAATGGGGTGGAGACAGAAGGCTTATTTGGGATTGTTGGCTTTTGCTCTAGTGCAGACACAAGCCGCAGGTTCAGGAAGAGAATCTGCCTCTGGGGACTATGTGGAAAGTGGTAGAAGAGGAAGCGGATGTCCTCCCCGGTCTCTGCACTCAAGTTCAGGCCTGCGTACCTGCACACCCAGGTGTGCATATACACTGCATGCACATAAATAAATACAAAGTACATATTACACACACATCATATACATATATTATAGATACATCACTGTACTGGCTGGTTTTATGTGTCAACTTGACACAAGCTGGAGCTATCACAGAGAAAGGAGCCTCCCTTGAGGAAATGCCCCCCATGAGACCCAGCTGTAAGGCATTTTCTCAACTAGTGATCAAGTGGGGAGGGCCCAGCCCATTGTGGGTGGGGCCATCCCTGGGCTGGTGGTCCTGGGTTCTATAAGAGAGCAAGCTGAGCAAGCCAGAGGAAGCAAGCCAGTAAGAAACATCCCTCCATGGCCTCTGCCTCAGCTCCTGCTTCCTGACCTGCTTGAGTTCCAGTCCTGACTTCCTTTGGTGATGAACAGCCATGTGGAAGTGTAAGCTGAATAAACCCTTTCCTCCCCAACTTGCTTCTTGGTCACGATGTTTGTGCAGGAATAGAAACTCTGACTAGGACAATCATATACATATACACATACACATAGACATCTAAAACCTTGATTCTTGTCTGAAGAGGCACCCGTTAAAACTATTTAATATAGGAGTAGGGTTTTTTTTTTTTTTGAAAATGTGTGTGTGTGAGTGTGTGTGTGTACACCCACATGATGTATGTGAATGAGCATGTATGTCAAGGTACACAAGGAGAGGCTAGAAAATAACTCTGTGGAGTGAGTTGTCTTCTTCTGCCTTGATGTGGGTTCCAGGAGGAGAGCCCACATGTCAGGCTTGGAGGACTAGTTAGAGTCTTTACCCGAGATGAGCCATCTTGCTGACCCAGGACTAGGTTTCTAAGGTTTACAGAAGGAACTGCTATTGGCCTGAATGCTACCTGTAGGATGATGTCATCACGCAGATGTAGGCAGGTATAAGATAAAATGAGGCCTGTCATTGGACGAGAAGGAAGGAGTGGGAGAAAAGTTTTAGAGAGAGTAGGAGACTGGAGCGAGAAGCGGCAGAGGAGAGAACATGGAGGCTGATAAGACTCCTCTCTGCACATTAACAGGTTGTTATGAATATTTTTAAGGGATGGATTGTACAGGGCTTTGTATGTTTAGGTGGGCAATTATATCTTATCAATTGGATCAGAGGTCATTGTGTTGTGTGTTCTTTCATGTGGCGATTTAAGTTTAAGAGAGTGTGGCGGCTGGAGACACTGGGCTGCCACAGAATTGGGACGTGTGTTTCTGGCATGGTGGCAGCCTGACTTCGGAACTAGATGGGTAGAGAGATTGCTGCCAGGCTCAGAGAGTAGCCATCGGCAGTGTGATATGGGATGGAGCAGAGCGGGTGAGACGCTTTGCCGACTGAGATGAAGATACCTACCACGTATCTTGCAGCACTATGGTGCCAGACCTAGTGCAGGATAAAAGACAGCATTTTTAATAATTTTACAGCAACAGCTACCTTCCCCAAACCCAAGTTTTTCAGGACTCAGGGCTACTGCCCTATATAAAGCCAACAACACAGAGAACTTAAGATTATCTGAGCCTCTGGAAAGGCCAGGGAGCAATGGAGATAGAGAGCTATAGGCAGACCGGAGACCAAGGAAGACAGATTCCAAAGCCTTTTTAAGGGTGGGGACATTTTCCTGGCTAATATCTTTAGTGAAATGGCGGTGAAGAGATAGGACTGATGAGATGACTCCACCGTTAAGAACACTGGCTGCTTTTCCGGAGGACTGGGGTCCAATAGCCACCACCCTGTGGCAGCCTGATGCTTGGGGAGGTGGAGAAAAGAGAATCAGGTTACCTGGCGCTTGTGAGTCCCCTCCACCTTACGTTTTGAGACAGGGTCTCTTACTGAAATGGAAGCTCACAGATTGACTCAACTGGCTTGTCAGCAAGCTCCAAGGATCCCCCTCTCTCCTTCACACCCGATCTGGAATTACACGCCATGCCACCACGCCCAACTTTTATGTGGGTGCTAGGGATCCACACGCGTGTCCTTATGCTTGCACGGCAGGCGCTCTGTGCACGGAGCACCCTACCGATCTCTCCCAGCCACCTTTTGAGGCCAGCAAAGGAGAAGGGGCTCAGCAGATTCTAGAGCCCCCCAGCTCTCCTGCGCCAGACACAGAGCCCACAGCTCTCTGGTCGGTCGTGCTTCTGTGAGAACCTTAGCCCGACAATGGATGGGATCACCTTCCGCATCACTGCTTTGATGCAGAGCGCAGGCCGTGATCAGTTCTTTCTGCCTTTCAGTCTTCACTGCTGATTGGCCTTGGTACCTACCTGTCACTCACCAGAAGCATCGTGGCCAGACTGCTGATTGGCCTTGGTACCTGTCACTCAAGAAGCATCGTGGCCGGGACCCAGCCAAGCCCTGACCCTTGGAACCTTGGTTCTCACCCTATTAGCCAAGCAAATGTGAGGCGCCCAGTGAGTAGCTCCCCTGTGAGTCCTACCCTGCTCTTTTCAGGATGACCTGCTTGTGACATCTGCTCGCCACAGCCTCTATCGGAGTTAACACTTACGACGCAGGATAAGAGAGACGGGCTAAAGATAGAGGCATGGATGTTGCGTGTGTGCATGAACATATGTTTACACGTGCTAGCAGAGGCCAGAGGTCAATGTTGACTGTCTTCCTCAATCACTCCGCTCCATGTTTTTTGAGACAGGATCTTTCACTGACCTGGAGGTCTCCTGAGGATGTTCCTTGGGCAATACAGAGGCAACCCATGGCCATCTTCTCTTCAAGAATGCTGCGTTGGAATGCAGGCAAGAATGACATCATAGCAGACTAGGGGTGCAATGTGCAGTAGGCTCTGGTTGATCAGAGTGTTCAGACAATTCCAGTACTCACCCCTGGTTAACAGCATGAGCTCAGTATCAGGACTCTATGGTCCTCTAACTGCTTAGAGGTCACTGGCCAAACACATCCGTGTCACATGCTGGGGGTCAGGATATCTGACCTTGACATTAACAGAGGGATATTTGAAGGTTACACGGCAGGCCTCTAGAGAGTCAAAAGTGTTAGCCAGGTGGCAGCTCACACTTGTAATATTAGCATTTAGGAAGCTGAGGCAGAAGAATGATTACCAGTTCAAGGCCAGCTTGGGATACATGGCCAAACCTTGTCTCAAAAGGGCGGGGACTCCCTACCCCCAAAACCCAAACAAGTTTGATGGATCTCACTTTGTACTTCAAACACTTCTGTGGACCTGCTTGGTCCTGAACTGTGGGAGTATGTGCCTGTCATACATGTCGGATCAGTATGATACTCAGTTCCCGAGTTCACACCTTTTAAAGAAAGTAGCAAGAAGGAAAAAGAGACTTTGTAGGTTTGATCCCATGTGTGGTACTAAAAAATTGCATCTTTTGAAGATGCTGGCAGATCATTAACATGAAGGTGAATGGTGGCACGAGAATTGCATGGATTCCATGCCATTTCTATGGAACTGGAGCAGGACTTGAACCTGTGACATCCTGTGTTCTGAGAAACAGTGACACTAACCAGATGTTAGAGAAAAGCCAACCGCCCTCTCTCTGAGTCTAGAACACTAGGAAATTACCTTGAACAGCTACATAATACAGAGAATTGTATTTAGAATCCCCAGTTTCAGGGTGGCTCAGTGGTTGGTAAAGTGGGGACCTGAGTTCAATTCCCAGCACCCACAAACAGCTACAGTAACAAACAGGAGTGGTACATAGGTCTCAAATCCCAGCACAGGAGAGGTAGAGGCAGTGGGACCCCTGAAGCGTGTTTAGATAAAACGTGGATCTCCAGGTCAGTGAGCGATCCTGTCTCAAAAAACATAGAGTGGAGTGGTTGTGGAAGACAGCCAACATTGACCTCTGGCCTCCACTAGGACACACACACACACATACACACATACACCCATACACACACACACACACACACACACACACACACACGCTGGGTGTCCTGATAATAAAACTCCCCACTTGACAAGAACAAACACACACACAGCCCAGACACACACAGAATGCCATGTCTTTAGGGGGTGGGGACATCAGGACCCAGCTAAGATGTCACTGGTTTTTGTTGTGGCCTCACTGTGCTGTCATGGTTTTACTGGGACAATTACGAGCGTAGCAATCAGATGACCACCCACTTAGACCCACACCAACCGTGTGGAGATACTATCCGTGACTCATCCTGGAGCATTCACTAGTTTACACCCTTGAGAGTGTCCCCATCACCTCAGAGCTGGACCCATGAGAATCTGGGATTGTGAGTCCGACTTCCCATTGAGACCTGCACAGAACACCCACAGTTTGAGTCTTGAATAGCCTTGGTGGTGTGTGTGTGTGTGTGTGTGTGTGTGTGTGTGTGTGTGTGAAAGCACTCAGAACACTCTATTTTCTCTCTCTCTCTCTCTCTCTCTCTGTGTGTAAGCACTCAGAACAAATACTCTATTCTCTCTCTCTCTCTGTGTGTGTGTGAAAGCACTCAGAACACTCTATTCTCTGTGTGTGTGTGTGTAAGCACTCAGAACAAATACTCTATTCTGTGTGTGTGTGTGTGTGTGAAAGCACTCAAAACAAATACTCTATTCTCTCTGTGTGTGTGTGTGTGTGTATGTGTGTGTGAAAGCACTCAGAACAAATACTCTATTCTCTGTATGTGTGTGTGTGAAAGCACTCAGAACAAATACTCTATTCTCTCTCTCTCTCTCTCTCTGTATGTGTGTGTGTGTGAGCGTGCACGTGCGCACGCGTATGTGAAAACACTCAGAACAAAGTGCTACTCTATTCTATAACCCTAAACCATGCATAGTCTCAAAGGAGGTGTACACCTGCCATTGGCAAACAGGGAGGCTGCATTCAGTCCTTTGTTCTATCAGTAATGACCTCAGAAGGGTGGCCCAGGAGCAAGCCCCATCCATACCTGTGGTTTCCTGGACCCTACATGCATGTGTGCATGCATATGTGCATGTGTAAATGTGTGTGTGCATGTTGTATTTCATGCTGTATGTTGAGGTCAGAGAACAACTTTTGCAGGGTGTGGTTTGTGAGACATGGTCTCTCTACATAGCCCTGGTTGGCCTGGACCTCACTATAGAAACTAGGCTGGTCTTGAACTCACAGGGACAGAAAACAACTTTGTAACCATCCTGTCAGGAATGGAGATATTCTAAAGAGACACTGCACCCTCCCATTGCCTATCAGACTATTGAAATAATAGACCCCCCAAGAGACTGGAGTCACCCCAGGAATCTTAAGAGGAAAAGGCTACAGCATGGGCCCACTAGATGGAGAGTCTATCTCCCAAGAAGAGAGATCTCACAGTTCTGACCACCTGTCAGACACCTAGAAGAACAGACTGGAGTCAGAAAACAATGGTCAGTGATGGGTGAGACAATACCTGGACCAGATGTACGTCACTGTATCATCTTGTCCTCTGTTTAAGTCTAAACCTCCTGTCAGGGCCCTGAAGAGGGACTTGGGGGCTCACTTGTCCTAAATGTCCTTTCTTGTGTGCTTTTCACTACTCCTGGTCTTTTTCATCAGCCTGCTGAGGTCAGGTGGCCAAGCCTGGCTCACTGGGGAGCTGCCAGGGCCAAGACTGTGACCCTAACAAATCCAATGACAGTGTAATGTTCTTTTTACATTTACCAGGACTCTAGGGAAGCTCTATGCACAGTTTGGCTCCCCCATCCCACCTTTCTGACCTGTCACATGCAGGGCCTGTGAGCAATGTCTCTTCTGTCTCTTCAGTCTCCTCAGAGCAAGGCCCTCAGTTTAGTGCAGCACAAGCCAGTTTTGCTTGATTTCGCTTTCCCTGTTCTCGATAGCGTGCAAGCCAGGCCATGCATCAGATAACAACGACTCCCACGACCCGTGAGTCAAGGCCCAGCCCTTCTTTACTTACCTGTACCTAACTGCAGCTGGCTCCTGTTGCCGTTGGCGTGGGTAGTTCTGGACTCTGGACTCGGGAAGACTACACTTTCGCTCTCTACGGACAGCCTCATGCCTGCCTCTGGACATGCGCACTGCGCAGATGTCGCGACAGAACAGCCTTCCTTCCGCATGACCAGCCCAAGCCCTCCCGTGTCTGTAAGTCAAATACCATTCCTGCCCCAAGACAGCTGCTCAGGTCGCTGCCCCCCAACCCCCCGCATCAAGTCTTGTAGAGTCCCACCCCTGTTGCCAGGGGCCTCGCTCTCTTCCCGTCTGCAGAGAGTGCCGTTGGGGGCTCTCTGAGCCTACATGATTGTCTCTATACTGTGAACTCAATAGGAAATACCCGACTCAGAAAATAGGCCCCTGTGGCCCAAGTGGAACAGTGAGCTATGGAGAAACCAGGTCGAAGATGACCCTGAAGAGAGCCTAGCCCTTACCCTCGCCTCACGATGCCTTCATACCTACTGTCCCTGCATTTGGTCTCTCTAGACTTCCTCATCATGTCTGAATACATCATTACGTTAAGATTAGCCATGAAGCTGGAGATGTAGCTCAGCCCAGCAGAGTGCTTGCCTGGCATGCAGGGATCCTTAGGTTCCATCCCCAGCACTGCATATCCTGGGTGTGGTGGCTCACAGCTCTGAGGCCCGCCCTCAGGCAGAAGCAGAAATATAAGTCATTCTTGGCTGTGAGATCGAGGTCATCCTAGTCTCAAATCCGTGTCTCAAAAGATTACATTAAACTAAATGCTTAACAACAATGACTAATATTAGCAGTTAGTGTTAGCTAACTAAAATGAGTCTTGCTCTTTGTGAAATCGCACCAGATCTTTCTATCAGTGTCGGCCAGACTGACTCTTGACGATGTCGCTTCACCGTGTCCTTCCTACGGTCTTTGCCAGTGACACTCAGAAGGGACTGCGGACAGACCCAAGCATCACGGAGAGCAGCTGACAGCCTTGTGTGGCAGGAGACAGTCGCAGGAAACAGTGAGACAAGAGGAGACAGCCCAAGGCTATCTTCCCTCAACTCCCCTCTGCTGCCAAAAGAAAGAAGGTGGACTCACGTTGTCTTCCGTATGATGTGGCAAGATCACAAGATTTCTGGCCTGCTCTCTCTGGTTTTTCCATTTTCAGTCTCTCTCTGTCTTTGACTGCTAAGCTTCAACTGCTCTAACGCGGCAGGAGGTGAGCTAGAACAGTGTGGCTGACAGATGGCTCATCCACACAGCAAGCCCTTCCCTTCTGCAGGGGACCCTGCCATCCCATGCCCACTAGGAGGCCCATCTGTGTAGGCCACAGGCTGCCTCTGTGGCCTGGGTGGAGGGGCCCTTCCCTCAGCTCACAGCCTCCAGGAGCCACTCTGCAGTGACACATAGGCAGGCAGCTTGGGAACAGCTTCTCCTGTGTCTTTAATTAACTTAATCCACCTCACCATGTTCTTTAAATAATTGAGCACCTTGGTAACCAGGACTCAAGCACTTGAAGAATTTTGGTTACAAGAACGCTGGAACCTTTTAATTTTGGTTTAGGACACTTTACTTCCCCCCCTACCCCGTTCCTATTCCAAACCAAGGCTGCACCCAGAATAGTAGGTGGGGCAGGAGGAAGCTGCCCTGAGAGATGGAAGGCAGTGGTTGAGGAGAAAAGATTCCTTTAAACTGTGAAGTGGCCCAGGCATCTGGAGGGGGTGGGATGTGGCCCAGTGGTAGAGTGCTTGTCTGGAATATGTGATGTGAGGTCCTGGATTCAGGCCCCAGTACTGTAAGAGGAGAAGAGGAGAAGGAAAGGAAGGGGGATGGAGGGGAAGAGAGGGAAACAGAGAGAGAGAGAGACAGAGAGAGAGAGAGACGGAGACAGAGACAGAGACGGAGACAAGGAGAGACAGAGAGACAGAAACAGAGGGAGAGAAAGGGAGAAAGAGAAAGAAAAAGAGAGAGGGAGGAGAGGAAAGAGGAGAAAGGGAGAAAAACAAAAGAGAGGAGGTAAAGGGGCAAGAGAGGGAGTAGAGACACCAAGATGAGACAGCCAGAAAGAAGGAAGAGGGAGCGGCATCTGCAGGCACTCACAGATACTCATAATTAAATCTTTTTTCAAAATTTCCAAAAGTTTAGGAATAATTTGTGTGAATCCTCTAATTTTCTCTGCTACTGATTAACGTCCACTTACACGGCAGAATGTCCTAATATGTCACATTAGAAACAGATCCAAATCAAGGTAGCATGCAGCTTAATGACCAGACCCTTGTTTCGAATAATTAAGGGCCTGGATCGTACAACCCAGCACTGCCTGCCCAACATGGGGAGGGGTCTTCTAGGAATTGTAACTGAGTAAAGTCTGAACAGCAGCCCTGAACGCTATAGCTGTGTGGTGGAAACCTCCATTTACCACGAGATTGGAAATGCTCCAGAAAGAGTCTCACTATGTAGTTCTTAGGTGGACCTCTGTGAGTAAAGGCCAGCCTGGTCTACATTCTGAGTTCTATGCCAGCCAGGGCTACATAGTGATAGTCTTTGTGTGTGTGTGTGTGTGTGTGTGTGACACACACACACACACACACACACACACACACACTGTAGGTGTTTTTTCTAAAAGTTGGTGCTGTTTTCCTGTCCAAGACTGTAACCACATGTTTATTTGACAATGTAAAATGCTTGACCTTCTTGAAAACAAACAAACAAAACAAAAAAAAACTTCATGTTTGCATTATTTGGCTCCTAAGAGCAAGCTGCCTAGGTCTGCCCTATGGTGTCCTTCATGTTATCCAGTAAAAATTGTGCTGGGCGTATTTATTTGCTAGCATTCTGTCTACTGTGTGGGTGTGGCATTTTATGACGCATGTTTTATACAAGCTATCAAATATTTAAAGCATCCTCTGTGGGCCCTGTAAAATACAAAGCTCTAATTTTTTCAACCCCTATGCATCGCTTTTTCCGATATCAAATTAGAAACAGAAGCAAACACTAGATACTCTTCATGAGCATAGAGGTCAAAATATTTAAAACCATTGTAGCACAGCATTAACTTATCCAGAGAGTCAGACTCTTCAGCTAAAATCCCTCTCTCCTCTTGTTGTCTGTCCCCCCTCAATGGTGAGTGTCAAATCCATCTCTCAAAAGCATTCTGCCACCTTGGGAAACTGGGGACCATGGCAGGCGAAGTCTCCCACAGTTCCAGGAGTGACCTTTACTGTACCCTCATCGTAGCTGAGTATAACTGATGTAACCCACCCTACAAGGACCCCAAGTTCAATGGCTATGGCTGGATGCCAGACCTCACATGCCAAGCCCCCTCTTGATCATATAATATCTGTATGGAGGGGCTTTATCACAGTCAGTGTCCTCCCCTCCCTCAGTCATACAACCCTGGGCCCTCCCACACACACACCCCTTCAGACCTGCTAGAGGAAACCTTCTGGAACGTGTCACCTGTTCCCTCAAAATTTGCCAGGACATCCCACCCCACTGCAAGCAAGGACGGTGCCACCATGTCCGTCTCCTGGTCCTGGAGCCTCACTCAGCTCTGGCTAAAATGGCTTTTTGGCTGTGCACCAATTACAGATGGCGAGCTAAACAGCTGGGAGGAAGGGCAAGAAGCAACATAAGGTTAGAAGGGCAAAACCTCAGGTGAATTCCCTTCTAAGAGGACCCGAGACCAGGGTCCCATGCTCAGAAACTCTTGGGTAGGGTCTTCTGGGGAGGTGGGTGTTTCTTCCACCTCCCCTATAACCTCTTTTAGCTTTTCCTACAAACATAACCAGAGCCAGAAGAAACTTCAACAGACTTCAAGAGAACCAGAAGAAACTGTAGAGCCCATGAATGCGTGGATACAGAAGGCACATCACAACCGGGGCCTCTAACCTTGTCTCCACAGAACGGTTGTTACCTCAGGCGCTGTCTTATTACATAGCCTAAGCTAGCCTCAGACTCAGTAAAGCCCTCTTGCCCCTGCCTCCTGAGTGCTGGGATTATAGGCCCATGCCAGCACTCTAGGTTTGTGTGGTGCAGGGGATTGACCAAGGACTGTGCATGCTAGGCAAGCACTCCACCAACTTAGCCGCCTTCAGAAAAAGTCTGGGAGGCTGACTGTGAGTTGATCAAGCTCTCCTCTGAGCTAACCAACTGTGTCAGTCACAATCCTCAATGCTATGATGACAAAAGTCACCAAAGACAGGTCTATCGGTCTATCGGGGCTCAGCGTGAGGGTACTGTCCGTCATAGTGGGAGGACAATGAGGCAGTTGGTCACCGGGTATCTATCTCCAGGAGGCAAAGAGATGGCGGCTGGTACTCACCTTCTACATTTTGGTCAGTCTAGGGTCCCAGCCAATGGGGTGTCAGCCCCATTTGTTAACCCAATATAGAAACCCTTTTATGGACAATGCCAAAGGTATCATGGACTGTCCCCCATCAGAGGCACGTCACAAGTTAATAACAAGACCGCATGTTCTTGTAAACGACTGTCATGAGCCTTCGGATTAATGACAACAACTCTAGCTGCCATTCATTAAGGGCCGCTAGCCACCCGTGGTTCTGACCACTTCACTCACATATCCTTGGGGACCGTGCCTCTCCAGATGGGGGAAACTGAGTCACAAATCGAGACTTGTGCTCTAGGTGACTCCAGATATGTTACCGACGCTATTTAACCATGAGGCAGCCTTCTTGGGGGCAGGCTTCTAATTTCCAACCCATGCAGAACGGATAACTCAGAATCACAAACTGTCTGAGACCCAGCAGAGGCAAACCGCAGAGCAACCTGCAGAGCATGGCCAGTGTCCAGCAGGAGCCCGCTGACCTTGTCAACACAGCAGTCGGCCGTTTCGAGAACGAAAATGTGTAAGCACGGTAGAGCTGGAAAAGAGCAGACACACTTGCGAGCCCAGTTCCCCACCTCTGACCTTCTTATAGACCTCGGGTCAGCATCACATCCTAGCAGCAGGCCAGTGGCGAAGTGGCCACCAACTGCAAGGACACAGTCTCCCTAAAATGAACAGGAAAGGCCAAAGCCTAGCTGAGCACAGGACGAAGGAGAGGTTCAGGAGAGGAGAATACTCAAACACCGAGTGTTTCACTACCTGGATCCTACTCCACACTGCAAGGGTCTGGGTGACCCTATTCTCTACTACAAGGGTCTGGTGACCCTATTCTCTACTACAAGGGTCTGGGTGAGCTTACTCCACACTAGAAGGGTCTGAATGACCCTATTCTGTACTGCTAGGGTCTGAATGACCCTACTCAACACCACAAGGGTCTGACTACAATTGTTGTGATGACTGACCCTGAATGTCAGTTTGGCAGGATCTAAAATGCCCTAGACTATGAACCTCTGGGCATGCCTGTGACAGAGTTAAATTAGAATAATTAAGGTTAAAAGAAAAAAAAATCTGCCCTAAATGTAGGTAGCACCATCCCATGAGCTGGGGTCCTGGAGTGTATAACAGTGAAAAAACTCAACACCAGGACCCACCTCTCTCCTCCGAGTCGTCACTGTGTGACCAGCCGCCTCACTTCCACCATCAGACCTTCCCTGAAGACCGCGCCCTCCAGCACTGGGTTTCCTCTATTGGATATTCCATTACAATGGTGGGGAAAGCCGCCAAGGCAGCTGCCATTTACGGATGCCACTTGAGAACAAAACCCAGCAGATTGCTGCTATCGCCATGCCAAAAGTGTCAACTGTGGGTCTGTCCCTGAAGATCCACTCAAGGTGGGAGGCACCTTTTGAAATACGTTTTCTAGGAATGGGTCAAAAGAACTGACTGAGGGTAACTCTACCTGCTTCGGTCTGGATAATGTCAATTGTGTCCTGCAGGCCACAGGCACCTCCCCCCAGCACCAGTCAATGTTGTAGATACTCTCCGTTCCACAGTGTCCTGAGGGCCTCGCTGTTCCCACTGGGCTAATGGCACAAGGGAAGATTCTATTCCTAACAAAACTCGAAGTTTTCTTATTAAAAGCAAGGATGGAGTTGCCTGAAATCCACGGCCACTGCTTGGTTGTAACAGTATGTTCCAAGTTCTATAAATAGGTACAGAAACAGCAAGTTTGGGGCCGAAGGAGAAAAGAACCCTTTGAGATACTGAGAGACTGAAGATTCATGTAGAACAGATGGGATGGGTTTATACATTTAAACCTAAGCCTTCGTTCTCTATCTTTGACCAATGCTGGCCAGAAGCTCTCATAGAGTTTATTATATGCAGTGTGTGTGTGTGTGTGTGTGTGTGTGTGTGTGTGTGTGTGTGTATGTGTGTATGTGTGTGTGTGTACCTTTATGCAAGTGCATGCCCATGTGGGCACAGAAGCCAGAGGAGGACGTCAGATGTCTTCTTTATCTGTCTCCATCTGACGCCCCAGAGACAGGATCTCTTACTGCACCTGAGGCTGGACTGACAAATAAGCAAGTACCAGAGATCCCCCTGCCTCTGCCTCCTGAAGAGCTGTAGTGGACTGTGTGAGCTTTTGATTTGAATGCTGGGGGATTGAATTCAGGCCCTTAGGGTGGCACAGCAAGAACTCCCCACCACACACACACACACACACACACACACACACACACACACACACACACACACACCCTACACAGTGTTCTTAAGTAGGAGCATGCTGAAGTGTGGTTTTTGGCTCAAGGGCATCTGTATCTATATTTAGCTCAGCAGGAGTGATGTCCTCTTTGAGAGCCATGCATAAGGCTTACAAGAGCAAAGACTCAGACATTTTTGTCTTTACTTTGTGTACTGGCTGGTTTTGTGTCAGCTTGACACAAGCTGGAGTTATCACAGAGAAAGGAGCCTCCCTTGAGGAAATGCCTCCATGAGACCCAGCTGTAAGGAATTTTCTCAATGAGTGATCAAAGGGGGAGGACCCAGCCCATTGTGGGTGGTGCCGTCCCTGGACTGGTGGTCTTGGGTTCTATAAGAGAGCAAGCTGAGCAAGCCAGGGGACGCAAGCCAGTAAGTAACATCCCTCCATGGCCTCTGCGTCAGCTCCTGCCTCCTGACCTGCTTGAGTTCCAGTCCTGACTTCCTTTGGTGATGAACAGCAATGTGGAAGTGTAAGCGGAGTAAACCCTTTCCTCCCTAACTTGCTTCTTGGCCATGGTGTTTGTGCAGGAATAGGAACCTTGACTGAGACACCCAGCTTCCCTTCCACCGTGCCAGGACTACAGGTATGAGTTCCACACCCTGGAAACTTTTGTTTCTTCCACTCCTATGTCTGACCTTCCCCCTTACACTCTATCTAAAGGACAAAAACAACAAAACAAAACAAAAAAACTAAACAAACACAAACCAGTCAGAAGACCCCTGATTCTTTGCTAGGGCTATTTCTGCACAAGACCACAGACTGGTGCTCTAAAACAGAAATTTACTTTCTACTTCCTCCCAGCCCTAGAGGCCGGAAGTCCAACATCAAGGTGTTGTGGAGCGAGTTTCTTCTCAGGCCTCCCTGGCTGGCAGGTGGCTGATTTCCAGCTGGGTCCTCATTTTCCACTTATCAATCTTTCCAGTTCTATCTCTAAACCCAGACCCTGCTCCCTCCAGGTTTCCGGTTAGGATAGGAGCCTGGGAGCTTGTGGGAGACTCCGTCAAGCCGGTAAACAGCCTTCAGCAGGCAGAGGGTAAGAGAGATTGAACTCCTCATCTAGTCACAGCTGGGTCACTTATGGCTGTGAGCTAAGCAGAGGACTCAGCCTGTGGGTTTCAATCCTCCCCCCCCCCCCCCTGTGCTGTGAGGAAGTGACCCCCTCCGCAGCCCGCGGTCTTTAGAACTTCACTTTAGTTTTGTAGGTCGTGGTCTGTCTGTCTTTCCGCTGCCTGTCTCCTGTATTGGCCTGCTTTCGTGCCTTCCCACTTCAGCCTGTGTGGGCTCACAAACCACACAGCTCAATGGACGAAAACCAAGACCAGGGCTGGAGAGATGACCCCATGAGATGAGATGAGTTATGAACTGTTGGCATTCTATCTAAGCTCCACCCGTACAGCTAACCTGGCAACTGCCAGGTATGCTCCGCCCCACGGTTGCCTGGCAACAGCCAGCTGTGCCTGACTATAAAGGGGGCCGCTTGCCCCCTCCTCTCCCTCTTGCTCTCTCTTGCTCTTCCTCTTCTCCTGCCTTCTTTGTCCCTGTGCCTTCTCTCGCCATTCCACCCTTCCCCCACGTGCCCATGGCCGGCCTCCTTTTCTTATCCCCTCGGCAGGCAACTCTTCGTCTCTCATTAAAGCTTTCCACGTGGAACCATGTTGGTTTGGTGTGTTCTGTCTGGATGCGGGCCGAGATTTAAAAGCCAACAAGAACCTGTTCGGTTCTCTCAGAGGACCCAAGTTCAGTTCCCAGCTCCTGTGTTAGCAGAGGGCTGGCAGCCAACTACACCTGCTGCTCTTGCTCCAGAGATTCGAACCCCCTCTTCCGGCCTCTGAGAATAGCTGCCCTCCTGTGTATAATTATGCGTAGACACAATCATATACAGACACATAATGTAAGACAAATCTAACAGGAGAAAGACCGACATGTTCTTTAGAGAATCGGGAGCCTCCACTCTGCCTCCAGGGTTACACCTCCACCCTGGCTAATGGAGACTTTCTTGTGGATTGTTTGCTTTCATCCCTGTTCTGGATAGAATGCTTTGATTCAGTCTAGTTTCTTTTGAGGCAGGATCCCACGTAGCCAAGGCTATCCCTGCCCTCGGAGCCCTCCGCTTCTGAAGTGCTGAGGTAATCAGCATGCCGCACAATGCTCTGCGCTCACTTTGGGTAAATAATCCCAGTGTGACCCATTGGAAAGTACGGGGATGTGCCACAGAGTTGCCTGAGTAACTTGGGACAGCCACCTATAGCCATAGGTTTCCCAGAAGGCTTGTGAGGGATCAGTATTTCAGAGGTGACATTCAGCTTAGCAGCCCCAAGAATTGTGAGGGTCACCGTTCCAGCTGTCTTATGGCAAGGGTGCAAAAGCCAAGGGCACTCACAGCAGCTCCCAGAGCTCTTTCCAGAACATTCCTAACAGGAATTACAAACTTGCTTTGTAAAGACACAGAGAACAGGTGTGTAGCCCTGTGGTTTCCACGACAACCTTTCAATTGTTCCAGAGAGCAGCCATAAGGAACGCAGAAATAGCAGGTGTGGCTGGGGTCAGTAGGCTTCTTACGCACCAGGAAAGTGGATTGTTGCCAACCTGTATTGTGCTCAGAATATTCTACTTTTGCTGTTCTCCCAGCCGTTTGAAAATATGGGGACCGTGCTTCAGGCCCCAAAAGGCTGTGGGTATAGCTGCACACCAGGTGCTAATGTTCCCTGTCTGCCTAGACATCTCGAAAACCCTGGCTGAGAGTAATGTCACATTCACCTTAAAGACAACAGGCTTAAAAGAACCACGAAGCACCCCCTTAATACCTGTTTCCATACCATTTTTTAAAACCACTAGTGATCCGGTAGTTGCTGCCCTAACTAACCCAAAAGTCTGGTGTCAAAAACACCCCCCCCAAACAACTCTCTCTTGGACACTTTTTTCTCTTGACGTGTGTGTGTGTGTGTGTGTGAGAGTGTGTGTGTGTGTATGTGTGTGTGAGTGTGTGTGAGTGTGTATGTGTGTGTGTGAGTGTGTGTGTTTGTGTGTGTGAATGTTTGTGTGTGTGAGAGTGTGTGTGTGAGTGTGTGTTTGAGTATGTGTGAGAGAGAGAGAGAGTGTGTGTGTGTGTGTGTGTGTGTGTGTGTGACAGAGTTCTACTCTGTAGCCGGTGCTGGCTATGAACTCTCAGCAATTCTTCTGCCTCAGCTTCTCTAGGACAGCAGGGAGAGCAGGGAATACAAGTGTGTGCCTAGTTTTCCTGGCTTTAGATGAGTCTCAAAGCAAGAAAGGGTATGTATCTGAAGATGGCGGAAGAGACTTTGTCATGTGACTCAGACACTGAGAAGAAGCAAAAGGTAGAGACAGCTCATGCACTGTCTGAGTCCTAATAGTGCGGTTACAAGACACCCATTATCATGCTGTGGCCACGCCTGCAGGCGAGGAGACAGCAAACCTGTAGTCAGCCCATAGCTCACACTGTTCCTACGAATGAACGGCAGCCTAGCCTGAGGCTCCAGGTCTTCCACCCCAGCTACTCCAGAGGTTGGGACAAGTTGATCTGGAGTTCAAAGCATGACCATCTGGGACACAGAAAAGGCCTGGGCAGCCTAGTGAGATACTATCTAAAACCAACCAACCAACCAACCAAATAAATAAACAAACAAACAAACAAAAAATCCCAACGGTCTTGGGGTGTGATTAGTGCTTTCCTTACAAGTACTGTAGTGTGAGGCCTGGAGTGTGGGACCTAACAGTGAACAAAGCAAAGCACCAATGACAAAACAGAGAGGGGGAGGGAGGGAGGGGGAGGGGGAGGGAGGGAAGGAGGGAGAGAGGGAGAGGGACAGAGAGTAGGAGGGAAAGGGAGAGAGGAAGGGAGGGAGAGAGGGAGAGAGGGAGGGAGAGAGGGAGAGGGAGAGAATGGAGGGAGACAGGAAGAGAGAGTAGGAGGGAAAGAGGGAGGGAAGGAGAGAGAGGGAGGGAGGGGGAGGGAGGAGAGGGGAGAAGGGAGGGAGGGAGACAGGGAGAGACAGTAGGAGGGAAAGAGGGAGAGAGGGAGGGAGGGAGGGAAGGGAGAGGAGAGAGAGGGAGGTGGTGAAGTGGAGAGGGGGGAGGGAGGAGAGAAGGGAGGGAGAGGGAGGGAGAGTGGGAGAAAAAGAAGGAGAGAGGGAGGGAAAGAAGGAGAGGGAGGGAGAGAAAGGGAGGGAGCTAAGAATGAATAACATGGCTAAAAGTTTTACACAGTCACTGATGATACCAACAAGAACCCAAATCTGATCTCTTTGCATAAAAGTTGCATGGGTGCTGTGCCCTCTTCCCTCAGAAAAGCCTGGCGCAGGGCACGCTTTCCTCAGTTCTCACAAGATTTTGAGATGCTGTCCTGAAGTCTCACATTTGTAGGAAGGGCAGATGTGGGAAGACTGTGGTCACTCTGTTCTCTTCCCTCTTATCCAGGAATAGGCCTCCTCGGAGGGACCCTCATAGAAAGTGGGCAGGAGGCTTCTGTGCCCCTTCTGGGAGCAGCAAATAAGTGGAGAGGCCTCTCCTTGTCTGGTGCCTCAGCCAAGAACCTCGCAGTGGGAGAAGCAACCATCTTGTCTCCTCTACCGAAGAAGATAAAAACAGATTCAACTGTTTGCTAAGGACAGCAGGAGGATGTCCTCTTATCCAAGTACTAACCGGGGGGGGGGGGGGGGGGGGGGTATGGGGGTCAGCAAACACTGAAACAAAACAAAACAACCCCTTGCTAGTCTATGCTCTAACAATGGCAGCCAGCAGGGGCATCTTAATGGGGTTTGCTAAGGTTTGCGTTTAGTAGGGATTGGGAAACCAGGTCTTACTACCTAACACACACTAGCCTCAAAAGCATACCAATCCACCTGCCTCAGTGCCGAGGCCAGCAGAAATGTATCTTTGTGAAACCTGCCATTACTGTTCCAGACAAGCCTGGGAAGGACCAAACTAGCTGACAATCACCTACTGAAAGAGTTTACTGTTAAAATCACGTGACTGGTACCTGCCTGAGAGCGGGGTGACTGCGGGCCATCTGAGGTCTTCTCTTGAAGAAAACAGTTTCTTAGCGATGAAACCCCACCAGCTTCAATCCTAGCACTGTCTGCGTCTCTGCCCCAAAACTACTTTGGAAACCATAGGTGCTATCAAATGTGTCCCATGATGGCATCAGCTCAAAACCGACTCACAGTCGGTACTCTGTTCAGAACACCGTCTCACTAATCAGCTGGTTTCATACACTGAGAGTCTCCTCCTTTGTCTGGCCTATCCCTAAGTGTCCCCTGCTCTCTTTTCTTAAATGAACCCTTGTTCCAACACCACAGCACAGACTTTCTTTTTCAGAAGGACAATGCAATACGAATACCAATAGGATCCCCCCACCCCACCCCCGAATATTACGGGAGTTGTAACGCTTCCTAATTATAGGGCCCACATTAAACAGACAAATATTTCCCAGAAGAAATAGTATCTGAACTAGGATACCATGATTACACAAGAACTTCGGCACTGCCACCTAGGAAAAGCATGCATTTCTTACCCCTGCTGTCTCCCAGCCCCCACCCCCAACCCCAAAGGCAGTCTTCATTCTCAAACTGCTCAGCCAATGTGTGAGCCGGTTGTGAACTTTCTGTAAATAGTTGTGTCTGTGCTGGAGGAAGGATTTACACTCTGGTACAAATAAAATCCAAAAAGACCTGACTGGTCTGGGTGATGTTGAATTAAAGTTGACTGTGGGCAGCGGGGGAGGAGGAGACTTTCTTTGGAAAGTGAGCCAACAGGTTTGTCTTGTTCCGGCATCCGTTTAGCACGGTTTTAAAATACCACAACACAGCCTGGAACTCTCCTTGGGTTTATTAAAAGTTCGGGAACTCAACCCCCGCCCCCCAGATTTCTGAGCAATAAATTTACCTGATCTGGCTGGAGACTGTGTGTTTACTCATTATTGGGTAATTAGTAAAAATAATTTACCGGGCCACAGCCCAAAGGAGGTTGTGAAGAGCCAGCCTAAGAGGCAGAGAGGAGGGTGAAGGAGCCTCCTGGAGTAACCCAGGTGCCCGTTGAGTCACTTGTAAAGGTGGGGCAGGGGCATAACACACTGTTCCTGGCAGGAACTCACAAGGCCCAGATTCCACAGTGTCCCTGGGCACTGTGTGACCTTGTGCCTGCCAAAAGGGACCGTTTCAAAGATTGGATCGCATGCATAAGGAGAAGGGACGGTACTGAAGCCCTTGGAGAGTCCCTCTGGCTGTCAACGCACCCATTCATGTCCTCCATAGCCTGCACGCATGGCTAGCTAGCACAGACAAAACCTGGCCTGTCTTCATCTAGGCTAACTGCTGTGCCCCGGGGCGTGTATGCTCGGCTGGATTTCTAAGTCTCCTGCAGACAGACGGTGGAGCCTCGAAGTAGAAAAGGAACTCAACCCACCTGAAGTTGAAATGACAGCTGAATCAGGAAGCCCCACCATGTGGCCCGGGTCAAGTGAAACTCCCTTCCCTTCTCCCACCCTTCCTCCTACTCTGAAACCCCCATAGGCCGGTCTGCTTAGAGGTCACCTGCAGAGAGCAGAGTGATGTCACCACTGTCCCCAAAACCGATCCAAAGAAGCCGAAATAGGTCTACGGTAGGGAAGGGAGTCACGCTCATGAAGGTGACCCATCCAAGGGTCATTGCTAGGTTCCTCAGACTGGGGTCTCTGGGATGGGGCCAGGAGGAGGTGATCGCTCCTTACTCTCCTGGCCCCTGGCCTTGCTCATCCCATGGCCTTGCTGCTTAGTTGCCAGGACACAATGTCGGGGACCTATCCTCCCATCAGCTCAGGGTCCTCACAAGTACAGAGCAGGGAATGAGACCCCTGCAGCCTCAAGGTCCAGGGTATTAAGAGACCGCTCCCAAAGAGTAACAACTGCAACACCCACGTCGTGCTCCGAGGTCACCTCGCTGGCTGCCGCCACTGCGAGCCACCGCAGGATGCGCCCAGGGGAGGCCTGGGGACGCCGGGGTTCAGGGTGAGGTGGCAGCAGCGACCCTACCTGTGGTGGAGAGCACCGTGCTGGCGAAGAAGAGCGCCGAGGTGAAGTCCCAATTCCAATTCCCCGAGGCGTTGCTGAGCACCGACACTCCATAATTGCTGGCCTCCAGCACGCGGCCCAGGAACTGCTCCAGCTGGGGCTCCGACAGGCACTCGTGCTCCTCCAGGAAGCGCCGCTTCAGCTTGCGCAGCTCCTGGCGCAGCAGGTCCTCATAAGGCAGCTCCACGGACGAGAAGACCACGGCGCCGAACACCAGGTAGAGCAGGTAGCCCAGCACCAGGAAGCCGAAGCACCAGGCCGAGCGGTGCCGCTCCACCAGGCGCACGCACGAGCTGCCGGCCAGGGACTGCAGCATCTTCCCGGCGCCCGCGCTCCGCGCCTCCCGCCGCCGCTCCCTTTCCTGGTTCCGTGCAAATACAAGAGGCCAGATGATGTGGCGGTGACGTGGTTGCCGGCTCAGGTAGCGGGAGTTGGTCGGGCGGAGAGCTCTCACCCACTTGGCGGGAGCTGCCGGCTGCCCGCGCCCCCTACCTGGCTTCCGAAACCGGAAAGTGCAGGTTTGGTGGCGCCAGACCCTGGCCAGGCTACCGGGAGGCTGCCTGGCTCCCTCTTCCCTTCCTCAGTGCAGTCAGCAGGCCTGAGTGTGTGTGTGTGTGTGTGTGTGTGTGTGTGTGTGTGTGTGTGTGTGTGTGTGTGTGTGTGTGTGTGTGTGTGTGTGTGTGTGTGTGTGTGTGTGATTTCTGAGCAACAACACTTGATCACTCAAGTCCCTATCCTAGCCATTTTTGTCCCCCAGGCATTCCTCCTGATTAAATAAATACCAAGGGCACAGATAGACCCTGTCTTCCGTTGTCTCATTGGCCGGACAGCTGAGCCATTTGCTACCAGGACTATTGAAATTACAGTAATCCTCACTCTACAAAGCAACTTGAAACCTCTCCCAACCCCAACCTCTACCTGGAACAAAAAGGGTCTGAGGGTAAAGGAAAGGTCTAAGGCTTTAAAGCACGGCCTCAGGATTTTAGCTTAAACACCACCCCAAACTCCAGGGACTTCATGGTCAGGAGGACAGAAAGGGAAATGTGTCCTGGGGCACCAAGGAATTGATGGTGGATGGGGATGTGTTATGAGTTCTACATTTCTGCACCGACGTGTGCGGCTGGCTGTGTGTTTTTAGAGTCACGGAGGGGGGTGTGTGGAACCTGACTGTGACACTTCCTAGGGAACGATAACTGTCCCATGCGTTAAGACTCAGCATTACCCTGTCCTACCCAATGTCATGTCATATACCGTACCTATCGTCTTAGAGTTTTTATTGCTGTGAGGAGACACCATGACCACAGCCATCCTCATAAAGGAAAATATTTACCTGGGTCTGGCTTACAGTTTTAAAGGTTTAGTCCATTATTGTCATGACTTGGGAACATGGTGGCACACAGGCAGACATGGTGCGGGAGAAGGAGCAAAGGGTTCTACATCAGGATTGGCAGGGCAGACAGCAGGGAGAAAGAGAGAGAGAGAGAGAGAGAGAGAGAGAGAGAGAGAGAGAGAGAGAGAGAGAGAGAGACTGGGCCAGCTTGAGTATTTAAAACCTCAAAGCTCAACCCCCCAATGACACACTTCATCCAACAAGACCACACCTCCTAATAGCACCACTCTCTATGAGCCCATGGTGGCCATTTTCATTCAAATCACCAAGCCCACACATGAACGTGTATTTATGTCATTATATGCACATGGGGTAAAGAATCATGGACATTCTAAAGGCTCCTGAATGGGGGAATGGGAGCAGGAAAACGGTTTGGTGGTAAAGTGCTTGGATACCTAGAATGACAGACAGATCCTCAAGACCCGCATAAAAAAAAACAACAACAACAACAAAATCCCACAAATGTTGTAGCAAGCACCTCAGGGACCCAAACAGTGGGGTCCCTGGGGATTGCTGGTCAGCTGGCTTGGATAACTCAGGTTCATGGAAAGGGTTGATGAAAACACTTGACACTGACCTCTGACCTCCACAGGTACAAATATACAGGCACATAGGAAAACATTTATATACATACAAAAACACACAAATAGGGAATGGCTAAGTAAGCTATCATACCTCAATAGTATTACTGTTATTATATTATTATCATTATTATTATTACCATCCACTGAACTCCGGTTGTCAGGAACATGGACTGCTAACCACTCCCGGCCCAGGATGACATCCACTCTTTAACGGTGAATTTGAAAACCGTGGAGGCATAAGCACAGCTGTATGGAATCCCAGATATGCGAAACGTTTATGCCGTACCCTATAACAGAATTGTGTCTGCAAAACAGACCAACATGTAGAAGTCGAACTGCCTCCGGCAGCTGTCTCTGAGAAAGTAGAAGAGAGAGAGGTAGCTTCCATTTCTTACATTTTAAAAATATCCCTCATCATGGTAGATGGTATCAGTAAGGAAAATCATTACAGTAAAACCAAATTGATCTAAATACTTAGAAAATTCCATCCTCTGCCTACTGAACAGACGTTCTTAGAAGTCGTATGTTCATAGAAAGTGTGCAACCGATTCACTTTTTTTTTTCATTTTAGTGAATAATCTCGCCTCCTGCCTTCCTCAGCGATCCCTCCACATCACTCTTTGTGTTTCAAAGTCTCCCCGTTGGTCATCCATTTTCTTGCCTTCTTCCCTTCTCCCATGGACACACACATCTTATTTTCCAGGAAGAGGCGGTAACCCACCACCTTGAGTGTTTGCTTTCTGGGACATGGAGCCAACGCTCAGCTCTCTAAGAACCCGAGTCCCCTCACTGTCCTTTTCTCCTCACACACTCTGTGAGATGCTAAGCTGTGCTCACCTGCCCTGTTTCCGGTCCTCTTTGTCCCTGGGGTGGTCACTTCCTGGAGGACACCATCAGAGACCTCTGGCCTTTGCACTGCTACCTTCCCCTCCATTCCCTGCTGCTGCTGCTGCTGCTGCTTCAGGATGCCCCCTCTACCTCTGGGGCCTGGGTTACACGGTTCCTACTAGTACTTTGGGGGTATGGAGTGTGGGGGTGTTTCTTCCTTCTCCCAAGCCCACCACCCTCCCAGTGTCCTGGATGCTGTGATGCTAGTGAAACTGCACATCCAGGTACAGTGGCGTCCTCATGCACACAAATGCACAACGCAGCAGATACAGACCTGCAAATTCTCAGACTCCTCTTGCTAGAAGGCAGAGCTGGGTCTCCTGTGCTCACGACTGGGTTAGCTGAGACTGTCCAAAACCAACAGATTTCACTGGAAGACACTGGGTGACTTCTAAGGGTGGAGCATTAAAAACTGCAGCTTCTGACCTTGACCCCTGGAACACTTGCCCAGTCGGGGAACCCTGAACCATGGTGGGAAGACCACGTGGTATGTGTCAGGTGGTAGTTTATTTGAGTTCAACCTCCTGACCATTGAGTGAGACAGCAAAATAGGACTGTAGTTAATCCCCAATTCCCCAGACCCAGCATCCACGGGACATGTATCTGCACATGTCCCCTGGACCACATAAATCTCTCGTCTGAGCTCTGCCTGAGTCATGAGAGGTTCCTGTCTTAAGTCACTGAGTCTTGTATTAACTTGTTGCACTCTAATAAGCACCTAGAACTAGGAGCACCTTGGCTTTTAAAGGTCATTCTTAGACATTTTCTTTTAGATGGGTGGTACGTGGTTGCCACCCAATGCCTCGGAGGTAGAAACAGGCTAACCCACAGCACTCATTGGTCAGCCAATTTAACCTACTCAGCATGAATTCTAGCCCAGGGAGAGACCCTGCTTCAAAAGTCAAAGTGGCGAGCACCTAAGAAAAGGCACCTGAGGTTGTCATGTTTGTCCACTGAAGTATGAGCAGGTGAGCATGCACAACCACACGTGCACGTGTACATGTGCACATGCGTGTACACACAGCAGTTTTCATAGATGATCTCTCTTCTCCCCTCTGTCCCTTATTGGTTGCTAATTATCATTGCTGTGACGAATGCTCAAGAGAGACAACTTAGGTGTTTCTTTGGCTCGTGGTTTCCGTTTTCAAGCCTGTTTCTTGTTTATTCCTTTCAAGTCTCTCTCAGGCAGTGGCCATTAGCAGTACAGGATTGTGACCCTTGAGGACAGGAGGCAACAGTGCTCACAGCCCCATTAGGCAGAGGGGCCAGAGATTTAAGCGCGTTCTATGACATGCACATGTTGGGGAGAAAGAGGAGTTTGGGGGAACTGCTTCTGGTTCTAGAGATTCAACTCAGGTCATCAGGATTGGCAGTAAGAGCCTGTACCCACTGAACCCTCTCACCTGTCCCAAAAGACATGTTTTAAAAGATGTTTTGGGTCAATGAAGTTGAGAGATTTGGTTATTCTAGGAAAGCTGGATGATAGGCTTCAAACAAAGAACATTGTCACCAGCTGTTGGGATTAGCAGAGAAAAACCGAACACACACACACACACATACACACACACACACAAACGTATTGTAAGACAGTCAATGCAAGAGAATGCATTTTCTTCCCCTTGTAGTAACATACTTAGAGAGAAAACCAAAAGTGTAAGGTGAAGCTAACACACTGTGAGGAGCTTGTGGTGTGCCTGGAAGCAGCTCACACCATTATACTGGGAAACAAGAAACGCAAATTAAAAAGTAGGAGATGTGTTAGGTAGGAATAAGAAGCGGGAGAAGGAGGGGGAGGTACAGAACATCTGGTGTCAGCTATAAGTGCTTGGTGCAGCAAATTTAATGTTTGCTATATTGCCCAGACTGGCCCTGAAATCAGGATCCTTTCGGCTCCACCTCTCCAGAGCTGAAACCCTAGGCATGCACCATCATCTCTGGTGGACAAAGTGATTTAATGGAGAATCCAGAGCAGATAAACAATTGCTGTGATTCAATATCAGAAGTCAAGTCATCCAGTGAGAACTGGTCAAGTGGCTTAAATAAATACTTAACAGGGACAGTGGGAGATGGCTAACACAAACCATGTAAAGATTCCACCCACACTCCTGGGGTGATTAAAATAAATATTAGCAAGAAAGTAAGGAAAAGCTTTGGAGACATTTGAAAAGACATAGAAATCAATTTGGAAATGCCTCCAGATGCCATGAAACAAACAACGGTGTCATTATGTCATAATTGATAAGGCCTGGGGAACTTCTTGGTTCTTCTCAGAGTGGTGGGTGCACAGGTGCAAATGTTTACAAAGTTGCCACTTTGTAACTTACATGAATGCTACTGCACACAAAGTATCCCTTAAAAGTGAGGGAAGGATTTTTGTTCCAGAATAAGGCGGTAATCACTATGTTTAAAATGTAAATGAGTCCCTCTACCCTACTACAGAGATAGTCGATTTTCCGTGTTCATTGCTGCTCAGCTAGGCTCGCAGTATCCAGGAAGTGGAAGCAGTGTCGATGCTGGTCACCTGACTAGTGGATAATGAAAATGTGGTGCCTATACACAGCAGGGTTTTATACAGCTGTGAACTGAACTGAAATGCCAGGTAAATGAAAGAATTGAAGGTAAATAGGTGGAACCGGAAACACATTGTACTCAATGAGGCGAAGACCCAAGAGGACAAACGCTGTCTGCTCTCTTTTACATACAGGTACCGCTGTCAAATGTATGCCTTTCATTCCCACCCACCCCCCACGCACTCCTGCCGCCCTTGCATTGTCTTGGAGCTTCCTTGATCTTGATATCTGGGGAGGACGCTGCCTGCTCCTGTTGCAAATGAATCCTCTGCTTTAGCACTCCCAACAGAGGAGCACTGTGTTCTCATTTCAGATCTCTGCTACTCGGCTATCCTGACAGTGTCCGCTCCTCTGCCTGAAGGCCTGAGGTCAGAGCTTAGGGTGACACAGACCCCAGATGCTCCAATGCTCAATAGTCTATTGCGCTGAGATTTCTGCTGTCAGAGGAAGAGATCATTGGTTAATGGCGCCCGATCTTTAAACGCGATCTTTATGTTTACTGAGCAAAATCTGTATACTTATGGGAAATAAAGACATGTTTCAAACTTTTTAAAAATTTATAGATGTGTGTGTTTAACTTGGAGTGCATTTAACTTTGGGTGCCTATCTATAGAGAGCAGAAAACTAAAAAGGGACCGTGGCAGTTAATGAAAGAAAGACCTTAAGGAAGAGAGGATGGTAGAGCATGGGGGAGCGGGGACGGTAGAGCATGGGACAGGGGGAGTGTCTGAAGGTGGCAAGGAGAACAGGGGCTTAACTGGGGGGCATAATGGGAGGATAGGGCAGGGGAGGGGTAAGTAACACTACAAACAGTCAGAAAATCCACATGGAAGCCTTCTCTGCTGTCCCCTTTAGCTATGGAATCTTCTGTTTGCTCGAAGAGCCTTTCTGTCTTCAGAAGGGTCAGGCAGGCTAATTGTCTCCTTTCTTTTGGGGACAAATCTCTGCCTAGAATGAACACAGTTCCTGTCTCAGCTCATCTCCAGTCCTGTGCCCGACTCGTCCAGCAAAGCTTCCCTAGTGACTGCTGCTTCTGACCTTGAACTCACAGAGCGTCCGTGGAAAGCCATTCCTGTGGCACCATGCCTCTTGCTTCATAAGATGAGATTTGTCTCTTGGTCTCTTCTCCTTGGCTGAAGAGGTCTCATGAGGTTCTCAAAGAAAGATTGGGGGTTTAGTTCAGTGGAAGAGTAGTTCCCTGGCACATCCAAGACCCAGGGCACTGAAAACAGAAAGACTAGAGAAGAATGTAGACATCACTCCAGAAACTCAAGAGAACACAACATCCACCCCACAGAAACAAAAATCTGGACACAGAAGAGCTGGTGGATCAAAAGAAAACAGAAGATTCGACTAACAGTGATTCTTCCAGAAGTAGAGAACGGCTTTTCCAGGGACACTGGAATGAGAGACAAAGAGGAAGGGAGTTGTACTCACAGGGACACTTCAGTTACTTTTCTGTTTCTGTGACGAAATACACAACATGATCGGCTCAAAGGATTGCTTGGTCTCGGTAGTTTCCATCCACACCCTTGTCCTTCACCAATGCTGGGCCCGAGCTGTGGTGAGGGGACGGGAACATATGATAGAGACAGCTTACATAATAGTGGATGGGAAATGGAGAGAGGAAGGGACTGGGAACCAGGTGGACCCTTGACAGGTGAACCCCCAGGGAGTACTCCCTCCATTTAAGCACTACTTCCTAAAGTGTCCAGAGCTTTCCAAATAAAGGCAGCTCCTTGATAGCCGTGACCACGCCAGTTTGTTCTCTCTTCTTTCTTCTCCATCGTAGTTAGACAATGATAATTCTCTAAGTAGTTCCAGCCCCTGAACTCAAGTTTTTGTAGATTCTTCTCCTCCTCCTCATCCACCCTCATAACGGTGGCCACCAGAGATGTTTTTAATCTCCTGATATTCTTTAACTCACTGGTTACCCCAGCAACAACTAACCTCGGGTCCAAAAAGGAAACCGCCTTCCTGTTGACTCTCCTTCCTTTCCCCATAACCACAGCAGCCTGTAAGCATATGGCTGGCTCTGATCCTTACACCAGGGACCCCTCTGGAGGTCTCTCAGTGCAGGATAAAGGCCTGTACTGTCCCCAAGTCACTGGCTTTCTTGTTGGTCTCCAACCTGCCCCTGGAGACAAAGTATTCATTACACAGGCTAGTGGGGATGTTTCTGGATGATGGGACTCCTGGAGTCCAGCCTTTGCCTTGGTGGAGAGAAGGCTCGACTATGAGTACTGACATCCAGTGTAGAAGACAGGGACCACTGAGGTAGAGAAAGAAGCAGTGTGTGCCAAGAGCAGAGATTTTCAGGGCTTGGAAAGCACTGGAGAGGATGAATCCTCTGAGGAGGATGCTGCCTGTTTTTTTAGTCTAGTCACAGATCACCCAACATTTCTCTGTCTTTGAGCCTAGTCTCTATATTTTTCTGGCACATGCGTGCACACGCACACACACACACACACACACACACACACACACACACACACAGCCACTGCCACTACCACAGACACCACCACAGTACACCAGATACAGGTGTCAGTAAGACTGTCAGTACTGCCTGATTGGGGATGGGGGGATTTTGCTTCTAGATAAGCCAGGAACTTCAATTCGGAGACTTCTTTCCTCTGCAAGTTTCCTTTACTCCGTTCACTTTTATTTGGTGCTTTGAAGTCTGTAGATCGTTTCCAAAGAAAGAATTCATTAGGCAAATTCCTCTGACTAATGCCATGACAATAACTGCATAAGTAGGCCAGACATTGTTATCCAATTTCCACGGCTGAATGAACCTGGAGACCTTGGGCAATGCCCTGTCTGGAGCACCCTGGGTGGATGGATGTTCCCAGCTTGGGCCTGTCCTCCTGAATTGCAGCAACACAGGACACACTGACAGGCCTGCAGGAAGCGTGCTTCCCCGGCAATCACCATGCACTTGGCATTAGCTTAAGAACTGAGTGAGAACAACTCTCTCGCCATGGCTTTGTCATCTTTCAAGGACCCTTGCATCCCTGAGAAACACATCTGACCTCCCCTGAGAACCATATGGTCACAGAGGGACATTCAGGAAGACAGAGAAGAGGAACACTCCAAAGCAGTGGCAGCATTGGAAGCAATAAGCTGGCGGGGGTTGGGGAGGTTGCTGTCTGCTTGGAACAACAGCAGAGGCTAAAAGAAAACAGACATTGATGGGTCTTGGCCAAAACTTGTAAGCGTTAACCATCTGAGTTTTTAAATAGCAAACCATCTTCCTGAGAGCGGCCCAACCACGAGCTTGGCGCTTTCACATGAGGGGCTAAGGAAAAAGAGAGGCTTCTGAACCCTCTAAGATCTGAAGGGCAAACCTTCCAATGTTCTTCAGCAAAACAGACACAAGAGCAGACAACGCATCGTGGACCCACACCGTCTTCAGCTCATGGACTTTTTCGGATTTTAGCATTCTGTGATGCTCAATTGAGTCATGTAAAATTCTATTTGCAGAAGGACAGTAGCCATCCCTTTACCCTCTCTCATCTTGACAATCTCCCCTCACCCCCTTCTCCTCTCTGATTATAAAATGTGTGCTATGCTGTTTTTTCTTTTTTAAAATTATTTATTATGTATACATCATACAGCTTTCTGCCTGCATGTATGTCTTTGCAGGCCAGAAGAGGTCATTGGATCCCATTACAGATGGTTGTGAGCCACCATGTGGTTGCTGGGAATTGAACTCAGGACCTCTGGAAGAGCAGACAGTGCTCTTAACCCCTGAGCCATCTCTCCAGCCCTGCTATGTTGTTTTCTAAAGCAGAGCTGAAGCTGAGGACGCTCTAAGACATTGATTCCCAAATCACGTTGACTGTGTGTTGTAACCAGGGGATGGAGTACTGGGGCTTCTCTATCCTGAAGCCACCGCCCTTTCAAGTGTAGAGAGACAATAGGTCTGCCCTGGACACAGCATGCTTGCCTGAATTGGAGATGGCTTTGCTCTCCTGGGACTGCGAGTCAGAAAGGGTTTATATAAAGAACGTGGCATCCTGTGTTACCCTGTGTTGGCTTCCTGAGGCTCGCCACCGAGACAGTTGCCAATTCTGTTGGTTACCTTTTATGACAAAATCTCTTTTCCCTATACTATATTCCCAGCTTCCCAGATTCTGAATTTTTAAAGCAGCCAGTAGCAGAGGTAGAAATGGGAAAGCACTGTGGTTTTGGGTTTTTTTTTGGTTTGTTTGTTTGTCTGGATTTTCCTTTTTGAAAATTTAAGAAAAACAATTATTTCCTGGGTTTGAATATTTCCATACCCTTAAAGCTACAGTTGGGAAAGCATCTGTGGGGAGATGGAAGGACAGAAGGCAGGGTATCACAGACTGAAGTGTTGTTGTTTCTTAGGAGGTGGATGGCTCTCTTCCTAGCTTTGGAACTAAACAGAAGTCATTTATACTACAGCTAGAAAAGCAAAGTCCCAGGAAGGCAGGGATGCGGCACAGTAACTATGGTAACCCAGCACCGAGCATATGGGAAATCTTGAACCATCACACCACACCTCAACCCCACACCCATGTGAATGAAGATGGCACTTGGCCCCATCTGGGAAGAAGTGCAGAAAACCCACTGTGAGGTGAGGCCAAACCTTTGATTTAAAAAAAAAAAAGTGTTGTGGGTTCCGGGCTTGCCTAGTGGTTCACTTAATGAGGGCTCCATTAAACCTCATCAGGGGCCTCTCTCAATTACTCATGACAGCTTTATTCTGCAAGCTTGGCCCAGCTAAAAAATTAATTTTAAAAAAGGAAGTACATTTTCGAAAACTAGACTCTTGATAGAAAATTAAAATACACTCCATGGTGCTGTGACACTCATTGGAAAAAGATTTCTCTGTCCTTTGGTTTTCTTTCTCCTGTGTACGTAAATCCATCCATCTCAAGGGGCAAGATAGGGTAAATTCTGAATATGTAGTGATTGGTGCCTGGTGCAGGCCCAGTAAATGTGTGTTGAAGAGCAGACACCTTTCCCAAAAAGTCAGGCTGTCTCTGAACAGGCCACAAAGACTTCCTTTTGCTGCTGGCATTTGCGAATGAGTACGTGCGTGCGCGCGCGCACACGCACGCGCGCCTGGGTGTCTTTGTGCCCGTGTGTCTGTATGTGGGAGTGCATGCGTACACTCTTTCTGTGCTTGGGGGTGCACACACACACACACACACACACACACACATGCAAGGGCATGTCTAAATGTGTACAAGTAGAAGTCCGATGTCAACATAGGATGGCATGCCTCAGGAGCTACCTACATTTTTTTTTGAGGCGGGGTCTCTCAGAAGACCTGCGGCTCTCAGGCTAGGCTAACCAGTGAGTTCTGGGGATCTGCCGACCACTATGTGACTTCTTCAGCACTAAGACTGCAAGCACATGGAGCTTTTCACACAGGAGCCCTGAGAGACAAATTCAGGTTCTTTTGCGTTTGCAAGGCAATGAATGCTTCACTGAGCTATCAGCACCCCGGATTCTGAAATCGCTGCTCTAAACAATAAGGTAACTATTACCAAACACTAGCAAATCTCGTGCTGACTTGAACAGCCACTATTGGTTAGCTGAGATGGCTCTCGGGGACGTTTACTGAAGCCTGGGACCAGTGAATTCAGGTGACAGGATTGCATCTGATTTAGTCTCGTAGCTGTTCTTCTCTAGTGGCTTGATAGTGCATGGATGGTTATGGCTTTGCTTTGGTCAGTTATCTTCCATCAGGTTCAGAATAAAATATGCACTAGGCCCTTAAACATGTCTAAAACCATGAAAAGTGGCCACGTTTCTAGGATCTGCACACAAATTCTACTGATTTTTGAAAACTGAACGGTGTTGTCTTGGGCAGTTATCACACTGCTTTATGGACTTTGCGGAGCTCCAGGGCTGACGGCAGGCAAAGCTTCAAGTCATCGCCAGCCCAGGGAGTGTTTGAAGGATCCCTTGCGTCCTCTATCGTGCATGGACAGTTAACTGTGCCAGGAGACAAGCATGGCTTCTTAGGAATTGCAAGCCCTCAAGTCCACCTGTAACTTCTGGGCCCACACTACCAGAAGCTGAGAGCAGGCCTAACTATGCTTTGGACAAAGGTTCCCTGCAAGTCCCTGTGTGGAAGGTTTATGCTCCTTCCCTCACAGTGCTGGGTCATAATGCTACTGGGAGTTTGTTAGACCTTTAGGAGGTGGGAGGAAGTTGGGTTATTTGAGCTGTGACGTCAGCCTTCCCCCTTCTGTCTACTTCCGGTTTCCATGAGGTAAGCAGCCTTTTCCACTTCTCAGGGCCACCCCAGTGTAAAGGCAAACATAGACTCAAGGTTACTACGGCAGCCCATGCTGAACTCAACACCCCCAAACTGAGTCTCAAGAAACAACTCTTTCTCCCTTTCTTTCTCTCTCTTTCTCGCTTTTCCTTCTTTCCTTCCTTCCTTCCTTCCTTCCTTCCTTCCTTCCTTCCTTCCTTCCTTCCTTCCTTCCAAACAGGTTCACCTCAGGTGCTTGCTACAGTAGAGTAGTAGAGAGTTGCCAGATACAGCAGAGCTTGGAACCTTGGCAAAAGCTGAATTTATTGAAACTGATCACTGGTTGCTGGGGACAAGACATCCCGGATTTCAGGAAATAGACTTCCTTTTAAAACACACACGCGTCATCTAGAGTGCTCGATCAACTCACTCTGAGAGGCAAAGATAAGCAATTAAGGCAGGGAACACTGACAGCAGATTGCACAGGCAGAGGCTGCTCTGGTCATAGGTCCCATTCCACAGCTTCTTGGTGAGTTCCTTTAAAAGCGCTGTGACTACTTCCCTCAAGCATAGGCTTGGAGTAGGTACAATATCTAGAATTAAGAAATGAAGCCCATTCACAGCTCTTGGCTAAAAGTCTTAAATCATTCACTCTTTTGGATTCCCTTAACATGGGGTGGTGGTTTGAATATGCTTGGCCCAGGGAGTGGCACTATTAAGAAGTGTGCCTTTGTTGAAGTAGGTGTGGCCTTGTTGGAGTGGGTGTGTCACTGTGGGTGTGGCTTTAAGACCTTCATCCAAGCTGCCTGGAAGTCAGCCTTCTCCTAGCAGCCTTCAGATGAAGATGTAGAACTCTCAGCTGTTCCCGCACAATGCCTGTCTGGACACCGACAGGCTTCTGCCTTGAAGATAATGGACTGAACCTCTGAACCCGTAAGCCAGCTCCTTATAAGAGTTGCTTTGGTCATGGTATCTGTTCACACCAGTAAAACCCTAACCAAGACACATGGTCTCAGGTGATGCCTTGAAATCAAACACTTTAGGGTTGGGGATTTTTTATTTTGCTTTGTTTTCACTGAAATAGGTGTATAGCCGCTCTAAATTTATTGAGGATTTTAAGTGGTCTCAGCTCACCTCAGAAAATATTTGCTGTCAGACAAGGTCAGGGGGATGGATTCTGCTGCCAAATGCATTGTAGGAAATTCTTTTACTTTTCAGGTCTTCTGGACTTTGGACCTGCAGGTCCCTAGGTACTTAGATTCCTCCATTATCCTGCATGACCTCCGCCATACACTGCCTCTTCCTGAGGGAAAATGATGGGTAATGCTCTGGAGAAGTCTTTGGTCTTCTGCTCACAGCACTGAGGAACCTTTCAGAACTGCACAGAGACCACATGAACCTTCAAGCTGTATCCAGGTAGTCCTAAGTTCCTCAGGGCTGTGAGTCAGGAGGAGCACCATCCTCTCCCATATGAACATATAGTGTGTGTGTGTGTGTGTGTGTGTGTGTTTGTGTGTCTGTGTTTATGTGTGTTTGTGTGTGTGTCTATGTGTTTGTCTGTTTGTGTGTATCTGTATGTGTGTGTTTGTGTGTGTTTGTGTTTGCGTGTATTTATGTATGTGTGTGTGTGTTTGTGTGTGTATGTTTGTCTGTGTCTGTTTATGTGTGTTTGTGTGTGTCTGTATTTATGTGTGTTTGTGTGTTTGTGTGTGTGTTTGTGTGTGTGTTTGTGTGTGTCTGTGTGTGTGTTTGTGTGTGTGTCTGTGTTTGTATGTGTGTCTGTGTGTTTGTGTGTGTTTGTCTGTTTGTGTGTCTGTGTGTGTTTGTGTGTGTTTGTGTTTGTATGTGTGTCTGTGTGTCTGTGTGTGTGTGTGTCTGTGTGTCTGTGTGTGTCTGTGTGTGTCTGTGTGTGTATTGTGCTTTAAACATCCAATTGCTTTTCAGAGGTCCAAGTGCCAGGCTGTCTTGTGTTGCAGGAGATTTGGCACTGAGGGTACTGGGAAAGAAAGCCCTGAGATCACAGCTAGGGAAGAAAAGATTCCCTCGTCCCAGTGGGCCTTGTAGTTAGATGTTAGCAAGCTTTAGGGACATGAGCTAGAAGAGGTGTTGATAATTCAAATGAACAGATAGGTTAGGGCAGTGTCTAGTTGCTAAAAGTGTCTTCTAATGGCTGATAACTACGACTATGTTGCTCTGAAGTCAGGGACCCGAGTTCCAACTGATGAACTGTAGTGAGCATCATCTACGGGTAGAGAGCCAGTCTCCATCTTTCTTCCCTGCCTGCTGGGAGGCAGATGGTGAGCTGGGAAGGAGACACAGCTGGGGTCCCAGCCCTGGGAAGACAGGCTGCCACCACCACAGCTAGAATGTGTATTTCTGACTTCATTTGTATAAAAGGAAAATGTGTCCTATCCTGGTGAAAATATGAATATTTTGCACAGCCCTGGGCAGCCGACTCTGTTCCTAACCTGTGTGGGATTACTGACACGGACAGGGAGTGGCGATGAGAATATTAGATCTTTTACAAACACTATTAATTGGAAAATTTTCAAAAAGGATAGATTTTAAAATATTCAGTTATATTTATTTAGTGTGCGTGTGCGTGTGTGTGTGTGTGATATGTACACATCAGAGGACAACTTGTAAGATTTGGTTCCCCCCTTCTACCTTGTAGGATAAGGAGCTGGGAACTAGGTCCTCAGGCCGGCTTGCACTCACTGAGCCGTCTCTCTGGGCCAGATAGAGACTTTTAAATCACACAAGCATTAGCCCGCTGTTCTTGGAAAGCCATGTTCACACTTCTCTGGGTTACAGGAGGCCTGGATGAGATTAACCTGAAACATAATGCAGACTCAGCTTTTTTTTTTTTTTTTGGTTCTTTTTTTCAGAGCTGGGGACCGAACCCAGGGCCTTGCGCTTCCTAGGTAAGCGCTCTACCACTGAGCTAAATCCCCAGCCCCGCAAACTCAGCTTTTTAATTCATTCCTGTTCTCCTGGAATTTAGGAGGAAATTCAGATGCAACAAGACAAGTGATCACCCACACTAGTGGTGGAACCCACATCATTCACCGACCCTGGTTAACAACGTTACCTCTGTATCTGAATTAGTTTCTCAGTGGCGGTTTTCATCTTGATTTATCTTTTATACATGTGTGAAACTAAAAATCTACTGAAGAGGAAAAGCATCCATTGAGCCAACAGGGACATTTAAAAAAATGCCTTGTTCTGTTGCTCTGAGGAAGTCCAATGAATAACTTTTAGCAGGTTAAGAGAACAAGGAGGTGAAACATTTGTACATGAGTGACCGCTAACCATGGTGCCAAGAAACACTGCTGCATGTGGGAAAACTGAGTATCCACACGTAAGGAATGACATGGAACCCTTCCTTTATGAATGTGCGAGGGCACATCATGCTGCCTGAGCCCTGGACTACTCTCTTCCTGACCCTACCTGCCATAGGGGGTTGGAGATGAGGTGGTGTGGAGTCAACCAACACAGACTTGGAGCAGGTGAGAAAAGCAAGCTCATCTCAACTCTGCCACAAGCTCCCTTAATACCCTCCACCTGTGCCCCATTGGTCCCAGGAAAACATCTCTTCTAAACAACTGTCCCAAATTGGCTGGCACTGTCTGCATCAGCGATCCTTGGTCTCTCTCAGGCAGTCTTCAATTGGGTCCTCCTGCTGGAGATGCTTTTGCGGCTGCACGGCCCCGATGTTTACATAGGTTCCTCCTACAGCATCAGAAATGGATTGAGGTGGGCTGGAGAGATGGCTCAGCACAGCCTCCTGTAAGTCCAGTGCCAGGGGATTGAGCATCCTCATCTGTTTTAGTCAGAGCTCCTATTCCTGCACAAACATCGTGACCAAGAAGCAGGTTGGGGAGGAAAGGGTTTACTCAGCTTACACTTCCACATTGCTGCTCATCACCAAAGGAAGTCAGGACTGGAACTCACGCAGGTCAGGAAGCAGGAGCTGATGCAGAGGCCATGTAGGGATGTTACTTACTGGCTTGCTTCCCCTGGCTTGCTCAGCTGCTTTCTTACAGAACCCAGGACCAGCCCAGGGACAGCACCACCCACAATGGGCTGGGTCCTCCCAGCTTGATCACTAATTGAGAAAATGTCTTACAGCTGGGTCTCATGGAGGCATTTCCTCAGCTGAGGCTCCTTTCTCTGTGATAACTTCAGCTGTGTCAAGCTGACACACAAAACCAGCCAGTATATCATCTCTACAGGCACTGCACATGAAGGCACACACATGTACACATACACAAATTATGCCCATGCACACACTACAAATTAGCCTAACGATCTAAAAACAAGCTAAGATATGGTCTGTTGGTAGAAGGCTTGCCTAGCATTCATGATGCCCTTAATCCCATCCCCTGCACTACTGCCTGAGACCAAGGTGTGCTGTCACATCCTGTAATCCCAGCAGAAAGTAGAAATAGGAGTCGGGAGTTCAAGGTCATCCTTTAGTACACGGAGTTTGAGGCCATCCTGGGGAACATGATGGCGAACCCCTTCTCAAAAAACAAAACCAATAAAAAAAAAACCATTCTAAATATAAGATTCTGTGGAAAAGAAACTAGGGAGAAATGTTGGGGATCTGGTTAGGCCATGACTCCCTGGATATAAGGCCGGAAAGAGAGGCAGCCAAAATGAGAAGAAACAAAATCAGATGTCAAGGCTCAACCTATCTGTGCTTACAAAGGACAATGAGCAAGGTCACAGGACACATCTGGATCACTGAGAAGCTCCCACAGACCGTCTAAGTGGTGGCTATGCAGCTGGGTGGGTATAAAAAGAATTCCCACAGCTCAGCATCAGCAACAAAAGTGCAAATAACCCCCTTTAAAATGTGCAGGCGTTTGAATTACACTTCTCCAACAGCCACATGCAAATGGCCAGTAAGCACAGAAAAGCTCGGCAACTGCTATGCTAGCTTTAACGGTCCAGCTTGACACAACCTAGAGTTGCCTGGAAGACAGTCTCAGTGAGGGGTTGCCTGCCTTGCATTGGCCTATGAATATATCTGTGTGGGATTTTTTTTAATTACGTTAATTGACGGGCGGCACCATTCCCTAGGCAGGCTGTTCTGAGCTGTGTCAGAGTCAGGAAACGGAGCTGAGAAAAAAACAAGCAAGAAAATACAGTTGCGATGGTTTCTCTCTGCTCTCGGGGGTGGGTGTGATGTGACTGACCCTTTGAAGTTCCTGTTCCCTTGACTCCCCCACAGCAACTGAATACAACCTTGAATCATTTGCTAAAATATGTCTTCTCTACTTTAAGTTGGTTTTGCTGTTTTTGTTGTTGATGGTTGTGAAAGACCCCTGGATTGGGGAGACCCTCACTCAAGTCTCAGGATGACGCGACCCCCCAAGAACTCACACAAGACCGTCCTTGTTGTAATCACATGAGGTTTATCGATAGTAGCCAGTGCACTGGGGTCAAGACTTGTATCCCACGCAGGGGCAGTGGAGTTCGACCCTGAGAGGCTGGGAGAAAGGGTATTTAAAGGGAGAAACACAACCTGAGGGGGCAGGGATGGCGTCATTGGAAAGTGTGTAGAATAACAGTGAAAAATCACAAGGAAAAACTCTCTGTCCCCCAAGATTGTTTCCTAGGAGAAGCTGCTTCCTACTTCTCAGATTGTTTTTTGATTTTTTTTTTTTTTTTTTTTTTTTTTTTTTTTTTTTTTTTTTTTTTTGGAGCTGAGGACCGAACCCAGGGCCTTGCACTTGCTAGGCAAGCGCTCTACCACTGAGCTAAATCCCCAACCCCTTCTCAGATTGTTTAACTTCATGGTCTGCTAGTTCCTAGGAGAAGTTGCTTCCTGCTTCTCGAGATTGTTTCTAAGATTTATGGTCAGCTAGTTTCTGGGAGAAAGCTGTTGAGCCGGCCAATGTAGTTACCCATTCTATAGTCCTAGGAGAGGCTTCTTGGAACATACAATTCTGGGGCCTAACCTGTTTTTTTTTTTTTTTTCTTCTGCTCTAAACTTTGTGTCTAGGGGGGCAACTTTAAAACTTTTACCTTTCAGTTGATTGGTTTTTGGTTTTGCAAAGTATTTTACCACACAGCCTCGGAAATGAAACTAGGGCAGCCTCGCCAATAATTTAAAAAAAGAAAAAAAGTCAACACCACGGTAAGATACTATCTTGTATCCATTTTGAAAGGCTGTTATCAAAACTAAACAAACCCGGGGCTGGGGATTTAGCTCAGTGGTAGAGCGCTTACCTAGGAAGCACAAGGCCCTGGGTTCGGTCCCCAGCTCCGAAAAAAAAAGAACCAAAAAAAAAAAAAAAAAAAACTAAACAAACCCAAGAAGTAACAAGTGTTTTAAGGGTGTGCAGAACGGAAACCTTTGTGCATGGAAAGTAGAGGTGGGAAATGGGGGAGCTGTTATGGAAAAAGAACAGAGCAGCTTCTCTGAAAACAAACAGAATTATGATCCAGCCAATCTACTTCCGGATGCATAGCCCAAAGAAGTGAAAGCAAGGGCTGAGAGATAACCGCATAACCATGTTTATACTGTTATTACTCATGGTGTCTAAAATCTAAAAGGTGGACAAAATTCAAATGCCCACTGACACATGAACAGATAAAAAATATAGGGGACACACACACACACACACAACTTGAATGAGTAGAGAGGAGATATCCTGCGACTGAAGAGACTTCAAGATAGTCAGTCACTAAATTACCTCCTAAGAGATCAAGTGCATCTGGTGTGTCTGAAACCCAGTAATCCCTCTGGTTTTCTCTCTCTTCAACAACTTCAAGTGATATGACCTACAGTCTCTCACCCGAGATAACCTTGGCACTCCTATCTGAGGTAGCCTGTGGACCCTTACTTGGCATGATCCAAAGACTCCCATCTGAAGTAAGCCATGGACTCCTACATGAAATGATCCATGGATCCACCTGAGGTGATTTGGGAACTGCTGCCTGAGGTGATCCATGCATTCCTATGTGAGGTGGCCTGTGGAATCAGACCTGAAGTGACCCAAGGACTTTTACTTGAGGTGACCAATAGACTCCTATTGAGTGCTCATCAATCTACCTGAGATGGACACGGACACCTACTTGAGGTGACTTAGAGACTCCTCTGGGAGGTTAAACATGGTCTTCCATCTAAGATAACTCAAAGACTCCCTGTCCTGGACCTTAAACTCCTGCCTAAGATGAGCTATCAACTCCCACCTGAGCTGACCTATGGACTATTTCTTAGTTAGCGTTTCCATTGCTGCGATAAACCTCATGACCGAAAGCAATTTGGGTACAAAAACATTTACCTGCTTACATAACCTGGGTGACAGCCCATTGAAGGAAACCAAGGCAGGGGCTCAAGCAGGGCAGGAACCTGAAGACAGGAATTAAGGCAGAGGCCATGGAGAGATAATGCTGACTGACTTACCCCTCTTGGCCTTACTCAGTTTTCTTATACACTCTGGGACTGCTGGCCCAATGGCAGCAGCACTACAATGACTGGACCCTCTTAGCATCAATCACTAATCTAGAAAATGCCCCTATAGGCCATTTTATGGAGGCATTTTCTCAGTGGAGGTTCCTTCCTCTCAGAGGACTCTAGCTTGTTTCAAATTGACAAAAAAAAACTAGCCAGAACAGACTGTTACCACCTGAGGTGACCTATGAACTTCTGTCTGAGGCAACCTATGAACTGTCCTCACCTGAGGTGACCTATGAACTTTTATCTAAGGTGACTTATGGACTGTCCTCACCTGAGGTGACCTATGAATTTTCATCTGAGGTGACCTATGAACTGTCCTCACCTGAGGTGACCTATGAACTTTTATCTAAGGTGACTTATGGACTGTCCTCACCTGGGATGACGTATGCATTTCCATTTGAGGTGACCTATGGACTCCCAATTGGGGTGACTTAAGTACTTCGTTGCTCCTTTGCCTGCTAAAAAAAGCCACTGACAGGCACAAATGCTGACTCAATGGCTTTCTCTGGGCTGGCGCAGCTCAGCAGCAGCACTTCAGGGCAGAGCCAGGTGACCTTCAGCTATAATTTTTATATCGACACCAGATCGTTCGGAGGAAGCAAAGAGCACCACACAGCAGTATTCTGTGGGCATGAAAGAGAAAGAGGTTGGCTCAGTCGAGGGAGGTCAGAGAAGCGCTGCAGAGGGTCACCGCCGAAACAACGCAGCCAAGACCTTCCTACTCCACATTTGACAAAGACTCAGCTGGAGCGGACTGTGCGTACCAGTTTGTTTGATCCATTTGTGTGCCAGCCCCTGCCTACGTAAACAACTCTTTCTAAAAATGTAGATTCCGTTCCCCAATGATTAAAAGCACGTTTATTAAAGAGGAAAACGAGAGAGGGAAATGAAACCAAAATCGCTTCTGTTACCTGAACACGACGGTGGTTAATATATTCAACCATCGCTTTTCTTTCACGCCCTTCTCGTCTCACTCTGCATTAGGAACTTTGATATTTTATGAAAATTGCATTTTAATAGCTACCCAGTATTATGTGATATAAAAATTAAGAATGCACCCTAGGTGTCTTTTTTCAGTATTTTAAATGACACCTGATAGATATGCAAACCTTTTGTGCATTTCTGATATGTCTTGGATGAGCCACTGAAAACAGACACCTAGGTTCCTTAAGAACTCTGTAGCAGACTCCCATAGGCTAGATGCTTTATAAACAAGAAATATTTACTTCTCACAGCTTTAGAGACTGGAAATCCTTAGCTCTGTGGTAGAGACACGGTGGACTGGTGTCAAGCAGGGCCCCATTTCCTCTTCACAGACTGTGAGCGCCTTCTTGCTGTGCTTGTGTGGTGGGAGAGGTGACAGAGTTGTCTGGTCACTGACCCAGGTGACTATGGCCTCACCTTCGTGACCAAATCACATTCTTTTTCTATTTTATTTTATATTTTACCATTTTCAAGGCACTTTAATCTCTCCCGCAGAAATTATAACCTGATGTCATTTGACTGTGGTTTTTGAAAACAGCATTTAAAAAAATCAATAGAAAACATTTAGGTGGATAGGCGAGAGTCATGCCATCACACTTTGTATCTATCTATGAACTCAAGAAGCTTTCCACGTCATATTTAAATACACTCATAGGTGAAAATGTGTGCCTCCTCTCAAACGTCCTACACAATGAAGAATATCAAGTCATCTTCTTAGGGAACTGTGCTAATTAAGGGGGAAAGGAAAGTGAACCAAGACAAATCAGTTAGATTGTATAGACATGTTTCCCTCTCGTTATCATCGCCCTACTTCAACTGCACCCTTTCCTCTTTTCCAACATCCTGTTCTATTGTTACACACACACACACACACACACACACTCACACACACGCACACACACACACACGAGATAGAGAGAACACGGTATTTTTTCTGAGTTTATCTTTCTTTAAACAAGAATGATCTCTAGTTCCATCCATTTTCTTTTTCTTTTCCTTTTTTTATTGGATTTTTTTTTTTGCTTACATTTCAAATGTTAATCCCTTTCCTGGTTTCCCATCTATAAGCCCCCTATCCCATCTCCCCCTTCTTCTATGAAGGTGTTCCCCCTCCCCAACCCCTCCCTTTCCCACCTCCCTGCCCTGACATTCCCGTACACTGGGGGTGAGGGGGAGGTCCAGCCTTGGCAGGACCAAGGGCTTTTCCTCCCATCCAATCTCCTTCTAATGGCTCCACTTGCTAATACCATCAGTTGAAGAGTGAGCATTTCGACAACTGTGTCACTCTGTCTGATGACTGGAGGTGCCCAAGAGGGGCCATATTCACAGCAGCCTAACGCCTAAGAAGGGTCATCTATAAAAAGCAGATTGACAAAATTCCCACTTCAGGTATCTGTGTGTGTGTGTGTGTGTGTGTGTGTGTGTGTGTGTGTCTGTGACTGTGGGCAAGGGTGTGGGGGAGACAAGGGTGTGTGTGTGTGTGTGTGTGTGTGTGTGTACCAGAAGTCAACCTTGGATAATTTTCTTTAAGAGGCGGACACAATATTTTCAGGCAGGGACTCTCAGCAGGATCTGGAATTCACCCATTCAGCCAGGCTGACTGTCCAGGGAGCCCCAAGGAGCCTCTCCTCTCTGCTCCTCAGTGCTGGGGTTAGAGGTGCTTACCACTGTGCTTAGATTCTTTACATAGGAGCTGGGAATTGAGCTCAGGTCCTCGAGCTTGCACGCCAAGCCATCTACTGATTGAATCACTTCTCCAGTCCGCCCCATACTCGAAATTGAGAAGGATTCATTTTGACCTGAGAGAAAACCTTTCCTGGAGAAGTGATTATTTTCACCATGTCTTCTTTCAGGCTAAGCATAAACCACCACATGTATGGGCTCCATGTAACATTTTTAAGGGGACTAGAATTAGAGACCTTTTAGGGGGAAGCCTGAGTAATAATATAATGTTCATATAATGTTCAGCAACACTGTCCACTCTTAACGTGGCTGGTACGGAGCCTGCCTGCTGGTTGGATTTCCCCATTTTGATAACAGGCTGTACATGAATTTGACTTACCCACATCAGAGATGAGCCTCGGAATGAGACTCTATAATCATCATGGCAGGAGTGATGACTTTACAGACACCTTGCCACTCCCCACTCCCTTCCCTATGCCCTCCCTATGCCCCTCCCTATGCTCCTCCCTATGCCCCTCCCTATTTAAACAGTGCACCTCAGGAAACTGGAATTTCCCCAGGAATCTCAAGCTAGGAGAAGAGAAAGCTGAATCCTGGCGTCACCCAGAACTTGTCAGATCACCTTGGAGGACTAGACCTGAGACAACGGTGGGTGGGTGATGGGTCACAACCACCCCTTGACCAACACTGCTTAGCTATGCATCCTCTTGCCCTCTATGAACCCAAACCTCCTGTCAGGACCCTGACAATGAACTTGGGGGTCACTGCACCCCTTTATTAATCCTTCTTTCCTTTGTGGCTGCATCCACATAGAATACATCTCCCCTCCCTGTTTTTCAGTATTACATTTTGTCAGATCGCCCCACCACCACCACCAGGGTCACACACACAGAAATGAAGTCGTGCCCAGCTCCAGTCTCTCTGCCTGGACGCTGTTGATGAAGCTCACTGTGTCCCTGCAGTCCCCTTCCCCATCACTGCTCACTGCAGACCTGCCCCACTACCTCGGAAAGCTGCTGCCCTGTCCTACTGACTTCTAGCATGCACCACGTAGCACAGAACCTCTCACCGAGTCACTCTGGAGACCTGTAAGCACCAGAAACTCCCTTTGTGCTCTAAGAGTGATGTCCGCCTCTGCCTTATCCCCCCCCCCCCCACTTCTCTGCTAGGTTGCCTATGGTGTGAAATACTAACTCTTCAAATCTGGTACCTCTAGAATCTGTCTCTCTCCTTTCAGGACACCCATCATGTCGCACGTGGTGGCTATCCCTCCCATGCTCTCTCCCTTCGGGGTCTCATCATGGCTGTCTGGCCCATGAGCTCATAACTCTCCATCGGCTTCCTTTACAGAAGCTTCTTTCTGGGACGTTCTAACACTTTTGCCTGTCCTTGGTGTTGGTATCAGGAACTGCTTTCTCCTCCAGCAGTGACATCACCTGGTCACCTGCCCATCTGTTGCCACGGCAACGGCCATACATTCCCAGTATACTTTTGGCTCAGCTCCCACCTTCACCTGGGAACAGTTTCAAATAAAAGGCAGACCTTTCTCCCCCCCCCCTTCTCTTTTCTCCCTTTCTCTCTCTCTCTTCTCCCCTCCCCCTCTTGTCTCCACCATCCCAATAAACTTCTTTCACGTAAGACTGTGTTGGCCTGTGTGGCTTGTCTGGATGCGAGCCGCGATTTCCATCCCAACACTTGGCCTGTGAGGTTGGGTAGTGGAGCCTAGGCTTGGTAGGGTTGGCAGGGCCCAGGCTCTGATGCTAGAAACTCGAGTGACACTACTGACAGACTCTTCTCCTTCTAAAACTAGCTGTCGCTGTCAGAGGTCTTCGTAGTAATCAGAGCCATGGCAACCTGACTTGTAAGGTCCCATCGATCCCGAGAAATTAGCATCCTGTTGTTCTAATGTAGGGATTATTTACCAGTTTATCTGAGAAGTCATGAGCCAGGACAGAAGGAGAGAGGCAAGGGTAATACCCTGCCCTGACTCTAGCCCTGGCCCTGGCCACGGGCCCTGGACCCCAGCCCTGCACCAGCACCAGCATCAGTAGAGGCACCTGCTATTACAGGGCGGGAAGCTCTGCACTCTTCCAGCAGTATTATCATGAGAAGAGAAGCGTGTGGTCAGGTGGGTGGGATGGGAGAGGGGGGACAGTAGGGACACCCAGCCAAGATCTCGGTGACAGGGAGACATGGATGTGTCATCCTGCACCCACAAGCCCCTTGCTCTGGATAACAGTTATTCAGAACCCCCTGGGATGGGATTCTGCCCCTTCCTTCCCTCACCGGCCTTGACTGGTCACTTTATGTCCTTGGCTCTAATGGGGGAACAGTTTCCACTTTGAGGAATTGCTGTGACAGCCGATGTGTCCCCAGATAGGTGGGACACTTGGTAAAGGCTCAGCTTTATTATCAGGTACACTTAAGGGACGCTATTAACCAAGGCAAGAAATGGTGAGACCAGGTCAGCAGCACCAGCGTGAGCCATCTCTTGTCCCCAAAAGTCTTAGCCAGGCTCCAGCCTTAATCAGGCTCCAGCAGGCTGGATTCTCCTTCCCGTCTGCCTCCCCACCTCCCCAGTGCTTGGCCATCAGTTGAATTGCTCCCTGAGGGGCGTTGAGGGCATCATAGCCTATTCTTTTTGTCTGAATAGACAAAGGGCTTGGTTTATTTCAGGGAAGACACAACTTGAGTAATCTCACCTCTCAGGGGAGCAGATGCCTCAGGGTAGGAGGATGCTAGGGCGGTGAGGTGGGAGTGGGTGGGTGGGGGGAGCACCCTCATAGAAGCAGGGGGTGAGGGTGGGGGGTCAGAGAGGAGAAACCTGGAAGGGAGATAACATCTGAAGTGTAAATAAATAAAATAACTAATAAAAAATAATTTTTACCAATCCAAAAAAAAAATCTATTCACGGAATCTGGAATAGGGCCCTGTGGGCTTTGAAAACCAGCTGTCCTTATTTAGAATGGCCAGAAAGTGGATGGATGGATGGAAACATCCAGGGGTAGCACTCCACAGCTACTTAGATGTCTGGATGCCGCTGACAGAAGGCAGAGGTTTAAAATGACTTCAGCCACCAGCTGCACTGTTTCTTTAAGGGATTTTTTGTTTAGTTGGCTATGGAGTTGCCTAGGAAGGAGGAATGCGGGTGTGGGAGGTGACATTCCAATGCTGTGTATATTTCTGTATGGATGTGGAAAGGGGGCAGCTGGAATTGAAAATTCTGTCATTGTCTTCTCCCTGGGTGGGAGTCGTTTGGGTGGCTGCCTGTAGATGCAGAGCCTCTGAAATAACGAAACGCCGAGGGCTCAGGAGCAGGGCGCACCGTGCTTTCTTCAACACATTCTGTTCTTTTCAACTAGTCCTCGGGATGGGAGGGGGGCGCATATTATAGTTCGTCTTTGATTGTTTGCAATAGATGTTGACTTTGCTAATTACTGCTTTGGCAAAAGTTCTTTATCTCAGAAGGAAGACTCACCCAGAGGGGGTGTTGAGCTTGTCTTTAATACACTGCTTTCCAAAACATATGTAGACTTGGTCCCACGTTCAAAGAACCATGGACTCGCAGAGGCTGTAAGTAGGACCACGACGCGGTTCATGTCTGCATTGTGTAAGTAGGACCACAATGCATTTCTGCATACCCAGAAAGGGGTATCCAGAAAGATCCTTGAAGACAATTCTTATTTTGAGGAAAATTTGGATGATGCATGTTGTCATTTGAAATGTGAAGTGTCTCCTGGGTCTATATTATTTGAACAGTTTATCAGTAGCTGGTGGCACTATTTTAGAAGGCTGTGAACCTTTAGGAGGTGGGGCCTTGCTCAAGAAAGTGGGTAGTTAGAGGTGGGCCTTGGGCCTCTACAGCTCCGCCCCATTTTCTGTTGACACTCTGCTTTACCATTGTTGATGTAATGTGACCAGACCGCTTCCTGCTCCTGCCCGTTATATCACCCCTGCCACAGTGGACAACACCCCCAAAACCGTGAGCCGAGATAAACCCTTCCTCCCTTTGTTCTTCCTGTCAACTATTTTGTCACAGCCACGAGAACGGTCACTGATATGGTAGATTACTGTCTCGCTTTGAGTTTCCACTGCTGCGCAGAGGTGCCATGACCAAGGCAACTCTTACAAAGGCAAGCATTCAACTGGGGCTGGCTTACAGTTTTAGAAGTTCAGTCCATTACCATCGTGACGGGAAGCACTGCAAATGCTAGCAGAAGGACTTTAAACTCCTTATGGACAAACACTAAGCAAGATGCTCTCCGTCTCCGTTGAGTGAGTCTCCACACATAGCCCAACCCAATGCCTCCCTGCAGCAAGTTCCACTTGTACAACCATTTGTATGGAACCGAGGACTTCTTACATTTACCTTCATCTAGGTTCCCCTTGGGTCCTGTGTTGACAGGGAGTTCAACCAGTCGAGACAGCCAGAGGGGCCCAAATAAAACCCTGCTGTTTTTGATCAGCCTGCAGCAAAAGAGGTGTGACAGGTTCCTTTTGCAAATTAGCCCCTTTCTCTTGCAATAATACAGGTACCCACACAGTTGCAAAGGATGAGACAGAGGGATCTCATGGACCCTTTAACATGCTCTCTCAAAGGTAACGTCTCCCAAAACTACACAGACTGACATCACAGCCCTGAGGTTGCCACGGAGACAAACTGGAGAACATCTCCATGAGGCAGAATCCTGCAAGCGGCCAGTTTGCAGCCACACCTAGTTTTTCCACTGAAAACCCTTCCCTAGCCTCTTGAAATCACTCAAATATATAACTGTCCAGTTTTATAATTTTGAAAAGGCAGTAAGACATCAGTCATGCGGTACGCAACCTTCTGAGGATCCTTTCCATCCATACAATTCTCTGCAGGTAATTTTGCCTTCTTTTTTGCTGAATAGTATTCCAGGATAGAGCCGTGCCATATTCTGTTTATATACCCATGCACTGAAGACCTCCAGCCTTATGTTTTAAGCTCTGAACAGTAAAGGTACTGTAGACAATATCTCATATGAACGAGATTTGAGTTCTCTGGAATGAGCGTCTAGGACTGCCAGAACCTATGGGAGCTATACAGTTGCAATTTAGACATTGCAAAGTTGCTTTCCAGAGAGGCTGGGCATTGGGAGGACACAGCCATCAAGGGTCTCCCCATCGCTGTCTGTACCACGGCTGTTCTTGTTTGTCCGGCTTTTAAAGCGAACACAGCCATTCTAGTGGGTGTGTGGTGACATCGTGGGCTTTAACCTGCATCCTCAGCTGATCGAGTAGGGCTGCCTTCACTGACTATGGCATCTTCTGTGTATTCTGTCAGCTCAGATATCCGCTCACATCTTGGGCAAGATCGGATCTTTTTTTTTTTTTTTCCTTCCGAAAAAAAAAATCTATATGGTTTTGCATTTTAAGTCCATGATTTAAATTCATGATGAATTTTGAGCCAGTTATTGCAGAGACAGGAGATTTAAGTGAGGGACCGTTTGTTGCCCGCTTATATCCGGGAAGTCCGCAGCTATTACAGCTGACAATTCCATCAAGTTGCGTCTGAGCGGATTCCTCCCACTAATTTTTAAACTGTAATTACTGTGTTTGTCAGCTCACAGTTATTCGCTCCGTCCTTCTTGCTTTCTGTTTCTCTTGGGAAGGGGAGGAAAAGGGTCCGTTTGGCTTATGCACCCACACTGCTGTCCATCATTGAAGGAAGTCAGCACAGGAACTCAAGCAGGGCAGGAACCTGGAGACACGAGCTGAGGCAGAGGCCATGGAGGGTGCTGCTTACAGGCTTGCTCCTCATGGCTTGCTTAGCAGGCTTTCTTTTCCTTTCCTTTCTTTTTCTTTTCTTTTCCTTTCTTCTTCCTTCCTTCCTTCCTTCCTTCTTTTTTTTTTTTCCTGTCTCTTTGGTGAGACAGCTTAGAGGTTTTCATCTGACACAGTGGAGCCATTGTGGCCGGTGCAGCTTGTCCATGGCAGTGGGAACTTCGGCTTGCTATTCTCCATCCTTCAAAACAGTTGGGGACTGAGCACTCAAGCCACAAGCCAGAGGGAACATTTCAGATTAAAACCAGAACAAGCTTGGTAAAGGACATGTTTTCTCCCTCGGTAAAGGGAGAGAGGTTTGAGTGGTCAATTGTTCTGTTAGAAAGCAACAGATGGATGTCCTGAATTATTCCATCTATAAAGTAGGAGGAACAGAACTCTGTAATCGACACCAAGGTGACAGCTGCTCTTGTTGGGGGGGGGGGGGTGTGGTAGGCACAGAAAAGTGTGTTCCGTTGCCAACGCTAAGCTCATGGTTGTGTGGGAATCTCATTGTGTTACTAGATTCCTGATCACAGAGCAACCTCACCTCATGGTGGCACCTTGCAAAATTACTCATGACAAGCAGGACACTGTGACTTGGGGGTGAGCCCCAGCTCCGCCGTGAATCCAGTTCCTCACTGTCATACCATTTTTTTATTCTTAAGTGTATGTTTTTAGTACAGAGGACGACACAACATGGCCAATGTTGTTTTTCTATGTAGACGATGTTATCGGTCCAACTCTGATAAATGCATAGAAGATGAAGGCGTGGCACGTTCATCCATGCACTTGGCCTGGGTTCATGGATATGCAGGTCATCACAGGGATTCCTGGTTCTCTTCTAGGAGATAGCATGGTCTCTACATTCTGGCCAAGCCTCTCCTTCTACACTGTCATCCCATTAAAAGGCCCTTCATCGTGCATGGGGTCACGTGACTGTCAGAATAGGTGTTGACTGAAGGTTCTCAGGCATACTTCATCTTTGCACACAGCCTGGTAAAGCCCAAAGCAGATGTCCCCCTCTGGGTGAAATTTCACCCATCTGTGCAGTGCTCGTGTGACAGTAAGAGGTCAGAGTCCAGAGGGCACCTGTTGAGATTCCCAGGTTCTTGTGCCCTGGAATGCAGAAGCAGTGCAGGGCACTTGCAAGTGGACGAAGTAGAGACTTTACGAATGAGTAGGAAGGCTCTCCTTGGAAGAATGCAGTATAGAATCCAGTGCAGACTGTGACTGTACCTAGAGGCCTTCACCTCTCCCAGATACTGGCACATTCCGACTGAGACATGGCCTGTGAATCTCTAACAAACATCAAGTTCCGGGCCTCAAACCTGGGGAAGTGAGTTTACATCACTTGGTGATTTTGGTGGCTCCGTGTCTTGCTCCTCACCCCTTTCCTGTCTTCTGCCTGGGAATCGGAGATCCTGTCTCTGGCTCTTGCTGTGAAGCCTCTCCTGTCCTCAGAAAGCTTTAAGGAGAACCCCCTCTTCTGCTGTGTGGGTCCTGCTTCCTTTCCTCAGTGCATCTGTCACAGTGTTTTCCATTTGTCTGTCCAGAGCATTAATCACACTTCTAACTCCATAACCACGACAATCCATCCCAGCGTCTCCTCCCCCAACCCCCAACACTAATTTGCGACTGTTTGGGAACAGCAAATGCTGCACACCATTGAGCCCCCTCTCTGGCCCCAGCAGAGCCTTTTCTATCCACTAGAGCTGCTGCCCTGAAGTTGGCTGTTATGGGCAATCCTCTGATGAGCGGAGACAGCCATTTTGAAAGCAAGAGAAGTAGAAGAAGCTGGTAGCAGTGTTTTCACACCAGGGCTTTCTAGGCAGGAGCTTTCATGGAAGGGACAGTTTCCAAGATCTCTGGGATGTCGTCCTTCTTCCTCCCCACCCAATCGCTCCCGCCGCTGGTGAGATGTCTTCAATACCCTGAACATCCATTTTTCTCTCTACCGTTTTTTTGTTTTTTGTTTTTTTTCCTGAAGGATCCCTCTTGCCCTTGGTGTGATAGCTTCACACATGGCAGGGGACTGCCTTTCATTATAACTCAGTTGTGGCCAATGAAGTGTAAACTGAGGCCCAACGGGGAGGCGTCGTCTTTTGTAGCAATTATTTTCTGATAAAGTGGAACCAATGGCGTCAGCCAGCATGCCCCCTGGTCTCATTTCCTTCCCTGCCGTCTCTTCCTGGAATGTAAACACACCCCTCGAGGTATCACCGCAGCCTTTCTACAAATAATCAAATGCCAAAGTTTAGTAGTGGAGGAGCAGGTTAACCTTGGGAACCTAGATCTTTGCTGACCACCCCAGAGGCTGCAGTAGTCCTGGGTCACAGCATCAAGACAGCCACTGCTGGAGAAAAAAAGCCCATGCCTGCAAGACCTCATGGTTGGGTATCCTTTCCTTGACTGTCCTAGCGATGGATTCTGGCAAAGCACAAAGCCTCCTCTCTTATCCATGCCTCGGGGGTCACATGATTTGTCTCTCTGGCCTCGGAGCTCCTGCTCAACACAGAGAAACCTCAGCACCACCATATCTACACATTCCCGTCAGGATTTGCCTTGCTAATCTAAATAAGATAAATTGAGAAGATACATGGGTTGAACACTAGCAGAAAACATTAACAAGTCTTCGAGGCATCTCATCTTTGTGATTTCCACTCAGGGGAAGCAGAGGCATTCAGTAAATGTTGTCCCAGCAGCTGACTCGGGGAAGCTCCATGCTAATGTCATTAATTTTTTTTTTTTTTTTGCTGTAATAAAAGAATTGTAATAAGTGCTTGAAGGTGTCTTGGGGGAAATTGTGAATTCAATTTTGTGTTGATGCCATCAGTCATAAGTTATGATATTGGAGGCACTGAGCATAAAGAACAATGTGATTTGTCATTTGGGGAACCAGGAAGATGTCATCTGAAAGGAGGAGGATGCTTGGTGACCCAGGGCTCAATATGCCTATGAAAATTATCAATAAAGTTCATCCGATGCGATGGATTGCCTGGGATTCTGAAATGAATCTCAGTGGTAATTTACTGAGGAGATGACCAAAAAGAATCAGGGACATTGTTGTGTTCAGTGAGAATAATAATTCCCCTTCGAGATGCACTGCTGTCTTATTACCCTTTCGACGGTCGCAAGTGGATCACATTGTTTCTCCATTTTAGAGACAAAGTTTCCCAGTCTGAGGAGATATCAGCAAACAGCTTCATGTACCACAGACAAGAGTTGGCTCCAAAACCATCCCTTCAGGGTAGACTGTGCTCCCTGAGCCATGGGCCAAAATAAACCCCTTCTCCCTCAAGTCGTCTGAGAACCTGAGTTTAATCCCTGCATCCTGGAAGGCTGGAAGGGGAGAACTAACTCCATCAAGCTGCCCTCCGCCCTGCGCACGTGGTCAGCTATGGCATGTGACTGCCTATCTCGCCACGCATTAGCTTATTATTGATAATAATAAAAACAAGGGAAACTAATACAACCACACGCATTTAACAAAACGTCATTTTTAATTGGGAAACACACGATCGGCCGATCCTGATAGCTTCCGCATGGCCTCTGCTCACACACCTGGGTCCTTTCTTGTTTGGAGATAAGGGACATTTAATTGCTCATTTTGTCCTTACACAGCCTGAAGAAAATGAGTATCTAAATAAACAAAGGGGCTACCGGTAGGGACACTAGAGCAGGCAGGCTCATCCTGTTTGCTAGCTGGTGACAGGAACTTGGGCAGTAGGCAGGAAGCACCAAGAGCGGGGCAGTGATTGATGGTGGACGGCCTCCTCCCTCAGATTGACATTAGCCCCATCCCCATCAAGTATAGGCCATCGCTCTCCCCCGTGGTACGCAGTAAACTTTTGCACAATGTGAAGATGATAACTCTGGACCTCCGCCAACCTGCAATGCTGATAGAAGATTTAATTTAAGGAGCTCAGCTAATTACATCATTAGCCAGTGTGCGAAAACTCTTAATGAGACAAATATTTTGGACCAGGGAATTCAACAGCACTTTATGGTGCTTTTAATTAGAACGGAACTGGGGGACACATCTTTGTTTGCAGCTTCCTCCATGTTAACACGGCAGAACATGTTGGTGGGGGCAGCCAGTGTCCTTCTGTTCCATAGAGAAGCTTTGGGAGCCACGCGGACTATTTATTGTGGCACTTGCTCTTTGAATAACCAACAGGTGCCTGGCCCTGTGGAAGGCCCATTATTCTGAAATGTAAGAGAGTTAACCATGGTCCAATAAAGGAGAGAGATCTCCACTGCCAGAGAAAATCCAGCAAATGGGCTTCCCTATTAAAACATAGCACCAGGAAAACATCAGCTGTGTGTGTATATGTGTGTGTGTATGAACATGCATGCATGAATGTGTATGTACTTGTACATGCATGTATGCATGCATGGTGTGTGTGTGTGTGTATGTGTTGAACATGCATGCATGAGTGTGTATGTACCTCCTGTACATGCATGTATGCATGCATGGAGTTTGTGTGTGTGTGTATGAACATGCACTCATGAGTGTGTATGTACCTGTATATGCATGTATGCATGCATGGGGTTTGTGTTTGTCTGTCTGTCTGTCTGTCTGTGTGTGCATGAACATGCATGCATGAGTGTGTATGTACCTGTACATGCCTGTATGCATGCATGGAATTTGTGTGTATGTATGTGTGTGCATGAACATGCATGCATATCTATGTACCTACACATGCATGCATGCATGCATGAGTGTGTGTGTGTGTATGTGTATGTATGTGTGTGTGTGTGTGTGTGTGTGTGTATCATTAGTGCTTAGATTTAAATGCCAACTTGCCACAACCTGGAATCACCTGAGAAGAGAGTCCCAAGTGAGGAATCACCTAGATCAGTTTGGTCTGTGGGCGTGTTTGTGGGATTGCTCAGTGACACCACTGGAGGCTCCCTAGGCTGGGCCCTGAGCTGCACAAGAGTGCAGAAAGCTAGCTGGGTGACCAAGCAGGTAGCATGGGTACATTTGTGTCTCTCTGCTCTTGACTGTGGAGGTGACGTGAATAGCTGCTTACATTCCAAGGCTAACTTCTTGGCAATAATGGATTGTGGCCTGGAATTGTAACTGAGGTATGCGCCCCTGTCTGTCCTAGGTTGCTTTTGGTCAGTGTATTTTACAAAGAACAGGAGCAGAGCCAAAAGAACATTACACATCTTCCTCTATCACTCTCCTCCTTATTTTTGATTATGGTCACTCACTGAACCTGCAGCTCACAGATTTGCCCCAGTTAAATGAAGATAAAGACAGTGTCTGTCAGAGGCAGACAAAGCTGTGCTTTGAGGGACATTTATGGAAATTATGGTTTCTTGCAGTAAAAAACCAGAGCTTGGAGAGATGGCTCAAGATGGCTCAGTAGCTGAAGTGTCTGCCTTGCAAACATAGGACCTGAATCTTAATTTTTTAGGGCTAAAGAGATGGATCAATGGTTAAGAGCATTTTGGGGATTCAGTTCCTGTCAACCGCACGGTGGTTCCAATGAATCTGACAACCTTTCTCCACAGGCATTAAACATGCATGTGCTGCACACACATACAAACATTCGTACACATAAAGTAAATATTAAAATAATCGCATTTTATTTTATTTTATTTTATTTTATTTTTTGGTTCTTTTTTTCGGAGCTGGGGGACCGAACCCAGGGCCTTGCGCTTCCTAGGCAAGCGCTCTACCACTGAGCTAAATCCCCAACCCAATAATCGCATTTTATAATCCATCTGTGGTAGCATGTGACCCCAGCGCTGGGAGGAGGACTCAGGCGGACCCCTGCGTTTGCTCGGCCTTCCTAGGCTACTAGAAGACAGTAGAAAGTACATTCCACACTATGCAGTCACTGCACACTGCCTCACACCCTTCCCCAACAGAGCCACTTACCTTGTTGCTGAGGCCAAACACGTGACAAGAAACCATTTAAAGGAGAGAGAAGTGCATCCTGGAATACATCAGGGTGGAAGTCAGAGTGGAGGGCCTGAAGCAGCCAATCACATTGCTTCAGCATTCAGGAGTCAGAGAGATGAACAGGAAGTAGGACTTGACTAGCAAGCCTCAAAGCCTGCCTCCCGTGAGTCACTTCCTCCAGCAAGCCCCACCTCCTGAAGGTTCCCTGCTATGATGGAGTGCGCTCAAAAGCAGGCGCCTTGGGGGAGAGAGGGTGTTTCCCTTGCAGAATATTCTCTCCCTGAAAAATGTTTATCCCCTCTGTTTAAGACTGTTACTCATCCAGGTGCGTTTTCACGATATTTTCTTGTATTTTACTACACGAAAGAGCTGGTTTAAAGTTCTCTCGTTTTGTTTTCTGTAGTAAAGAACCAGAAGCTTCCATCCTGGGGAAACCAGTCTTGCCTCTTTCCCCTCGTTGATTTATGAGAACTCCAGGTTTTACAGATGAGCTTCAGGAGGCTGCTGTGCTCTTCCTGGAACCCTGCTGTGTTAAAGTTAAGCTCAGGGTCCACTAAGGTCTCTGTCAGGGAGGTTTGCTGAGTGAGCAAGGAAAGCTTCATCTCTGCCAAGCTACCCCAAGATGCTTTTCCATCTAGATTCATGGGGACTGAATGAGAGAAAGCTAAGGGGGTCCATCCTTGGGGAGTTCACGGACATCTGCCGCTCATGTGTTCCAGGGAAGAGAATGAGTTGCCTACCTTTTGTGTAAGAACCTGGCACCACATGGTTATCTAGAGACGGCCACCCGGTCCTCCCAGGAAAGGACCTCGCTTGCTGAGAGCAAATCCAATGACTTATCCTTGTCCTCCCACCCCACCCCCCAACCCCCTCGCTGTGGCTACCTTGACAGGCTCACTGTAAAGGAGTCACAGGAAGCAGAAGGGCAGAAAGAAACATCCCACGTCTACAGATGCTCGTGAGTCACTGGAGAGCCCTGTGGGAGAACCAGCTGGTACCATCATGGAAGTGTATGCTAGGAGTAAATGCTGTGTCCTCTGGTTGACAGCTCTGACCCAGAACTGCCAAACCAGATGGTTGCTGCTATTGCTTTTTTTAAGCTGGTGCAGGCGTGGTGACACATACCTGTAATTGGAGTACTGGGGAGGAACAGGCAAGAGGGGCTTGAATTTGAGGTTAGACTTTGCCAAGAAGAAGAAAGAGGAGGAGGAAGAGGGAGGAGGAAGAAGAGGAAGAAGAGGAGGAGGAGGTAGAGGAAAGAAAGGAAGGAGGAGAAGGAAGAAGGAAAGAAAGAAAGGAAGGAAGGAAGGGGAGAAGGAAAGAAAGGAAGGAAGGGGAGAAGGAAAGAAAGGAAGGAAGGAAAGAAGGAAGAAAGGAGGAGGAGAAGGAAAGGAAGAAAGAAAGAAAAGAAGGAAGAAAGGAGGAAGAGAAGGGAAGAGAAGAGAAGGGAAGAATATTGTGGGCCCTAGATATCACAGACTCACAAAGTCGTGTGTGTGCCTGCAACATATCAGCACATGGGAAACTGAAGAGCAACAGGACAGACAGAGGTGATGTGGGGAGGGAGGGGCCGTGGGGTGCAGTGATTATGCTCAAAGTTTATTACACGTTCATGAAATGGCCTTAAGTAACCCTGGTTAATGAAAAGGGAAATGGGAACTATAGCTTTAAAGAAACGTATGGCACAGACTAAGAAATGGGAAACTGTTGGGACCTAGACTCAAGCAAGCCAACAATGGAAGGCAGCATTTCCGAGAGCGTTGAGCGCTATCTCTGTGCTTGATACTAAAGAATTGTTACCGTAGGCGTGGGAAGAGCATGGAGGCTAGAGAGGCGGCTCAGCCACTAAGAGCAGCCTCTCGGGTCATCTGCAAATACGTGTGTGTGTGTGTGTGTGTGTGTGTGTGTGTGTGTGTGTGTGTGTGTGTTTTCATAGTCTCTTACATATCATTGGAAATAAAAATAAATCTAAAAACTAAAAAGAATGCGGGTATTCTGTTCAGTTTACAAAGGAATAAAAAGAGGGACTCCTTCCCTGCCCACCCCCGGGCTACGTTCACCGCGTTCACCGTGTTCACCGTGTTCACGGAGCTCTTGAGATCACTGCGAACAGGCCAGTTCCATGCAGAGTCTCCAGAAGGCTAGTCTAGCACCTGCTCAGGGGAGCCATTCACAGGATGTCTGTCTCAAACCTCCCCGTCACCCAACCTTGGGCTCTCTAAGCTTCTAAGAAGGCCTCTCTGGTGTCAGAGTGGAAGCATGATCCTAATTTCTGAAATGAGCTTTTGAATAACCAGATAAGGATGATTTTGTGACCTCACAAAATGAACATTTAAGGGCAGGAATGAGGTACAAGCAAACCACTTCACACCCCTCCCCTTTCAGTCTGAATAACTAAGTCCTGCTCATCTGGCATAGACCGCTGACGTCTCTCTGTATTCTACTGCTGGTCTTCACAGGCCAACGGAAGGTGGCTGAACCAGTTCTTCCTCTCCGGGGTGGAATGCCAGTAATGGTTGACAGAAGGCACAGAAGGGCGCTAAGGAGTTTTAAGTAGGAAATGCCTCTCAGGGCAGTCGCCACTTAAATTTCCCCCTAATAAAGTCTGCTGTGACTGTCAGAAAATTTTTATTGCACCATCATTAAAGAGCCACTGCAGCTGGGCTTTCCCTTCAGGGCCTAAAAAGTATTGGTAATTTTTTGCAAGTCAGACCACAGGGTGAGAGCTTATCAGAGAGTCATTAGAGCCGCACCGCCTCACTTAGTCAGACCGCCCACCCCGTGGACCTCAGCAGGATAGAAAATAGGACTTGGCACCTTTGACAACAAGAACACATCGATCCACTCAATTGAGTCCCAGGCACTGAATCGATACCAGCTTCAGAGGCTCTCTGAAATTTATGCCCATTTTCTTACTTCTCCTTCCACTTAACCAGAGCCTCAGTAAGAATTAGAAAAGTGGGGGTTGGGGATTTAGCTCAGTGGTAGAGCCCTGGGTTCAGTCCCCAGCTCCAAAAAAAAAAAAAAAAGTGGGTTTTATTTGAGTTCCCATGACATAATTAAAGATACTCTGGGCCATGTGTCCAGAGTCCGACCACGATGCCATGGACATCCCGGAGCATCATTCCTGAATCTCTGATAGAGATATACTCTGTGTACTAGTCAGGGGTCTCTAGAGAGACAGAACCAACAGACTGAGTATATATCAAGTCTCTTAGGCTGGCTTACAGGATACAGGGAGGGCAACCTAATTGTGGCTGAGAACCGGGAGGTAAGTGGACTTACCAGTCTCAATCTTCTGTCCACCATGGAAAGCTGAAGAGACTGGGCTTTCATGTCAGCCGGGGATGTGAACAGCACTCACAAGCAGAAGGCAAAGGAAATCGGGAGTAAAAGAGGGTCCTTCTCTTCATGCTTGCTGAGAGCCTACAGCCCAGCATCCCTGGTCTAACCGTTGGAAGCATCCTGAGGTCATTTTCTCAGGCAGTGGTGAAGAATTTTACAGTGCGTTCAAAGACACCAAGCAGGGACAGAGAATACCTTGCTTGCCTCACGGAAACTCCAAATTTCCCAACATCTCACCCTGGATTCTAAAATCTGAAAAGCGGGAGTCACTGGGAGGGGAACAACGTGAGTTACAGTGGTCTTCCCAGAAACACGTGCAGCCTGGTGAGGGCGGGTGATGAGGTCTTCTCTTTAAAGGGTGTTCTTACACACACGTGTGCACACCTCAAACAGCGGATGTGTGCTCTCCTGCCGGGTCTCATTCTCCAGTTCTCCCCAGGTGCTTATGCATATCATCGTGGAAGAAATTTGGAGATTAACCATTGATTCAATATGGCAGCCAACCCGAGAGGGCGGGAGCTGTTGTGTCTTTGATAATCCCCCATAAACGGCATGGATAAGACGTTCAGCCTCAGGGATGGGGAGATGGTTTGATTGGTAAAGCGGTTCTCTGACAAGCGTGAGGACCTGGGTATGATTCCCCAGAACCCATTGGGGCAAAAGCTGTAAGAACAGTGTTTGGTGGAAAGAGAGAAATGACCTGTTGTCACCAAACAGCCCTCAGAGCAAAACTCAATTCATCCACTGTCATCCCAGTTGACCCTACAAAAGCAAGCTCACCAGTGAGAGGCCCCCATCGTCATCACCTCAGCCAGGACTCTATGCTCAATCAGGATAGAAATAGAAACCAAGATCTGTCTTTGCCAAGTCGACCCCACAGGTCCACAAAACACCCCCAGACAGTGCCTTCAGACAGGGACTGAGCCACAGCCAATGAGCCAGTGGAGGTCATTTTGTATTCAAACCATCTGAGTCCGCAAGGACCGACTCTCAAATGGATGGATGAGTTTTTGTTCATCTTTTCTATGTTGCTGCTTTGAACTTGGCTATTAGGACCCCGCCTCTAAGAGACAGACACATAGCAAAGTTAAACCTCTAAGCTTCAAGCCGAAGGCTGGGGTTGGCGGAGTAGCCAGGTTTAGAGAGCCACCGTGTGGTGTCTCCGGAGAAGTACCAAAGCCTCTCTGTAAGTCTGTCTCCCTGCTTCACTGCGTGCCCCTGGTTTGCTCTGGTACCTTTACCTTTCACTGTGCCCAGTGTCAGCGGGCAGTGACCCCCACAAACACAACCTACCATTCACACTGACGGTTTTCACTAGAGACCACATTTAGTCTTTCTAGTTGTCCTCGCCCAAGAAATGAAATGCCACAGAGTCCAGGCCCAAAGGGACCTACAGGTATGGGGCAGCTTTGGCTCCAGACAATGAGCTAAGAGTGGTCTGATCATCGTGGTCTTGGCTTCCCAAGAGCGTGTGGTGGTATAATGTCGAACCTTGGGTGTCCACTTGTTGGAATCTGAAATCAACTAACAGACCAACCTTTGGATGTGTCTGTGAAGGTATTTCCGGGAAGAGTTAATTGAGCGGACGGCACCTTCCAGCAGTTGCCCAGATACGAAGAAGTCTGAGAGGGAATCAATCAATGCTGCTGTCTTCCTCTGCGTCACATTGCTAAGTAAACCCACCCTGCTGCTGTTGCTGCCACTCTTGCTCCACATCAGAATCCAACTTCTCTGGCCTTCCAACGTGGACTGGGGACCAGCGGCTCTAGGATGCCTAAGGCTTTGGGGACTGACTAGGACTGCTGAGCTGAGGCACCCAGGCTTGTGGTTTGAACGGCTGCTGGGTTCTCCAGTATGTAGGTTCTCTGGTGTGTAGACAAGCTCATAGCACGTGAGCTGATCTAATAAACCTCTTTTGCATTATATATTCATTCTCTTTGTTCTGTTCCCCTAGGGAACTCCAACTAATACAAGTAGGGTACCCAGCACCTCCTAGAGGGAGACTTCAGATGCCCTTGAGCTGTGGATGTGGGCACACACACTGACAGCCCTTGTCTTGAAGCCCAGGACACCAGCTCCTTCAGTGGGCTGCTTCTCCCTCTGACCTCCCCCTTTCACATGCAGCGTTTTTGTGTTAACTTAATAAGCCTCGTATTTTAATTAGGGTTTTACTGCTGTGAACAGACACCATGACCGTGGCAAGTCTTATAAAGGACAACATTTAATTGGGGCTGGCTTACAGGTTCAGAGGTTCAGTCCATTATCATCAAGGCAGGAGCAGGGCAGCATCCAGGCAGGCATGGTGCAGGAGGAGCTGAGAGTTCTACATCTTCAACCGAAGGCTGCTAGCAAAATACTGATTTCCATGCAGCTAGGATTAGGGTCTTGAAGCCCATGCCCACAGTGACACACCTACTCCAACAAGGCCACACCCACTCTAATAAGGCCACACCCACTCCAACAAGACCACACCCACTCAACACGGCCACACCCACTCCAACAAGGCCACACCCACTCCAACAAGACCACACCCACTCAACACGGCCACACACACTCAACAAGGCCACACCCACTCAATAAGGCCACACCTACTCCAACAAGGCCACACCCACTCAACAAGGCCACACCTCCTAATAGTGCCATTCCCTGGCCCAAGCATATATAAACCACCACGCCTTGCTTCCCTGGAACACTGGGAACGCCTTCTCCTTGGACGAAGGCTCCCTCTTCTGCTCTTTGGGGCACAGGAGCCATTGTGGCCTGTGGACATCTGCTTGCAGTTGCATCTGAGCACAAAGGTAGAGAAGGGCTTCTTACTGAATCTGTTTTCCATCAGCCTGTCATTAAATACTCCAGACCCCGGCACACACCAGCTGCCAGGGCGAGCCCATGCAAAGCAGCTTTTGGATGTTAATAGTAGTCTCTCTCTCTCTCTCTCTCTCTCTCTCTCTCTCTCTCTCTCTCACACACACACACACACACACACCACCAAGACTGTCCATGGCAAATTGTGTGATTCGATGAAACCATCAATAGAGTTCCCTTCTTTCGCTTTTCATGTTGAAAAAAAAAAAAAATAACGGACTGAGTCCTGGCCTCTGAGTGGGAGGAGACAGGATACGCTGGAATCTAAGATGATTTTGGCTGCTGGTGTCAGACATTACAACAAAGAGACGCAGTCTGTAAGCGAAAGCGAAGGCATGGGTGATGGGCCAGCAGGTATCAGTTGCACATAGAATCTTGGCTGAGGTGGGACCCTGTGTCCACTTACCTCTCAGTGCTGGGACCCCCTCCGGCTCGAAACTGTACAGGTCCTACACATGCTGCCACAGTCTCTGTGAGCTCTCTCATGTATCGGCCCTGCTGTGTCTGGAAGACTGTTTTTTGTTTTGTTTTGTTTTGTTTTTAGAACCACCAAGTACGTCTGGCTTTTATTATCTTTCTGCCCCTTCTTCCACATAAATCCCTGAACTGTAGGGCAGGGGATTGATGAAGATATCCCATTCAGGACTGAGTGTCCCAAAGTCTACACACTGCCCAGTTGTGGGTCCTTGCGCTAATTCCCACCTACAGCAAGAAGAGGCTTCTCTGAGGAGGGGTGGAGAGAGGCACCAATCTGTGAGTACGAGTGTGTCGTTAGGGGTCATGTTATTGTTTATTTAACAGAGTGGTAGTGACAGGCTGTCCCTTGCACACACACCCTGTACAGTCTTGGGTTCTTGGCCCCTTTAACAGTGTCAGATATGGGCTCCACTTCACCCGAAGTGGGCCTTAAGTCCAATCAAAGAGCGACTGGTTGCTCACACAAAATTTGTTTCGCTATTGCACCACATATGTCGCGAGCAGGGTGACAAAGATTACTACTTCTCTCCTCTAGTGTCATGCAGACACGGTCCCAGTGTGTGAATGCTACTAAGTGAGGCTGCTAGTCAGGCACCAGCTTGACTTTTGCAAACCCAGCGACGTGAGTAAATGCTGTCTTTAGCACTACAGTCTTACCATCAGGTTGTAGACAGCAAGCAGGAGCCCTGATAATGCCCTGTGATGTTCAGAGAAGTGTCTATGAGACCCCCTTTAGCCGACGACTCGACAGGATGTAGCCAGTTCCTGGCGCTGGAGGTTTTGCCTGGTGGCAATACGATGACCGATAGAGCCAGCTTACTCAGCTAGTGGTGGTGTGGCCCTGGCTGTCGGGCACCGAGAGGCATGTGGTGAACGTTGGGTAAAATGCCCTCCATTTACAAGGAAAGCCTAGTGGGTGTGGGCAAATAGAAACATGCCTAGAACATGGCTGTCACTCTGTGCCATACTTCCTAGTCAAACCCGAGACCACAGCCAGCCACAGGTGACTCGGGTGACCTGCAACCTGAAGGCCAAGGCAGAGCTCGCTTCTCTCTGCTCCTCTTCTTTGTATCCGTTGTGGCTGCTGTCTGCCCTCCCAGCAAGTGAGAATGTATCTCTTTTATTGTCCTCCGTAGCCGACTCTGCTACACAAAGCGAGCTGTGAGGGGAGGAGGTGGGGGTGCCCTGTCTTCTCTCCTTAGTAACACCAGGCCCACAGATCCAGTCTCTTAGGTTACCTGACCTGACTTCAGCTGCAGGCTTTGTGGAACTGCTCACCTGTGGGTCGTGGCAGTTCTCTTCTGTCCCTGATTTGTTCCAAATCCTGTACTATATTCATTAGTTGTCAAAACGGAAAAGAAATGAGAGAGGGGGGGAGGGGAGGGGAGGGAAAGGGGGGGAGAGGAGAGGAGAGGAGAGAAGCGAAGCCTATGTCTTTAAGCACAAGAAGTGATTTGGGAAGGAGATAGTTTAAAGGCTGGACTGCAGGTCCACAGGTCTCCACAGACTGAAGGGGATGGAAAATTCTAGGCCTTGAGAGGTCCGGATTGACCGAGTACTTGGGACAGGTCCAAGGAGCCTCTTGCCCTGTGTGTAGGTACAGAATGCAACAAGAGGGTTTAAGACAGTGTGGTTTTAAAAGCTGTGTACCTCAGCCAGGGGCATAGCTCAGTTGCTAAAGTGCTCACCTTGAAAACCCAGGGAACCTGAGTTCATTCCCCAGATGGTACATTTCAAAACCCCAGGCCTGGTGATGCACACCTGTAATCCCAGCAGCAGAGAGGCAAAGACAAGTGCATCTCTGGGGTTCGCTGGCCAGTCCGGCTAGTCCTACTTGGTGAGTTCCAGCCCATGAGAATCGTTCAAAGAACCAAGAGGGACGTCTCCTAAAGAACAAACCCTGAGGCTGTCCTTGAACCTCCACACACATCCCATAGTTTTAAAACCACACTCTGTTTGCAGCAGACACACAGCTGAGCTACCCGTGTAAGCTCCCCTCCCCACATACGTGCTGTGGAGGACTCCTCTTCCCTCCCTCCCACACCTTCCCAAGGTTTGTTGTCCTACAGCCTTTTGCTTCTAAGGGTGATTATGGCTGATTCTCTACCCAGGCCCTTGTGCTACCTTGTCTGTGAATTCACGTGTGTTTGGCGCCACCGCGTGGACAGAAAGTATAAAGCCCAATAGGAAAGCAGTTTCCACGTTTGCAACTTTGAATCTGGGTGAGGAGAAACCAGTGTTACCAAGTTGGTGGGCTTGAATCATGCTTGCATTCCATGAGTAGTTGCAAACTCCAGAGACAGACCGGGATGGTGAGCTCGGTCTCAGTGACGCACACCTGGGTGCCGCCACCAGCCTGAGTGTCTCCCACTTGGAACGCCTGTGTCCTGCTGTAAATAGTGCTGAGCTGGACCCACATCAGGACGATGCCTTTATCAGAGGCCTCAGAGCATCAAGAGCCCAGATGGTTTGGGGACTTGAACTAACAATCTGTAAGTCTGAGTCACAGAGTGGCTAAGTCCAGCTCCAGTCAGTGACTAGCTGTTCCTCCATAGGCTCGTGTGTTTGAACATTTGGAAAGCTGTGGAGCCTTCTGGATATGGGCACAGCTGGCTGACGAAGGCTGCCGGGTGAGGGGGGGTAGGTTCCAAGGGTTTTTAGCTTTGCTCTTTGTATTAGTCATGATTCTCTAGAGTCACAGAACTTATGGAATGTCTCTATCTCTTTCTATTTGTCGTGATACTTACAGTCTGTAGTCCAGCTCCCCAACAACGGTCAGCTGTGAATGGGAACTAGATCCAAGCATCTAGTAGTCACTTAGTCCCACGAGGGTAGCCGTTTCAGCTGTGGAAGTAGCTTCCAACAGTGCTGGCAAGTAAATGCAAGCAGGTGAGGAAGAACCAATCTTCCTTCTTCCAATGTCCTTACGTAGGTCTCCAGCAGAAGGTGTGGCCCAGATTAAGGTGTGTACCACCATGCCTGGATCTGGAACTTTTATTTGTACCAAGCTGACCTTAAACTCAGAGATCTCCTTACTTTAGTCTCCTGGGATTAAAGTTGTGTGCAACCTTGCCTGGACCTAAGCTTTTCATGGCCACTATGCCTCAAGATCCCTGTGCCAAGATCCAGGTCAGAAACTTGTATCTCTCAGCCTCAAGATCTGGATCACAGGTTAGCCCTCCAGTTCTGGATTGTAGTTCATTCCAGATATAGTCAAGCTGACAACCAGGAACAGCCATTACCCTCTGCTTACCCCGCTGCCATGATACCCAGCTTCTCCAAGCTCCCTCTGCCAAAGGTTGAACCACAGTGGCCCCATACCTTCCTTGACCCCCAAACAAGGCCCTCCCTTGGGTGCTTCAGCCAGTGTTTGCTCACAGTGACATACAGTACTGAATAGTCACACTCTCTAGTCTCAGGGTTGGGAACATTTGGAGCAGATGCCACTGTGTAACCTCCATTCCTCCCCGGCCCTGCAGAACTCAGACTTGCAGTGTCAGCTATGTTACAAGCTGGTTTCCAGAAAATGTCACTATTCAAATGCATATCCTGTGGGCTTCCTCTCTGTGGCCAACCCTCCCTAAAAGAGTGCAAATTCTAAAGTAAAGCCTGAACTTCTTCTCAGCGGACGCCAACCCAATGTCAGGCTGCACAGAGGCCTCCAGGGTCCACACAGAGTTCACACTGCTTTCTTTGAGCTGCCCCTGGAGGCGTTTATTAACTTAGAGAAAACCAGCCAATAACCAGCAGACTCCCCCTCCCCCGTGGCTTGCATGTATGGGTTGGAGGCCGAAAAGCAAGGCAGGATTCGAGTGCAAGTTACCTAATCGCCCTAAGTCTCAGTTTCTTTATCAGCGAGGCGGCAGTCATCCATGCAGACCCTACAGATGGTTCTGGGCAATCCTTAGCCATACAGATGTCTCTATGGTGCTGGGTTTTCCATACCGGAGGCCTCTGACTCACACTTTTCTTTTTTTAACTGAGAAGATGGATGGGGGGAGGGGTTATAGGAGGGTATAAATGTGGAATTTTAAGCAGTTTAGGACCAGGTGAAAATAAAAGCGGGTGAACCCCTGTTCAGAAGTGGACTGGTTACTGTCTGGTGCTGTGGTAAGACATCACGACCAAAAGCAACTTGGAAGGGGAAAGGGTTTGCTTGGACTATTACACTTCCCAAGCACAGTCTATCATGGATGGAAGTCAGGGCAGGGCCTCGAGCAGGAACCTGGAGGCAGGAACAGAAGCAGCCACCATGGAGGGGTCCTACTTACTAGCTGTCCAGGACTTGCTCAGTGCCACCTGCCCAGGGGTGGCACTGTCTTTGATGGCCTGGGTCCTCCCACGTCAATCAGGAAGATGTTCCCACAGACTTGCCTACTGGCCAGTGTAATAGAGGGTTTTTCTCTTTCCTTCAAATTGAGGTTCCTCTTCCAGACGGCTCCAGCTTGGGTCAAGCTGGGATAACACTGAGAAGCCAGGAAGTGATTAAGAACTCCAAGCTGGTGGCTGTGGAGAGGTACCCCACATAACTAGATTTAAATATTTTATTTCTTATTAAATTTGAGTGTGTGTATCACACACATGTGCACAAAGAAGTGTGTGTGTGTGTGTGTGTGTGTGTGTGTGTGTGTGTGTGTGTGTGCATTTAGAAACAGATCAACCTTAGGTATTAACCTCAGAGGCTGTCTGCCTTGGTTTTTGGCACTGGGTCTCTCTTGGCCTTGGGACTTCCTAGATTGGCTGTCCAGTGAGCCCCAGGTCCCCACCTCTCTGTGGGACCACAAGGGCACATCACCAGGATTTGCTGTTTTGCAAGGGTCTGGAGGCGGAACTCAGGTCTCTGCGTCTGCACAGCAAGCCTCATCCCTGCGTGCTCTCCTCACTGAATACAAAGCAAGCCACTGTGACCATTTAGGAGGACATCAGAGCCACTAAACCGACAGACGAGCTGTTTTTAAAAAGTTTATTAAAAAGCTAGACAACATACGTAAACATTTTTGTCAGCCACAGGCTTCTGAGTATAGCACATCCATCCGGGCTCCAGCTGCTAGTCTCTGCGGTGGGCAGAAAAAGCAGAGTATGGATTACACAGGAACCGGGTCTACAGAAAATGAATATTCAGGTTCTGCTAGGTGTGTTAGCACACACAGAAAATCTGGGGTCTCAGTGAAAACCTTCATGAAGACCTGCAGCAGCCGTGGGTAAGATTGGCTCCTTCTGGTGTAGTTATCATTGTAGCATGGCTTCCTTTCTAAATTTATCACAGTTTGGCAAAACGAAGAGAAGGGAGGCTGGGACACAGAGCGAGAGAGGACATGACGGATAGACAGACACGTCTGATTTCACCATCTCTGTCATGCACACATTCCACCAGAGTGCGACAGAAGCAAAACTGAACACAGTATATGTTCCTTCCGTGCACAGGGTATTTGGGTCATGCCCTTTACTTTTAGCTTCTCTTGGAAAGAAGAGGCCAAGCAGTCTGTCCGATGTGACCAATGTTGAGCAAACTATATCCCTGTCACACCACTTAATGGCTACTGAAGTGAGGCAGAATCGCAGACTGGAAACAACACAGGAAGTCTGGTGAAAGCCTGAGGTTTTGCTCCAAGCGTCTGAAACCTGCCTAGAGCAGGCAGTAAGGTCCTCCTCTCAGGTCACCCGCAGACAAACCTGTATGTGACTTAGATGTCATCATACCTGATTGAATCCCCTTTGAACTTCCGCTATTATCGGTCAACCAAGATACAATGTTAACTAAAACATGAAGGGCTACTGGTAATTTAGTTTCCTACTGTCTGGGACTTTAAGTATTTACTATCTGCCTCACAGATAACTACATTCTGGTGACAGAAGGGGATCACAGTACTCAAGAAGCCCAGACAAGGACACTGAGCTCCTGAAGAGTCACCCAGTCCCAGCGATATGGCGCCCTCTCTGTGAAGTTATGGAAGTGATTCACGAATAGCTTTAAGTTGGTTCCAATCCCATCTGCTATCCAAAGTCACTTCCAGAAGTCACCTGCGTCTTCCCGCCATGCCCACTCACCCCCACAGATGACCCCGCTGGCTCAGGGTTAGATGGAGTGTGAAAAGCTGACTGGAAACCCTGATGGTCCTGCTGTCTCTTGCACAGGTAGTATTGTTAGTGTTGGCAAAACTGCTGGTTCAGGGAGAGATAAGACCACACAACATGTATGTTCATGGTGCGTGGGCTCTTCAAAGATAGCTGGCCATGGATCATTAAATGTTTAAAGGCTTCTAGAACATGAAGAAACTCCCCACTTCTGGCTACTACTGAGCCATTTCTGCAGGGAAACCAGTAAAGCGGCCTTGTGCAGGGTGCCAACTATTAGTGCCTGGTATCAGTGATGCTCAGCAGTTACTGCTAAGGTCTGAATCTGAGACATCCGGGCTCTATTTGTTTGGTCTTCACATAGGAGTGCTGCTTTGGGAGGTTATAGAAACAGGAGAACAAGTTCAGTGAGGATGTGCCCCGGGGCTGTAGCTTGCCCTAATTTCTTCTTTTCTCCCGCTTCCTGCCCACCATGATGAGAAGACACCCCAACAGGCCCTTCCCACGGTTGCACTGATCCCTCTGAAACCACGAGCAAAGTAAATAGTTCCTCCCTTTAAGTTGTTCTAGGGCATTTTGGTTGCCTGATACAAAAAATGACAATATAGTTACATTCAATAAAACCTTTAAAATATTTTAACTTTTAAGTGTGTGTGTGTGTGTGTGTGTGTGTGTGGTGTGTGTGTGTGTGTGTGTGTGTGCCGTCTGACATGGGTTCCAGGAATTGAACCTGGGTCCTCCAAAAGAGCTAGATGCATGCGTCAGTGTTGAGCCATCTCTTCGAGCCTCAATAAAGCGTTTATAGGTTATATCCTCCTGGAAGAGGGCTATCCTTGTGTACCTCAGGAGTCAACTGGATACACTTCCACATTACAAGGCTACTATTTCCTCTGGGCAGTTTAAATAGGACTCTGCATTACCCCCAGACAGTAGGACCTTTCCCGCCCCCCTCCGTAAATAAACGCTTGCTTTTATCATCACATTGTTACAGCTGAGAAGTGAGTAGCTATGTCTTGGCTTTCTGCTGTGTAAAAGCAGACAACAAATAAAACCCCAAAAGGACAAGAAAAAGAGAGAAAAGATGAAGGCAGGAAGAAAAGACCAGTCACTGCAGTTTTGCCGTGTGCGTGCCCGCTCACGGGCAGGGCACAGGAAAGACTGAAGCAGAGAAACTGGCTCGGATGACCCCACCTCCGCGGATAGTCATTCGGACCTCTGTGTATTTGAAGCCACTGTGTCAGCATCCGCCTCTAGCATCATAGGCCACGCGTCCGAAACATAGCACAAGGCACGCGGTGCCTCCGTGTGACCGCATCAAATGATAATGGCGGGAAGGCAGAGGTCATCAGGTCAGAAAGTCTTTCTCCAGGGCGTAGATGGACGGTTGACACATCACGCTCTTCACTCGACACAAGGGCATGGCACGGTCCTTGTTTTGACCTTCTAAGCTGGTGTCCAGAACCTGGCACCTGCTTCTCTCTTGAGCACCAAGAAAACAGGCAAAGGCTGGCACCGCATGGTCCTTGTCACAGGCCCAGGCAGCTGGAGGTGTTGTCCTCAATGAAGCAGTCTGTGGCCTTTGTGGCGGGGCAGGGCATGCCTGGCACTTGCCCAGAACAACTTGAGGTTGCACAGGAGAGTCCTGGCTGGCCAGGTCTGTTTGAGGTCCAGGGGAGGGAGAGTGTGGTGGCCCATAGTCTCCAGGAGCACCTGAGGGTGAAGAAAGCCAAGTCAGACAGTGTGCAACGAGAAGACCGACTTCTGAAGCAGTGAGTGATGAGAAAGACAGTGACAATTCAAGCAGATAAGGATGCTACCTCGAGTTTCAACCACGTAATTATGTAAACCATCCCCAGCCACCGGCGTGTGTATCCCTAGTGAAGCTATGACATTAGACCCAGGGAAATTCTCCCACCCACTTCACATCTAGGATATCAGACAGGAGCCACCATGCCCAGCTCAAATGGCTTTCCACAGCCATAGCTTCGGAGAATACGTGTAGGACATCAATGTAACTACCTCCACATACAAAAGGAGTGAGTCACAGAAGTACCTGTTCACTGGTTTGTACCCCACTCCTAACTAGAGGAGAGGTGACATAGGTTAACAGTAGACAAACATGTTACCGTGATGTGCCCAAGGTCACATGCAGCAAACCTGAGCATTAGTGTTTACACAGTTAACAGTCATCACCATGACTTGTGCATGTGTCTCCATGTGTGCACATATGTGTATGTGTGTGCATATGTGGTGTACATGTGTGCATGCATACATGTGTAGACACACATGTATGTACGTATTTGTTATCATGTGTGTGATTATGTGGTATGTGTGTATGTCTGTGTGTATGTATATGAATGTGTGTATGCACTCAAGTACATGTATCCATGTGTCTGTGTGTTGTATGTCTATGTGTCTGTGTGTGGGGTTTTTTTGTTTTTTTTTTCTTTTCTTTTTTTTTTTTCCGGAGCTGGGGACCGAACCCAGTGTCTGTGTGTTGTATGTGTATGTATCTGTGTGTCATGTGTGTGTATCATGTGTGCATATGTGAGATGTGTGTGTGTGTGTGTCTGTGTGTGTGCATGAATGTGTGTATGCACTCAAGTACATGTATCCATGTGTCTGTGTCATGTATGTGTGTCTTGTGTGTCTATGTGTCTGTGTGTCATGTATATGGTGTGTGTGTATGCATGCATGTGTGTATGAACTCAAGTGCATGTATCCATTTGTCTGTATGTCATGTGTATGTCTATGTATGTCTGTGTCTTGTGTCATGTGTGTGTCTATGTTTATCATGTATGTGTATGTGGTGTGTGTCTGTGTATGTCTCTATGTATGTGTATATGCATGTGTGTATACACGCACACATGTGTGCATGCATGTGCAACATCAGTGCAAGGTAGGTGGTTTAAAGTCAGTCACCCCAAGGCATGTCCACCTATTTTCAGAGACCTGGTCTCTCAGTGGCCTTGGATTTGATGATGTGGCTAGACTGGTTGGCCAGCAAGCCCCAGGCACCTCAATGGTGTGATTACAGGTGTGCACTAGCACACCCAGCTTTTGATATGGATTTTGGGGATTGAATTTTGAGTCCTGTTATGTGCACAGCAAGCATTTTACTTACTGAGATGTTTCCCCAGCCCTAGAGATGGGTCCTCACAGGTGGTTAAGTTAAAATAAGTTCACGTGGGCAGGCCCTAGTGTAGTCTGACTGCGGGCCTTATAGGATTCAGACACAAACACCCAGAAGAACCACCATGTCAGGATATAGGGAGAGGGAGTGGGCAAGCCCCGCAGAGAGGCCTCAGGAAGACCCAGCCCTGCCTACATTCTTGCTGCAACTTCTGCCCTCAGCACAGTGGGGAAAGACGGCCTCGTGCTTAAGCTACTCTTGCTGCAAGCTTTACACAGCAACCTTATGGACACGACAGGGACTGACACAGCCACAGCATGTGACGCCAGAATGTCTCGGGGAAGCCTGAAGACAGCTTTCAGTTAGCATTCAGGTAGGACGGTTAGGATTAGGGTTTGTAGTCAGGTATTAGAGGCAGGATTGGGGTTTGTGTTTAAGTTAGAGGTTAATGTTTAGGGTTAAGGTAGTGTTTAGGTTAGGGTTAGGGTTAGGGGTTAGGGGTTAGGGGTTAGAGTTAGGGTTAGGGTTAGGGGTTAGGGGTTAGGGGTTAGGGTTAGGGTTAGGGGTTAGGGTTAGGGTTAGGGGTTAGGGTTAGGGTTAGGGGTTAGGGTTAGGGTTAGTGTTTAGGGTTAGGGTTCAGTGTGGGGTGAGTGTTTTATTGTTGGGTTTGGTGGCTGTGGTTCATGTCTGTGGTCTACTCTTCTACTGTCTTTTTGCTGGGATTTGGGCTTGTGACCCATCTCTGGCCCCATGTGTCATTAGTCGCATGGTTTGCACATATGTGATCCTACAATCTGAAGTTACTAGGTCCTGGATGAGCCTCGTTTCAGAATCAATGCTCTGGTGATAATAAAATCACTTCAGAAGGATAATACTCAAGTGCTACTTGAGCTAATTATTAATTGAAATCACTAGAGAAGGGGAAACCCGCTTGTGTAGTCCACACCATTCCTCCCTCTGCAATGTCCTGTCCGCTATCACCCAACTGTTACCACCTACTTTGGGGCCGGAGAGGAATTTCATTAGATCCCATCTGCACACGGTGGCATTCTTTGTCCCCTGCAGTGGAACAGCCTGGCAGTCTCTCCCCTGTCTGCTCCAGGATGGCAGGCGGGACGCTTCTCAACACGCCACAGTCAGCCTTAAGTCTCAGTCCAGGGGTTAGGGTGCTCTCTGGCGCAGCAGAACTAGGATCTGGGGTGATCGTTGTGGGACCACAGGAGACCTGAGTGTTCCCCAATGGTGCCTCCTCTTCGCCAGCCTGCAGCAAACACTTCATGGAGAGAGAGGACTTTGAGAGGAGACTTGTGGCACTCAGCAGGAGAGTGGAGCCATCACTGGGTGCCCTGCCCGCAGATGGCTGCCTCAGAAGTGGACTGGAACTTGTTTGGCACCTGGAGACCAGTTGGACAGCGCCCTCTCCCTTCTTTTCATCCTTGGGTGATGGTTTTGTGGGGACCTGGGCTCCATGTAGTTTCCTGACATCTAGTCCCAAAGCCATTGATGCCAGCAGCACCCCACACTCACACAGAGCTGACTCCGTTTTCTTTTTCAGGAAGGGTGCGCCCACACTGTTCACCGGGGACCCTTTAGAGGGTCCCTCCTCCCGACTCTCAGCCTCTAATGAGTCTTCTCTCTGGCTGTCTTTGCAAAGAGGTAGACCAACATAGGCCTGGCCAGGGGACTTCGTTTGCTTTGGTTTTTTATGTTCTAATCCATCAGGGACAAGTTTCTGCTCTTCACAGGATCCTAAACAGAGGGACAAACATAAACACTGCAGAATGATTGCAGGGCAAACACCACCACTGAAACTGTGCACCAACACCCTAGAACCCAGGAGTTGCCACACTGCACAGAACATGCACAGGTCTTTCAGTGGCAGAACTCTGGTGAGAAGAGCCCAGAGCCCTGGGATGCAGGCACCCAAGGCTTGTATGAAAGTTATCAGTGCTTCCTGCCTTAGGAAAGTGTCCCTCATCAGCAGTGATGACAGAAATCAGTATGGAAACAGAAGCACCAAGATAGAAACACACATATGCACCACCACACACATGCATGCACACACTTGTGCACACACTCATGCACACACAAACACAGATTTGCACTCATACACACATCTGCACACACACCAATACACACATGTATGCACACACACACCAATACATACATGTGCGTGCACACCCGTCCCATTCCACAAAACGTACACATTGTATCGCTTCACCAAAGTGCACAGCCCCATCCCACTCTCACTTTGCACTCAGGACTGCTACACAGCACCCTGTGGGTTCTCAAGTGTAGCACCCAACCCAGTGGCAATTAAAACACCCAAGTTCTTGCCCAACCTGGGGCAATACCAAAAGTCCAAAGAAGGAGCCAGAGTGCTGCTGTGTGACGGACCTGTCCCCAGACTGGAGCTATTGCTATGGAAGTGTGGGGAGGTGATTCTTCAAGGAGGCGGAGCCCTCTGGGGGTCACCAAGTCAAGGAGGAGGGTGAAGGTCAGCAAGTGCAGTAGCTAAAGAAGAAGGTGAAGCCTCCTGCATGTATGCAGCAGTAGCAACAGCCACCTTGTGCTGAGCTCCACCGTAAGACACAGAAGACCTCCCTGGTTCTCCAGAGTGGCGTCCTCTGGCACGTAAACCCACTGTCTTCTAGATGGCCACTCTCATCAGGAAAGCCGCTCTCTACAAGACAGCACACTGGTTTCTCTGAACACAGGCCTGCATTTCCCATGAGGACCTCTGCTCATGGAGCTCCCTTCCCTCCACTGATGGCCCTGATGCTGTGGCACTGCCACTCCAACCCCTTGCTTACCGAAGGGGTCCCTCCAGAGGAAGGGACAAGGAGAGAGAGAGCACAGCACCCAGAACAGGCCCACCACCCGCACCTCCAGTTCCACCACAGTGTGAAAGGCCGTCGGAAACACTCAGGCAGAAAAGACCAGTTAGTTCTTCATGCTAACAGCCGTCTCTGAAGGTTTTCAAAAATTTATGTCTTGAACTCATTCTACACAGAACACAGCCCCAGCCCATCCTTCATCTGGTCAATTTCTACGCCATATTCACGAGGTCTATACAGTTAAGTAGAATACCAGCTTTTTCTGGTAAGACGTGGAGCTGTGAACTCTATCTCCCCCAAACTTGGGGAACCCATTTCCTTAGGGCCATGAAGTCTGGATGCAAAATAACCTCTGGGCTTAAGTAACGCTCTAAAGGACCTGCTGTCATCCTTTCAGCAACCTTAAGGGCCACACGAGGTAATTCAGAGCCCTGAAAGTTGAGAGCATCCCAGCACATCTGCCTCCTGAGACACAGTTACCTGGCTGGTCCACAAACAGTGAAGCCAAGGGTGTGGTTTTCTGGCTTTTTATTAAAAGAGACGACCAAGGGCTGTTGCCATCTGAGAGAGGTCTGACCCTATGAGAGAAAGACATGTGTGTTCACATCATCGTGGAACTTCAGGACATACAGACGCAGCAGATACATGCTAGGGATAAAGGTTTTGGTATATATGAGGGGTGTGTGTGTGTGTGTGTGTGTGTGTGTGTGTGTCTGTGTGCCTGTGTGTTTATGTGCACGCCTGTGTGTTTGTGTGCCTGTGTACGTGTGTTTCTGTGCATGTGTGGGGGGGTGTGCATGTGTTTGTGCATGTGTGCATGTGTGTTCGTACACACATATGTATGCATGTGTGTGCATGTGTATGCGTGTCTGTGAGTATGTGCGTGAATGTGTGTTTCTGTGCATACATGCATATGTGTGCGCATGTGTGTTTCTGAATGCATGTGTGTGCTTGCTTGTGTGTGCCTATGTGCATGCGTGCACATGCATGTGTGTATGAGTGGGTGTGTATGTGCATGTGTGCATGTGTGTATGTATATGTTTCTGCGCATGCATGCGAGTGTGTACACACATAAGGAGAACAGAAGCTGATGTTGTACATCTTCCTCAATTGCTGTCTATTATTATATTGAGACAGGGTCTCTCAGTTCTGGCTAGAGTACCAAGCCAGTTTGCCCTAGAGGTTCCTTGTCTCTTCTAAGTCTTCCTTAAAAGGTCTTTCTTTTTTTTTTTTTTTTTTTCCCCCGGAGCTGGGGATCGAACCCAGGGCCTTGCGCTCGCTAGGCAAGCACTCTACCGCTGAGCTAAATCCCCAACCCCTTAAAAGGTCTTTCTTAGACCCATGGGATCCTCTCCCTTAGTGCCATGAAGTCTGAGTCTAAGGTCTTGATGGTCTGATGCTACAGATGGCTGCCATGCCTGCCCAGCTTTTATATGAGTGCTGGGGATTGAACTTGGGATCTCTTGCTTGCCAGACAAGGACATCATCGGCCAAACACCTCATCCCACCAGCAGTATTTTTAAAGATACAAAGAGAATATCCCTTTGTGCCTCGGAATTTCGAAGACCTAATAAAATCTTTTACAAATATTTTAGATTTATTTATGGGTATAAGTGTTTTGTCCAAACAAATGCATGGACACCACATGGGTGCCTGGTACCCACAGCGGTGGGAAGAGGGTGATGGAACCCCTGTAACTGGAGACAGCGGTGGCTGTGAGCTACCATGTTGGTGCTGGGAATCAAACTTTGGTCCTCTGCAGGACTGAGCAATCTCTCCATAAACATCCCCATACGTAAATTATGAAGTGACAAACACAGATGCCAAATTACGTACTAATCATTACTTCATGATGTCAGCTCAACCTGCTGCAGAATGTTAATATCCAGCTGTCTCTGCATCAATCTAATTGCTTCCCAAGAGGCAGGTCGAGCAGCATGGTCACATGTAACCGGATGTGTGCCGTGTACCCAGTACCATAGGTCATGTGCCCCCTCTTCACACCCTTACCGCTCTCGCCCTTCTGGTCTTCCCTTCGTTTGGATGGAGCTTGGTCCCCACGTACAACCTTTTCTCTTGAAATTCCTTTTCACGACTTCAAAGTCTTCTTGTCGGAAGACCACGTTCCTTCCCCGGGTTTTATTGTTCTCATCTGAAGTTACTACACAGGAAAGCCACTGTTACTTCTGGTTTTACTAACGAGCCCCCAGAATCCATGCAGGCTCTAGACGGAGTGAAGGCTCCTGACAGAACAGTTGGAGAACTGAAT